>NW_026000240.1:113572-167098 GCF_001458135.2 Marmota marmota marmota
GATGGATGTGTTCATGGCAGTATTCCCCGCTGAAGACAGACCTCTTTGGATGTTAAATGCAAATAAATTAATAAAGTAATGAATGAATACATGTACAATGCTTTTTCCACTAGTTTTAACTGTTCGCTTTGAGCTAGACTCAATCATTTAGAGCGTGGGAGGCTCGTGTGAATTTGGGGTGACACAAAATAAAACACAGTCACGATTTAGCTTTACACAAGCATCAGGATGGCTTTTCCCTGGCTCTCAGTTTCAAGCTCCCCAAAAAGGAGATCAAGAGAAAGTCAAGAGAGGCTGAGAAGAGAGAGGGAAGCACATTTGGAAGTGAGCTTTTTTTGGGGGGGCATGGTTCTTAGAAAGTTCTATCCATAAAAGGGCAGAAGGGGTAGGATTACAAGGGAGCAGGTAAGTGTAACTCAACCCCGGCAGGTACACCTACACCTGGAGACACGCCTTGCTACCCCAGCTGGGACAATGCCCACGTCACTATGAAATGTAGTGATTGGTCAGAGCCCCCTGCTTCAGGAGTGGAAGGCGTGGCCATTCAGAGCGGCTCCCCACAGAGGTCTCATGTAAAATGCTCAAGATCAGCCTAAATGGGAGGGAAGGCCCCTTCCTGCTCACAGCAATGAAACTCCTCTGTGTTCCTCAGCTGCACAAGATTTTCTGACTTGGGGTACTTCAGTAGATACAGTCTATGTCTTTGAGGTTTATCTCAGGTTTGACCCCATACTCAGTTCTCTTCTCATTTGGCTTTGTCCCAGGTAGGCACAGTATGGGATCTTTATGGTATAAACCTGTTATCAACACAATTTTGAAACCTGAAAATATTTCAAAATGAATTCCTGTTGGGTGCAGAGACACACACCTGTAATCCCAGCTCCTTGGGATGCTGAAGTAGGAAGATCGCTAGTTTAAAGCCAGCCTCAGCAACTTAGGGAGATCCTGTCTCCAAATAAAAAATAAAAAAGGATGGGAATGTGGCTCCATGGTTAAGTACCCCTGGGTTCAATCCCTGGCACACAAAAAATAATTGTCAATTAATTAACAGAAAATGAATTCCTTCAGGATGTTTTGTCTGCATGCGGATGTAAACTTGCCTCAGAACTAATTGCTAGAACTGTTCAAAGCACCAACACTTCTGTACCCTCCAATACTCTCTACAGCCCCAGTGGAAAGTAAATCCCATAGGCAAGTTGGCTTATTTTTTTCTTAGAAAAAAATAAATATAACATATATGTAAGTTGTAGAATAGAGCACTATTTTTTGTTTTTCTTTCCATACCACCTAGAAAAATGCATGGTATGATAAATAATACATGTTGAACCAATCAATGAATCTTTTCTGAATAAATGAATTAGAAAGATAATCATCTCTGTGCTGGGGTTGTGGCTCAGTGGTACAGCACTCACCTAGTATGAGTGAGGCACTGGGTTCGGTCCTCAGCACCACATAAAGATAAATAAATAAAGGTATTGTGCCCATCTACACCATATATATATATATATATATATATATATATCCCCATAAATATGTACAATTATTATATGCCAATCAAAAATAAAAACACAGTGCTGGAGGTGTAGCACAGTGATATATATATATATATATATATATATATATATATATATACACACACACACACACACACACACAGAGACAAACATCTCCCCAATAAAATATCCATCATTTAGTCAGACAGCTAAAAGCATAATTCCAAGGGGAATAGAATTTTCCTACAAAATATATGGGGTTTGACCTAGAGATGCTCTACCACTGAGCTACATCCCCAGTCCTTTTTAAAAAAATTTTTTGTAATTGTAGATGGACAGAATGCCTTTATTTTATTTATATATGGTGCTAAGGATAAAGTGCCTTGTGCATGCTAGGCAAGTGCTTTGCCACTGAGCTACAGCCCCAGTCCCCCAGTCTTTTTTATTTTTTATTGTGAAACAGGACCTCACTAAGTTGCCCAGATGGCTTTGAACTTGCCTCAGCATACCAAGTTGCTGGGATTGCAGGCATACTCCACTACACCCAGCTGTTATTCTACTTTCGAGACTGATTCCTTCTTTTCCTGTCTACATCTTGGAAGTAGCATGGCTCTTTCATAAGGTTAAGTAGTGGAGATATCTGGTCTGGTTGAAAGACCATGGAATAGAGTGAGACGACTCTGGGTTTGAATCCTGGCTTCATTATTTTACAATTGCATGACCTTGGGAAAACTACATATCCTGAGACCAAGTTTTTTTTGTGTGTGTGTGGATTAAATGGGAATAATGATATGATCATCATACACTGTATACATGTATTGAAATATCACACTGTACCCTATAAATATGTACAATTATTATATGCCAATCAAAAATAAAAATATAGGGCTGGGGGTATAGCACAGTGATAGAGCCTGATTTTACACCTGAAATGGAGTACTAAGGCAAGAATACTATGGTTCAGAAATGAATACTTTTTTAGGCTGGAGATGTAGCTCCATGGACAAGTCCTTGCCCAGCATGCTCCAAGTCCTGGGTTCAGTCCCCAGCCCCCTGACACAAAACAGTTTTTCTAAGGCCACTTGGGGGCAGGGATATGAAAAGAGGCTCAGAGCCACCTTAGTGTGGGTGTCATCACAAGGTCTCCCTATACATCTATTTGTCTATATTTTATTTATTGAGTGAGCAGTCACATAGGACTCACTAAGTATCAGGCACTAGTCTAAGAGTGTTTTTTCAAAAATATTTTTTAGTGGTAGATGCACACAATACCTTTATTTATTTATCTTATGTGGTGCTGAAAAACAAACCCAGTGCCTCACACATGCTAGGTGAGTGCTCTACCACTCCACAACCCCTGCCCCTAAGAGTGTTTTTAATGTTAGCCCACCCAATATGGATCATTTATAAATTACAGTCTGAATTCGCTTCTTTTTTGATCCTGGGCATTGAATCCAGGTTTGCTTTACCACTGAGCCACATCCCCAGCCCTTTTTATATTTCATTTTTTTCTTTTTATTTATTTATATTTTAATTTTGAAACAGGATCTCACTAAGTTACTTATGGTCTTGCTAAGTTGCTGAGGCTGACCTCAAACTTGAGATTCTCCTGCCTCAGCCTCCTGACCCCCTTGGATTACAGGTGTGCTCCACAGTGTCCAGCTGGATTCTCTTCTTTTTCTTTTTTCTTTATAAACCTGTTCCTCAGTGTCTGGGGAATCAATATAGAAATGCATGGTGACTTTTATCATATTCCCTACAGTGCCTTGTTCAGCCAAAGAGGCTTGTATTACTTAGTCAAGTGATCGCTCACTCTTGTATTCCTAGTATTAGATGAGTCATTCTAAGAGTCAGATTATTTGCTCAAAAGTTTAAATATAACATCAGCAAGTTCAGCAGGTCTTTTCACCAAAGTTTCTTATTTTAAGACAAAAATATAAACTGTCATTAGCTAGAGCTGGTCTTAGTTGGTGGAATCTTTTAATGAACTCTCTATTCTGAGCCCCAGCAGTTTTGAGGCTTGTTAGTACCAGAAGAGCATTTGATCAGCCTAAGCGGCAGAGTAGCCTAGAAGTTACCAAACAGACTTCTGGCTTTGGAGTCTAGTTCTCCCTGTTTCTATTTTGTGATCTGGGGTGATTACTTACCTTGTCTATATATCGGTTTTCTCATCTGTAAAATTAGGATAACAATAGAGTAGGCACCATATCTTTTTGTTTTAGTTTTGGTTTTGGGATTAAACCCAGGGACGCTTTACCACTGAGCTTCATCCTCAGTCCTTTTTATTTTTCATTTTGAGACAGGGTCTTGCTAAGTTGCTGAGGCTGGCCCTGAAATTGTGATCCTTCTGTCTCCTGAGTCACTGGGGTTATAGGTATGTGTCACTGTCCTAGGCCAAGTACCATATCTTATTAGTATTGTCTTCCCAGCTCTTAGCACAGTGCCTGGCCCAAGGTAAAAAGGCAGTAAATAAGTGTTGAACTGTCACTGAGAAAAAACTCTAAATAAACCCTCTAGCTTCACTTGCCTTTAGTTGACTATTTTTTATGGAAAATTTTTCTTTGTTAAGAAACTTAAGATTTGGGTACATCAAATAAAACCATCTTGGGGGGGAATCAAATCCCACTAGGGGGAAAAAATAAAACTGTCTGGGATATAGCAGAACTCAGATAATATAGCCTTATAATTGAAAAATTCTAGGCATCTCATAATTGACCTTTTAGTTCAAAATGACCCAATAAATGTGCAACTTGTGGTTCTTGATGTTGAGGTCCATAGACAAACTAGAAAGTCTTCAAACCTTGAGCTGATTTCCACAAGGGGTCGTTTGACTTTTGAATTGGCCTTTCTTTGTCTAAGAGCTAGCAACAGTGCCCATCTTCTTGGCAGCTTCTTTCTTGGCATCATGAGCCTATAGACCACAGCATCATCCACCTTGGAGTGAGAAACTCACGGGACTCCAGCATGTGTATGGCTCAGAATTTTTGATCTCCAGCAGCATTCCCATGATCTTTCCAGCCAGGTTTGAATGTATTATTTGGACGAGTGGAAACAAATATTCTCCTATTATTTGCTTCTGTTCTTGAGGTGGTGCTGCAGCCAGCATGGAGGCAGTCAGAGGCTCTTGTCCTTGTACATGGACTGCAGGGTGAGTGCCTGCTGTATGGCAGGATGAGGGCTGTGAGTGCTGGAGGCATACTTATGTGGTGCCACAGCTGGAGGAGCATCAGCAGCAACTCCAGCATGAAGTGTCAGGTTTGGCACAACTCTGAGTGACAGTAAGGAGGCCACAAGAGGCCGGAGCATTACCGTTGGAGATAGATGGTGAAGAGTAAGACAAGACATGGACTGGCATATAGCACTTGTCATTCCTTAAAAGCCTTGAGGTCTCCCACATTGCTGCCAGCCTCATCTGTGCTCACTAGTTAAGTGTGTAATATGGAGGTGTTCCCAGAGGCTGCGGAACTGCTGGCATGAAGTAGCCACCAGTTGCAGGTTGGAACTGATTTAAGATGGCCTTGGCAGGGAGAGCTCTCCTTCTAGCCAACCACTGCATATACTGAGTGGTCAGGTGGGCCTTTCTCTCTTCCTTCCCCCCAAACCCATGATGTGTTCATTCATTTCAGGAACTGTTTTGGGTGTCTCTTCAGGAGATGAGAAGCAGATGAAGCCAAACCCTTTGCTTTCTTCCATCCTCCAACATTACCTTAGCACTGGTGATTGATCCAAAAGGAGAACACTCTTTCCTTAATTTCTCATCATCAATATGTCTTCCAAGTTCTTAATATAGGGATTCACCCCCTGGTATTGATTTGTTCTCTTCTGTTTCAGCACTCAAGTTTTTGTTTTAATTCAGCCTGCTGTTCTACTTTCTTCATGGAGGGTGGTGTTTACTGGGAATTAAACCCAGGGGCCCTTAACCATTGAGCCACATCCCCAGACCTTTTTTGTATTTCATTTAGAGACAGGGTCTCACTGAGTTGCTTAGGGCCTTGCTAAAGTGCTGAGGCTGAATTTAAACTCACAATCCTCCTGCCTCAGCCTCCCAAGCCACTGGGATTATAGATGTACACCATTGTGCCCGGTCGTTCTCCTTTCTTCTGTTCATGGCCTATTGATATGACTTTCCCACTGATTTCTTTTCCATTCATCTCTTCCACCGCCTTATTGGCATCCTCATGGTTTTCTTTTCTTTTTTTCTGTTTGGCATTTTATTTATCATAAAAATTGAAGTAGTATATTTCAAATTTCTTACGTATCAAGGTTTAAACTGAAAGTGTGTACACATATATTTATATAATAAACATGACTTATTTAATTATATATTATAATTATGATATATTGTGTTTTTGTTATTTAACAATAATATGGAAACAAATGTCTACCATTGGTGACCAAATATTTTCCTGACATCACATTTTGTTGAAATAAATAAGCTATGATGCATTTAAGCACTTTTTAAAAATACTTTTAGTTGTAGATGGTCACAAAACCTTTATTTCATTTATTTATTTATTTTATGTGGTGCTGAGGATTGAATCCAGTGCCTCACATATGCAAGGTAGGTGCTCCACCACTGAGCTGCAACCCCAGCCCGACATTTATGCACTTTTAACTACTATTGCTTAGTTTCATACATTTAGTGGCAACTTTTGTTTAACATTAATGTCAAAATGAAATTAAAATAAATATAATCCTACAAGTTTTTTTTTTTTTTTTTTTTTACAACTGAATTCTGAAAGCCCTTGTGGTTATCACAACTCACAAAGCCAAAGCCTTTGGATTCCCACTGGGATCTCTCATTGCCTTGACATTCAGAATCTTACCAAACTGTCTGAATAGCTTTTTCAGACTCTCATCCTCTATCTCTTCCCCAAAGTGGCTTCTTTGTTTGTTTGTTTGGTGGTGGTGTTGGTGGTGATGCTAGAGATTGAACCTAGGGCCTCATACGTGCTAGGCAAGCACTTTGCCAACTAAGCTAATATCTCCAGCCCCATTCCCAAAGTTTTTGATATAAACATTGGTGAATCCTTTAGCTTTGGTTCCCAGCTCAGCTTCCCGTTTTTTGTGAGACTTAAATCTGCCCACAGACACTCTGCTGTCATTGAGGGGCATGCTGTTCATCTTCTCCACTGCCTTATCACAGCCTCTTGGGTCTCAAAGGCGATAAACCCTTAGAGCTGTTCTCATCACACTCTACCTTGCAGGACAGAATGTTCCCAAAAGCAGACAAAGTTTCATAAAGTACCTTCTTATCTATAGATTTGTCCAGATTTTCTCAAAGAGGGATCCCTCTGTGACCACATGATACAGGTCAGTTTTCCCTTAATCACTTCAAAGTTCATGGTATCCAAGGTCTGCTCAGTGGTGGCTGGCTGATGGAAGCTAACATAGGCATTTAGTTGACTTTTTTTATTTTTAAGGTTTTTTTTTGGTTTGTTTGTTTTGTTTTTTGGATATTGATGGATCTTTATTTTATTTATTTATTTATATGTGGTGCTGAGAATCAAACCCAGTGCCTCACACATGCTAAGCAAGTTCTCTACACTGAGTCCCTAATAGACTATTAAAATCACTATTTTGGAAGGTCACACAGCTGAGCAATTAATCATTAGTCTCCCACCAGCTTTGCTGTAGATGACACCTCTGACTGAAGCCACCAAACAGGTTAAAGCTCTTCTCCAGAAAAAAAGCTGCTTTCTGTTCTCCACACTATTCTGTATCTTAAACTGCAAGGTTGGCTATTCTGGGGAAAAGGAACTAAAATGACATAAGTCATAGAACTTACTAATCACTAACTTTTCCCTAGATTTACAGAACCAGGATACTGAGTGACTTTCAGATAACAACCACATGTGAATCAGAAAAGCAGACAGAGGTGGAAGGAATTTACAACCCTCCCCCACAGACTCATAGACTAAAAACATACTTCCCCCAAATTGCCATATAAGCCTTGTGCCTCAAGCAGATGGCCTTTGTTGGTGATAGTTATCCATCTTTGGTTTGCCAACTTTCCAAATAAATCTTTTCCCTTGCTCCAACAGTTTGGCCTTGAATCACTGGCCTTTTCCAGGGTTAGTAAAGGAATTGGGTTCAGTTCAGAACAGCAGTGTCCACAGACACCTGCAAAAGATGGTGCTCTGTGCCCTGGGTTTGGATAGAATTCTTCAGTTTGCCAAATTCTAGTCCTAAATCAGACTAGAATAGGCTCATGTGGCTAGATCTTAAGACCTTCTGTGGCTGGGGATGTAGCTCAGTTGGTAGAGTGCCTGCCTCAAATGCACAAGGCCCTGGGTTTGATCCCCAGCACCAAAAGAAGAAAAAAAAAAAGACCTTCTGTGGCTTCCATCCTTATTTAAAGGGAAAATTTAAGGTAAGAAAACTTCACCTCTTTACAATAAAACCATAGCCAGTACATCCAAGCCTGTCTTCTCTTCTCTTGCACAATTATGCCTATTTCCTATCTCCTCACTCCCAATTAGAAAGGCAAATGAATATTATCCTGAAAGTGGAAAGTAAAAAGGATTGAAGGGAGACAGTTTAGAAATAGCACCCTATCTTTGGGACATAATGCCTGGCACCATTGATTCTGTTTCCTCTTTCCTTCCTGATTCAGAGAGTGGTAGAAGTCTGGAATGATGATGGTTTTATGAGAGTCAGAGAAGCAATTGACTTTCTTAATCTGTCAGCTGTGCTCACCTACTTAGATGTGACCAAGGCAGAACACACTCTGAAGATCTTGCCCTTGAAAGGGTTGTTCTCTGGACTGAAACCCAATCTAATATGCATTCCCATAGTGAGCACCGCCTTACCATCTTCTTCTTTTAATCTAAAGTGGTATTGAGCCTGGAGAATAAGGAGATTGGCTCAACATGTAAAAAAATATATTTATTAATTGTAGGTGAATACAATAGCTTTATTTTATTTGTTTATTTATTTATTTCTTTTATGTGGTGCCAGGGATCATATCCAGTGTCTCACACATGCTAGGCAAGCGCTCTGCCACTGAGCCACAACTTTGGCCCCTCAACACTTTTTGATGACATGAGAGCAGAGGGCTAGAACAGATGCATTTTGGAATCCTCTTTCACTCTTAGAAAATATGTAGGTGTTGCCTCCTATTCGCCAGGTGCCATGCTGAAAGCTTTTATATTCACTTATCATTTAGTTCTCATAACATTCTTGGGGAAGAGCTAACATTTCCTTATTGAGCAGATTAAGAAAGCTTACACTTCAAAAGGCAAAGAAATTTGACAAGATCACCTAGTTCCCAGTCAAACCCCATTCAGTGAACATTTGTTGATCCCCTGTTATGGACCAGGCACTGGAATAAGCTGTAGGACTAGGAAATGAATAAGAAAAATAGTCCTGCTGGGTGTGGTGATGCACGCCTATAATTCCAGCTGCTCAGGAGGCTGAGGCAGGAAGATTGCAAGTTCAAAGCCAGCTTCAGCATCTTAGTAAGACCCTGAGCAACTTAGCGAGACCCTGACTTAAAATAATATAGGAAAGGCTGAGGATGTGCCTCAGTGGTTAAGTCTATGACATATCACGGAAGCACAATAAATGCCTGTCAAGCAAAGGCTGAAACCCATACATTCTGAAGTGAGTCTGCATAGCATAGAGGAGGTGACCATTAAGCCTATTCTACTCATGGCCCTACCCCCACCCCACCCCACATCTGCCTTCTGAGAGAGTCCACTGCAGTACCAATGCAGCATGACAGGGAAGTTTGCCCATGGGCCAAGTATCCCGTGTCTCGGCGTCAGTGCTGCATAATGTGAATCGTAGGGATCATGTGTGGGAAATTTATTTGTGCAGCACATAACGATAACAGCAGATATAGGGCAGCATTTCATAAGTCTTTATGAAAAATCCATTAATCCTCTCCTGGAGAATGTAAACAGGCACAATATCTAAAAAAGGAATCTGATAGAAAAAGTTTGGAAAAGCCTGAAAACTCTATGCCCCTCTTAGAAAGATAGAGTGTGTATTGGTGAAGTAAAGGCTCAGAAGTCTGGTGATAAAGAAAACGGTCAACACAAAGCACCGCTGAACACAGTTCAGGACGTACTAGTGTGGAGGAACAGATAGTGAATTAGAGGTCAAAAGACAATAACTGAATTATCTCTGCCCCCAATGCAAATGTTCAAGATTTGAACATTTAAGACTCCCTTTTGGAGCCTTAAATTCTTCATTTGTAAATTAAAAGAAATGAAACTTTAAATCTAAGGACTAGGGACTTAATTCAGTGGTAGAGCACTTGTTTAGCATGTGCGAAGGCCCTGGGTTTGATCTTCAGTACCCCATGCATCCTCCCACACACACTCACAAGCCCATTGCAATGGCACATGCCTATAAACCCAGCGACCTGAGAGGCTGAGGCAGGAAGATCCAAGTTTGAGGCCAGCCTGGGCAATTTAGCAAGACCCTGTCTCAAAATAAAAATAAAAAGAGAGCTGATGATATAGCTCGGTAATAGAGAGCCCCTGGGTTCAATCTCAGTACCACACACACACACACACACACACACACACACACTCAATCTAAAATGGCCCTTCTAATGGCCCTTCTAATCCCCAGTTTCTATCCTGCTACAACAGATGAACAGCTCTGGCTTTGATGTTTTTGCTGGGGCTAAAAGGCCCCCACAATGGGTATATAACATGGTCTCAGCTCTGCCCTACCCAGCCTGAGAACAGCTGGGCAAGAGCTTGGATGTTCTCTTAATGTAGCCATTCCCTTGGTTGGCTAGGTCAGAATGGAAATTATCTGGCAATTCTGAGCTATTTGTGCCAACTCCACAACCTTTAACCTCAGAAGAATCACCATTCACTTTTCCTTTTCTCCTAGGCAAGGGATGCACCACTGCTAGAATCATCACCCTAAATGTCCAAAGAAGCAATTGGTTTGACATTAAAGTGAAACTCTATTGTCAAGGTAAGGAAGCAGTGGATAAGAGAAATCTGATAATGATTATCAACCAGGACCATGAAACCCAAGTGCCTGCCAGGAGACAAGCTACCCAAGCATGTAAAGGGAGAAATGAGGCCTGAAGTTCCCCTGGTCTTGAGAGAAGACATAACGAGGTCCACTCCCTTTAAAGTTCACGTATGGAAAAGAAAGTACACATGGCTCAGGTCAGATTTTGGAGTCATGGATAGTTCACATGGATAGAGTCAGCTGACTGGTGTTTCCCACTGATGGAAAGGAGGGCCCTAAAAGGAGGACCCTGTTAGCATGATACCATGTTCAGAACAGAGAGACCACACTTGCTGCTACAAAGGGTAGCTTCCAAATGGCTACTGTTTAAGGCCCACATTACGTGTAAGAAGAGTAGTGTTATCCTGTGAATATCATCTCAGAAAAGGCAGAATACCATCATTATTAGGAATGATCTGTAGCCAGAATTTCTCTTCCACCCTCTCCAGGATCCTTCCTTTTTCCTTTCCTCTGTCCTGAAATATTATAGAGTATCCTGATGTTTCTGGTCTTGCACTGAGTTTCAGCATATTCGTGGACATAGTGTTAGGTAAATTTTTGTCTCTGTGACCAAAATACCCAACAAGAATAACTTAGTGGAGGAAAATTTTATTCTGCCTCATGATTTCAGAGGTTTAGTTCATGGTTGGCCAAATTGCTCTGGGCCCAAGGTGAGACAGAACATCACAGAGAAAGGGCGTGGTGGAGGAGCACAGCTCCATTTATGGTAGCCAGGAAACAGAAAAAAAAAAGGGTGAAAGGGCTGTAGAAAAGATGAACCCTTCCAGGGCCACCCCCAGTGAATTGCCCCCAGTGAATCGCCTGTTCCAGCCAAAGCCCCACCTGCCTATAGTTACCACCTAGTTCATTCAAACTAGGATGAACTGATTAGGTTACAGATCTCACAGTCCAATCATTTCACCTCTGAACATTCCCACATTAACACAGGAGCTTTTGGGGGACACCTTATATCCAAACCATAACAGATCTCATGCAGATGTGTACAGTGTCGCTTTTATAGGGGTTGGGTTCAAAAGTGTTTGACACAAAAATCAAGCATTGTCACAATTAACCTTGGAAGTATTTTAAATCTTATGTAAGATTGGTGAAATAGTCATACTCTGAGAAGAACAAGGACAGCTAAAGGACCTTATCTTAACTGAGAAATTACATTACTCATCCTAACTTCTCCAGGCCATGGATGGACTTAGCATACAGAGTGGTGCTATTTAAATTGCTATTTCTTGGGGCTGGGGTTGTGGCTCAGCAGTAGAGCACTCGCTTCGCACATGTGAGACCCTGGGTTCGATCCCCAGAACCACATAAAAATAAGTGAAATAAAGGTATTGTGTCCAACTACAACTAAAAAATAAATATTAAATAATTGCTATTTCTTTCATGGGATTTTATTTTTCTTCTATTCTGTCTCCTCACAACTCCTTCTCTCAATATGACCCTCTGGCCTCCCTTCCCTTTTCTCTTTTTTAATTTTGCTTCAAAGGTAGTCCCTAACTTGCCTTATACTAATCTCAGCTTTGGTTGGGTTTTAAATTTGTTTTCCTCCCTCTTATAAAACTCCTTGTGATTACATTGAAGCCACCCAAATAACCTAGGATAATCTTCCATCTCAAGATTCTTAACCTGGCCTGGGTGTATGGCTCAAGGGTAAAGCACTTGCCTAGTATTTGAAAAGCCCTGGTTTGATGCCAGTACCATCAAAGAAAAAAGAAAAAGAATCTTTGACCTAATCACATTTCCACAGTCCCTTTTGCTGTGTAAATTAACATATTTATAGGCTCTAAAATTTAAAATTTATGGACATCTTTGGGGATCACCATTCTGCCCACCACAGAAACCGTGTCTGTCTTATTGGCTGCTGTATCTCCAGCAGTTAGCACACAGCCTGTCTCATATATTAAGCTCTTGAGAAACAAGTGTTTTAATTGGCAAGTGAGGAATGGTAAACTAGAGTACTTTTTGTGTGTGTGTGATATTAGGGATTTCAATCCAGGGGTGCTCTACCACTGAGTGCTTCCCCAGGCCTTTTTATTTTTAAGATAGGACCTCACTAAATTGCCCAGCTTGGCCTTGTACTTGTGATTCTCCTAAGCCTACCAAGTGGCTATGTTTGAAGGCATACACCACTTGTACCTGGTGTAGATAAACTAAAATCTTATCATTTTTTCTGTTTGTTTCCATTTTCATTTTAGTTTCTGGTTGCTCTATTTTAAGTTGATAAGAAGGACCTACCTATGGCCAGGCAATCTGCTCCTCCAACTGGCCATGAATGGACAGCCCTTGACATTAGGGCTTGTCATCTAAGGTTGACCATAACTCTAGTTTCCAAGT
Source organism: Marmota marmota marmota (assembly GCF_001458135.2). Taxonomy (NCBI): domain Eukaryota; kingdom Metazoa; phylum Chordata; class Mammalia; order Rodentia; family Sciuridae; genus Marmota; species Marmota marmota. The sequence continues at coordinate 126,397 of NW_026000240.1, forward strand.
CAATTTTAAAAGTGCAGACTGACTGTGTCACTGGGATGAGGACCCCGAGGTGGTCCCCAAATGGAGGTAAATCTCAAAACAGGTCATGGGGGTACTAGACATCATACAAAAAGGAATTTAAACACAGGTCAAAGTGAGGCATAGGTTGATTCTATTAAAAGAATCAGCATTCTGACAGAGTGTGGGTGTAGGAGAGGGTGCACTAGCTTCACCTGAGCAAGATATATCTATGGGTGTAAATTTATAGTGTAAGAGAAATAACCTAAGAGGGTATTTTTAATTCTTTGTGTTGGTGACTTGACATGTTAATCATTACTTAGTTTTAAACTAATCAGCTGAAAAACTGCTCCTTTTGGAGGGTGAATCCAGGGGCACTTTACTACTGAGGTACATTCCCAGCCCTTTTTTTATTTTGAGACAGGGTCTTACATTTTTTAGGGCCTTGCTAATCTGCTGAGCCTGGCCTCAAAACTTGCAATTCTCCTGCCTCAGCCTCTTGAGTCACTGGGATTACTGGAATGTGCCACCATGCCCAACTGAAAACTCTTCTTTACCACAATGGCATAAATCTCCCACTTTTAGGAGTTAAGAACACAGGATTTGGAGGAAACAAACCGGGGATTGTTTTTGAGGAAAAATCTTTATTTCCGCAGCAGGGGTTACCATCTAGGGGTGCTGGGTTTGTTGTCTCCATTCAGCAAAGAATTGAACAGGACACAAAGATAGCAAGCAAGAAGTAGGTTTATTGAAAAGAGATATACAGAGATAAACTTCTCCAAAAAGAAGGGGCCCCAGAGCTGAGAATCCAATGGGGAGTTTTGGTCTATTGTTTTTATGGTCTCCTTTCCTTATCCCTTCGCTGTCCATGAGCTCCTCACTATTATTGATCAGTGCCCGCTCTGTCCATGCATCTGTTTTTGTTTTTCTATTGGATCTCCCACTTAGGAGCACAAGTTTGGAAGTGTCTGTCTGCTTGGGCCCCTGCATGTGTCCATAAGCACTTTCATCAACAGGAAGTTGACCTCATTAGAAGATCCTCTCCATGCTCCTTTGTTCTGGTCCTGCCCCTGACCCTCCTCACTTGACATCTTGTCCTGACTGCCTAAGCCCTTCTATCACTCTCTCAACTTCCCCTCTCAGAGGACACCCTGACTACTGTTGGGAGTTGGGACGATGACCGCTCTGACTACTTCAAGCTGGAAAGGGGCGTTGTAAAGCTTGAGTCAGGGTGTCCTGAGGAGAAGTCAAGGCAAAGAGCTGTGTTAAGAATGGTCCAGAGGTCCTTGGTAGAAACTGGCAAGCATATTTATGTGGAGTTTCATCTGTATAGCCATTCTTCTGATCCTAACATACAGATAAATATTACAACAAGAAAATGAGATTAATACTAAAGCAAATATTATTTTAAGGCAAACAGAGCAAAAGAATATCATTATGCAGTTGGAGAAAAACAGAAAATTATTCCAATGATAGTTGGTATTAGTAGTAATAGATGTGATATATCAATCAGCCTGTTAGCTATAATTTGCATATGTATTTTATATAATTGATTTAATTGATGTTGATTATTAACAAATCTTTAACTATAGTACTTTCATTAAGGACATCTATCAACGGTTGTAAACTTATATACATATGGGGTAAAGGTAATGGTTTTGGGTTCCATGTTAGAGTAACATCATCCACTTTGTCAGGTAAAAGATGTCACCCTGTCAATGGAGGACATCTAGGAATTCTACACACCCAGCAAAAGAAGTAACTTAAGTTAAAAAGTTTAAATCAGATCGATTATTAGTTGCTAAGCAGACATGTTGAACAATTACTTCAAAAAGCATAGAAAAGTTATGCACAGGATACAGAGTGAGGTCACATAAATTAGAAGAATAGTTAAGTTGACAGGGTTCCATCTGTCTACTCTAACAGCCACATACTCATCCCTGATCACAAATAATACATTCAGATAGAGAATAAGTCACATCTGTTTCATCTGCATGGGTACCAATTAAATGAGGCAAAGTAGGAATGTAGAACAAAAGGTATAACATGAAAATTACATAAAACTTGTGTTGATTAGGTTTCATAATGCTGTATAGTCCCTGTATAAAATAAATCAGAGCATTGTATATTAAGTGACTATAAAGCCATCCAGTGGGTCAAAGGAATATAAGTAGAAAATAACTTCCTAAAAGTGATATCATTTCTAGCAGTTAACAGTTGTTGTACAGTCAAGAGCATTTTGGTGAGGCAGGATCATTGTGGGCAGCCATTGACCATTAATTGTCAAAACTTGAGCCACATCTTGTCCGCCACTGCGTAGTCTGCCCGCCAAGCTCTCAAGGTCAATTGAATTTACTATGCCCAAACCAGTTCCAGCTCCACCAAGCAAGGTATCATACCAAGCTCTTTTTTCTCCAGTTACATTGTTTTAAAATAGGAAAAGTCAAATTAAAACGTAACAGATGTTTCTGATAAATTTGAGTCCATTTACACAAGATCTGGGAACTCTATTTGTGGAGGCTGTACATTGTCATATTGAACAAAACAGAAACATACTCCACCCACACTATACAACTGTGGATGGCTGTAGCATTAGTATATAAAATAGTCTGTGGTTTGTTTATAGTAACATTCTCATTAGTACCATTAAAGACAGGATTACCAGAGCAATTGTTGGCTAAGGAACAATACCGTGCAGGAAGAGTGGGCCACAAAGAGGAAACATTGCAGCATGACAAGGTGAGATTTGACATAATGTCCAGTGTAAAAGGAAGCCTTCCCTGTGCCAAGGCATGCAAAGATGGGGATCTCTTCCACACAAGAGCATTTGCTGAAAGAGACCAATTAGCAAAAACACATTTCTTATAACTATTGCATTTGAAGTTATCTTGTATCCACACCTTAGTATCGTAGGTCCATACAAGTGAGACAAGTGTAATGCTGGATGGAGTTAAAGGCATTCCGTGAGTCCAGGTGTGTACCACAGTCCAGGTTCCCAGGAGAAAGATTCCTGCGACATATCTTTGTGCATAGTGCACAGCTTGTAGTCATAATTAGGCTTTTAAAATTAGATTTAGTATGTATAAGATTAATGCACAGAACAGCATTATTGTTCCTAAATAGGTTAAGGCTAGTAATAGCTTATGGATAGGATCCCAGTCTGTGGAGCTGTTTTTACTAACCCAATAACCAATGATATTGCAATTAAAGACCAATAAAATCAAACCATGTCACTTAGCTTGTTTAAAAAGAAACTTGAGATCTTCTATGGTAGTGGTCTGTAGGAGCCTCCATTGTGGTGGACTTAATAGAGGGTCTCCAGGGTTTAAGGTGGGTATGATGTATTCAGGGTGATAACTGGGTAAGGACTCTCCCAATTGGACAAGATTTCCTGGACAGAAGATGGGGCGGGGGGTCCTTGATGATCTCCCTCAGGAAGTTCTTGTTCAATTTCTGTAAGACTCTGTTAAAACTTGACCAACTGAGTTACATGGGATACTAAGAGAAATTTCAATATCTAAAAGTAAATTGTTGGACTAAAAAGGCCTTTTGTACAGGGACTCAAATGGATTTAGACCTGTCAGCCAGGAGTGTTTCCAAGCCTTATCAGGGACAAGGGCAGAAGTTTAACCCATGGGATTTTAGTTACCTGAAGCAATTTTCTTAAGAGTCTCTTAAGAAGTTCGTTGGTTTTTTCTACCTTGCCTGAAGATTGAAGTCTCCATGAACAATGAAGATGATATTTAATTCCTAATGCTTGAAAGAGTTTTGTGTTATTTCTGCCTTAAACACAGGTCCATTATCATTTTGAAGACTTTGAAGGAGATCAAATCAAGGAATGATCCTCCTGAAGTAGAAATTTTACAACTTCAACAGCCATTTCAGATCTGGAAGGAAAAGCTGCTACCCATCCACTGAATGTATCCACCAGAGCTAGTAAATATTTTGAATTCGGTCCTCCAGGCATATGGGTAAAATCTAATGGCCAGTCTGCTTCCAGATTACATCTGTTCTTTGGTATCTGGGAGGGTGGATATGTTTATTAGAGGGATTAACCCATTGACAGATTTCACAGCTTTGGATGATCTGTTGGACTGTGTCCTTTAAGCCTTTTCCTGAAAACATTTTTTTTTTGTATTAGAGTAAGAGTATTATCTCTTCACAAATGGTAGAGCTGATGGATGGAAAGATTTTAAAACCTTCCATTGGGATGCTTGGGGAAGCAATAGGACTTCAGGAGAAACCCACCATCCTCTAGGATCTAATTAGTATCCTTGAGAAAAACCACAAGTATTTGGCCATTTTCAGCTCCAATTGGGATGGAAAAATTGTTTGTTCCCCTCATCAAGACTTATGGTAGGAAGCATCCTCCAAACCCAGAGAGTTTCAGGTGCATAATGGCCAATACAATGACATGTGCCAGCATAATAAAAACCCAGTTATTTTCTCATAATATGCAGCTCAGTGGGAGGCAGTTGAGGGATAGAACAGGGACTCAACCATGTCACAAGTTGTGTCTGGGCAGTATTACTTGTTGCCTAAAGAGTCCCAGGTGGCACTCCAGCCAGCTGTTCTAGCCTCAAGACAGAGCAGAGCTCTGCCAAACGCACCATCTTCCCTTTGATTGAAAAGGCAAAAACTTTCCCAGAAATCCTCCATAGACCTTTGCGCATGTCTCTTTAACCAGAATTGTGTCATAAAGCCCACCCTGGAAATGAGGGAAACTGGGAAGTTATTTTAGTGGGGTAGATTGCTACGTCCTTCCACAAACTGGAACTCTGTTACAACAAAAAGGATAAGCAATGAGCACAGTCTGATTCCATTAGCACTGGACCTGAAAGGGACAAAAGAACCACCAAACTTCTCCTCATGCCATTTCCCAGAGACTATATTATATGGCCTCTGTATTAGCCTGCTTTCTGTTGCTCTAACAAAATACCTGAGGATGGGTACTTTATAAAAAGATAAGGTTTATTTAACTCGAGTCCAAGATTTGGCAGCTTCTGTGACTGATTTTTGTTGAGGGTCATCACAACATGGTGAATGGCATCATGGTGGGAGGACATGCAAGGGGTAGAGATTGCATGGCCAGAAAACTGCAGAGGGAACAGCCTTGCTCTTTTTTTAACAATCCCCTCTCACAGGGGGCCCATGTGAAGTCCATTACTCCCTTCTGAGAGCATCATCCCGAGTGACTGAATTACCTCCCACTAGGCCCACCTCTTACAGGTTCTACCACCTCAACACTGCCACTGAGGACCAAACCTCCAGCCTATGAACCGTTGGGGGACAAACCACATCCACATCATCACAAGCTCCAACAAAGCCAACATCGTAAGAGCAGGATGTCCCAGTCTACAAATGTGCATATGTGGGGGCAGGGGAAGGTTGTTCCCAGAGTCACTGAAAGCAACCAGAGCCCCCATTCTGGAATGTCTGTGATGTCAAACTTGATATTTCTTCCCTTCCCTGCCATAGTCACGGCACTCTGGGTGCCAACCTGTAAGAGGTAACTAACTGGTGGCTCTCATTTCTCTGAGAACAGAAGGCCTAGCCATGCCTTTTTCAAAGGATGTCATGCCCCCACCCCAACCTATGGTGGGATATTCCTGGTTTTTCCCAAGCCTGTTTGCTGCATTTAATGTAGTGCTGCTGGTCACTTTCAGTACCTCTTCCTGGCATTCTCATGAGTCTCTCATATGAGTTGTGGGTTTCTTACAAAAAGAATGGAAAACAGACAACGATAGTGAAGAGGCAGGGAAGTGGAGAGAGAGGGTCAGGAGGGGAAGGAGGGTATATAAAGTTAGAGGGAACCTGATATGCAAGCACAGAAATCTGGAGTGCCTGGTGCATTTAGGGAATGGCGGGTGACTGATAATGCTGGTGACATTTGGTGGAGTCTCTGAGGTTTGTCTCTAGCCTGGATATTTAGATCTGTCCCTAAGGCATGTGAGTCCTACCTCAGGTGAACCAGGCCTCTTGGGAGCTCTGGGTTGCCCCAGACCTGAACTGAGTCTGCCTCTGATTTCGGATGCAGATGGCTGGCTCAAATGGACAGTAGTCCTTTCCAGTGATTATGGGCCTTCTCTTTGTCCTAACTTTCTACAGTCTGATAGGTCTAAATGTCTCAGATCCTGGTATCTTGCATCGAGGCAAGGCCTCAAACCCTGGGAGAAGGAGGTGGCAGTCCAAGGGCTGATGCCTATAGGGGTGATTTCTAAAATGCTAACCCCACCTGTGGCCTCAGGATCCCTTCTTTCCATGTCATCATTACTTAGACCCTGGCACTTCATTTCCCAAGCCACTGAGGTGAGAAGAAACAGAATCCTGGAGGTTTTCCAGTTGCTTTAAAAGAGAGGACTGAGCAGGCTGGCAAGAGAGGCCAGCAGGCTCTTCCAGCAGTTCACCATTCCTCCTTCCCATTTCACACCCGACTCCAAGCACTGATCACTATTCCTAAGGGGGGAGCTCCAAATAGAGCTCTTGAGGCTGGACAGCCCCTTCTCTCTCACTGCCGCCCATCTGAGTGGTCAGCTTGCTCAACAGGGACCGGGATTCCCCTGCCCACCTCCTCCCCATCTTCTTGTTGCCCAGTGATGCTATGGGGCTGCCCCGAGCACCAGAGTGATGGAAAGACTTCCTGCCACTGCCCCTAAATCTTTTCATGCCAGACCCCTTCTAACAGGACCCTCAAGACGACATATGTGGCAGGGATGTGTGCAGGATATTCCAAATGCCATGGTGCCCAAAGTGCTACTTCCACTGCTCGCCAAGGACTTTCCACTGTCCATGGTGCAACATCTGTGTGGAGGGGAGTACTCCTCCTTCCTGTCCACTCACCAACCCATCCCAGGGAACCGGGCCAAGACCAGGAACCTCACATCATATGTGGGCCAGGGGTGGGTATGAGACCATCTTCCCAGACTGCTAAAAGTGGCTCCCAGACACTCTTGGTCACTTACATCTGTTATTGCTTCTGGTTCTGCACCTGAGAGACTGGCCTTGCTTGCACAGGTGCTGACATGAAAAAGGGCATCTCATCTGTGCTGAGCCTGGTGGAGTCAGGGGGAGGAAAGGCAGCACCTGTCCCATCCCCTGGCTTGCTGATATTAGAAACCCAGACATTTAGGCCAGCTGCTGCCCTGTCCTGGGGATCTTTGCCTGTCCACCTCTGGGTGTCCAAGTTGGAGGGTTTCCTGGGTTCTGAATGCTCTTCTCTCATGTGCACATCCTGCGTGGGTTTCCAAGTGCAGAAGGCTGGCTGGGCAAGAGATTCTTTTCATCCCCCCCAGTATCTGAGAAAATCCAGACCCAGAGTTATTCTATATCCTGCTTGAAGTGACACCAGGCAGGTCTTGTCTCTAAAGACCTCATTCATGACAGGTGATGGGCCACCTCATCCTTACTTGTGCTCTAACAATGGAAATGCCAGTGTGTAGAACCAAGAGCAAGAGGCCTAGAGGGCCAATTGGGGGAGGCCTCTGGATTTGGGCCGCAATGGAGGCCCGTCCAGATAGACCCTTGAGTCCTGCCTCCTCTCCCTAGGAGTTTGACCACCACTGCAAGTGGGTCAATAATTGCATAGGTCAGCGAAACTTCCGGATCTTCCTGCTGCTGCTCGTGTCCCTGTGCCTCTACCTGGGTGCCCTGTTGCTTACCTGCATCATATTCCTCCAGCGCATGAGGCACATGTCCTTCTCCCTGGACAAAGCCATGGCTGTCCACACAGCCCCAAGGGCCCACAGTGGGAAGAACACGAATTGTGGGGAGGGACGGACTGCCCAGGGGCTGGACAGCCAAGAGGCGGGGTAACTGAGGGCAGGGCTGATGTGGGCAGGGCTAGACGGAGAAGCCACTTGGGAGGACCTGTGAAGGACAGGTTGAAGGCGAGTGGGGTCAGGGAGATGGGTGGGGTAGGATGGACTGTGGAGTTAAGAATCTAGCGGAGCCAGGGAGTGGGGCAATGAAGGTTGAAAAGGAACAGGCCTGACGACAGCGCGGTGGAGTGAGGTGTCCCTTGGGTGTGCTGGGCTAACCGCCTAACGGTGGTGGGCGGGCGGGGCTCGCGGGCGAAGAGCCAGGGAGGGCGGAGTCGGGCCGAGGGAAGGGGCCAGGGAGGAGCTGTCCAGTGGCCTGGCTTCCTAGCCTGGGCGCAGCTCCATAGTGGATGTACCCGCCTTGGGCGTCCTGCTGCTGCTCATCCTGCTGCTGCTGATCTCCACTGCCCTTGGCCCTGCTGGTGCCTCCTGAGCCTTTCCAGACCCACCTCTTAAGATGCAGCTCTCTCTATCAAATAACAAAAATAACCCTGAGATTTAACCCTGCCTCTTACCATGTCATCTATATAAAGTTGTCAGAACATTCTCTGTGGTTTAGAAATATGGTGAATCTTGGTAAATACTTAACCAGACGTTAGATAATTGGACTTTAATTTGGGCTTACAGCATTTAACTCATTCACCATGGCCCTAACCATAAAACCTTTCTACTATAAGAAGAACACTAATTATCAAGTACTAATTTGTCTCTTTAGTATGGTCCTGATCAACCTTTACCATCTACTACAATTATTTGTGAACAACCCATTTTTTTTTCTTAAAATTTGTAAAAATTCTTGAGACTAGGAAAAGTTTCTCTTGGATCTTTACCCATAAATATACAAAATATGTTTTCTATAGCTGAATATTTTTCACAATTAAATATTTCACATGTGCTGTTTTCACTGTCATACCACCCTGAACCTTCTATGTGATAGTGAGTCCAATCCAACTTATTTCAGGTTTTCTCTAACCAAAATTCTTTTTGTAAACAGTTCCATTGCTTTTTACAACTGTGAAAACCCCAAGTTGTCCTCATCCGTGGGGTGATATTAAGAAAGTGTTATCTTTTATTTAATACACTAGAACTTACACCTTAATGATAGCACAGCATTCCAAATGTGTCCACGCTCAAAAGAAAGTATTTAAAATGTATAATCAGTAGCAAATAATTCTAAAACACATTGCATCTGCAGGATCAATTAACTCAGATATGTCTTTGATACATGTATGTTGTATATCACCTGAACCATACATAATGTCCCAGGCCACAGCATTTCTCATATCCATCTCCACCACATGAGTTTCTTTTAATATTTAATTTTTTTGTTATAGGTGGACACAGTGTCTTTATTTTACTTTATGTGGTGCTGAAGATAGAAACCCACACACACCAGGCAAGTGTTCTTCCTCTGAGCCACAACCCCAGCCCAATGGGTTTCTTACTTACAGATACAAACCAGCATATTTTCATACAGATTCATCATCCCACCTTTCCTTCTGAATAATTTCCTAGAATAAAGACATTTTCAAACAAACAAACAAAAAAAAAAGATGCAGCTCTCTCCTCCCCCTGGAGCTCAGTGTTCCTTCTCCCTCCTGGCTGCATTGCAGGGAGAGCCTACTGTGTGCTAGGCTGCGTGTTTGAGGAATGGGTGTAGAGGTGAGTCCATCCTGCAGTTGTGTTGATAAGCACCCTGCCATCAAAATAACACCAGCCAACACCCAGGAACACTGTGAGCAGGGGTCAGTCCTGAGTGGTGTAGTGGACGGGAAGACACTGAGTTTGGCGAGGCCTCCATTGTAGAGGAGGACATGCATCTCGTCACGTCCTAGGTGTGATTCTGGAGAGGCAGAGGACAGGAGGGCATTGCCTGTGAGAGGCACACCTTTGCAAAAAGTTTCAGAAACCCGAAGGTAGGATATTAACAAAATGATGAGGAAAAGGCTCTAATTCAAACCCAAGGTGGCATGGGCAATGAAGTTGACCCCTAGGGGTTGAGATTAAAGAGAAAGTGAAGAGTGCAACTTAGTTTTGAAGAAGTGGAAAGAAGTGGAAACCTGGGAGCCGTGATAGGTTTTTTTTTTTTTTAAGTTATTTATTGAGGAATAATTTACAAACAGTACAATTCACCGTTTTGGTTTATAGTTAGGGATCTTGACAAAGGATCGTCCTGCATTCTCCAGCACGATCAAACTTAGAGTTTCATTACCCCAGAAAATCCTTTCATGATCTTTTGTTGTCAATTTCTTCCCTATGCCCTTCTGTTTTTTCTTTGTCCAGGATCCTGTATAAATAGGGTCGTTGCCATTTTCATCTGGCTTTATTCATTTAGTTCAATGCATTTGAGATTCATCCATGTTGTTGTTCATATTGTTTATTTCCTTTTATTGCTGTGTAGTATTGTATGGATTCCCTACAGATTATTTATACATTCACCAATTGAAGGATTTTTTTTTACATTGTATCTAGTTTTTGCCAGTATTTTTTGTTTGTTTGTTTGTTTGGTTTGGTTTTTTGTACCAAGGATTGAACCCAGGGGTGCTCAACCACTGAGCCACATTGCCAACAACCCCCTGAGCACTCTTTTTTTTTTCTTTATGAAAAATTTATTTTTAAATTTTGAAGCAGATTCCCACTAAGTTGCTTAGGTTCTCATTAAGTTGCTGAGGCTGGCTTTGAATTTGCAATCCTCCTGCCTCAGCCTCCCAAACTGCTGAGATTACAGGTGTGGGCCATGGTGCCCAGCTGTTTTGGGCAGTTATAAATAAAGGTGCTGCAAACATTGATGCACAGGCATCACCTCCCATCCTTTTAGTCACCACCCCACCACTGCCGTATCTGGTCCCCCTCCACCTGTGACTCCATAGGTCAGGCCATAGGCCATTGCCCTTCCTCCTCTGCTCAGACATAAGTTTTCATTTCTGTTGGGTAAATTCTTAGAGGTAGCATTGCTGAGTCATAAAGTAAAATGTGTGTGGAACTTTGTAGGAAATTGCCAAATTTGTCTTCCAAAAACAACTGTACCATTTCCAATTTCTACCATCAATGTGTGGGAATTCCAGTTGCTCCACATCCTCATCAACATTTCACATTGCCATTTGTTATTTTGTTTTAAATTGTAGCCTGCTTAATAAATGAGTAGTGGTATCTCATTAAGGTTCTAATTTATATTTTCCTAATGAGTAATGATGTTGAGCATATTTTCATGTTGTATTGGCGATATTTGGTAAGGTTGTTGCTCCAATCTTTGCATATTTAAAAAAAAATCTTAATTGAATTTTAAGAGTTCTGTATACTAGATTCAAATCTATGTTTTGCAAATCTTTTTTTTTTCCTATCTGTGGCTTTTGTTTCATTTTCTTCATAGCATCTTCCGAAGAGCAGGAGTTCTTAGTGTTGTTTTTCCAGTTCTGGGGATTGAATCAGAGGTGCTCTACCAATGAGTATTGTTGTTCATTCCTCAGGGAAAATCATGTCATCTGTGAAGAACAGTTTCATTACCTTCTTTCCAATCTGTGTGTCTTTATTGCTTTTTCTTTTTAGTGTTGAATAGGAATGATAGGGGTGGGCATCTTTGCCCTGGGATTCCTTTAGTATGGCAATCACTTGACTAAAGGCTCTTTCAGGAAGACTGGTGGGCAGCATCAGTGGGGGAGGGGAAGCTGCAGACTCTGAGACAACTGAACAGACAGAGGAGCCTCTCTGCTCATCACCTCCCATCCTTTTAGTCACCATCCCATCACTGCAATATCTGGTCCCCCTCCACCTGTGACTCCATAGGACAGGCCATAGGCCATTGCCCTTCCTCCTCTGCTCAGAGTGAGGCCCTCCAAGTCCAGCATCCAGTCTCAAGGGACCTAAATGTGGTCTGCACTGGGATTCACCAGACAGGGCTCCTTTCCATTACTGCAGCACCCATTTCAGGCACTGATCCCATGCTCCAAATTTTATGTCCTCCCAACTCTGTTACCTGACTGCAACTCCTCCTGGAGTTACTTGCTTAATGGGTGGTAGCAAGGACTCTGGAGCCAAACCATGTAAGTCCAATCACAGCTCTACAGCATACCCGTAGGGAGACCTTGGTATGCTATTGGCCACCTGGTTGCTCAGTTTCCCTATCATCTGTAAAACAGGGAAGCTTAGATTAATTCGTGTAAACCACATAGAACAGTGGCTGGTCTCAGAAAGTGCCCTATGCACTATTGTTACTCTTACTACCATTCCTTCCCATGGTCATTTACACATGTTTGTACATCATCTTAAAAGCCAAGCAACCACCACCCTTAACGTCCCAGGCCTCTACTCCACCTGTTGTACCCCTTGTGCCTTATTCCCTGAAAGAGTTGATCTTGCTCACCAGCTCCACCCTTCACTTCCTGGCCCACATCAGCCCAGCTCCTGCCCTTGAATTCAGAATAATTGTCTCATCAATTACCCAAGCCAGCAGACAGTCTTCAGAGTATTCTTTCTGGACGAGACACAGCTTCTGAAACCGGAAGTAGTTGAAATAGCCCTCTTGCATGTCTTAGCACTTAAACCTCTGGGCTTCTCTTCTGCATGTACCTGGATGCTGTGGGTTGGGTTGTCTGTTCTTTTCTGGCCTCTCCCCATGGTGTGAGGGCCTTGTGATGCAGCTGGCCGTGCTGTTTTCAACCACCCTGTGCAGTGACTGAACTTTTTTTTTGCTACTGGGTATTGAACCCAGAGGCACTTTACCACTGAGCTACATCCCCAGTTCTTTCAATTTTTTAATTTTGAAACAGGGTCTTGCTAAGTTGCTGAGGCTGGTCTGGAACTTGTGATCCTCCTGCCTTAGTCTCCCTAGTCATTGAGATTACATGTGTGTGCCATCATTCCCAGTTTGACTGAGGCATTTTTGATGCCCTGAAATATTTCTGGTTGGGGGTGCATCTCAGTGGGTAGAGCATGTGCTTAGAATGTGCAAGGCCCTGAATTCTTCAATCCCCAGCACACAAAGAGAAGGGATCTGAATAAATGAGTGAACCAACAAACAAAAGAATCAACATTTGAGGATAGAAGAAAAAAGAGAAAGGAACAGAAGCCTGGTGCCCTGATTCCCCCAGGATAAGGGGAAGAAGAAGAGGCAGCAGGAAGTTGGGCAGAAGATGGGGCAAGAAGAAGATGCCGCTGCATTTTGGTCCTGTGGAATGTGAGGGCGTTTGAGACACAGAATTGGAGCAGGAGCCCCAGGAGTGGAGCCAGTGAGAGAGGCTGGTCTGGGTGCCTCAGAGCTGCTGGATTCCAGTTGTGTGTGATAGGGTTCCATGTGCGGGGAGGAAAGTATTCAAATTTACTGCTCAGTTCTTAGAAACTGATTAATTATCATTCCTTAAGCATTTTCTATACCTTATGTACAATCAGTATTTTCTATACATGATATATATCTAATCAAATATTCTTTCTCTAAGTTTAAAAATTGTGCAATTTTTTAATAGTCTGCCATTAATTAATTTATTTCTTCTGGTACAAGGGCTTGAACCCAGGAGTGCTTTACCACTGAAGCTGCATCCCTAATCCTTATTATATTTTTTTGAGATAGGGTCTCACTAAGTTGCTGAATGCCTTGCTAAGTTGCTGAAGCTGGCCTTGAACTTGCAATCTTCCTGCTCAGCCTCCCAAGTCACTGGGATTCCAGGTATGTGCCACTACCTTGGCAGGATAGTAGTTTCTTAAGTGCTGTGAACACCTTAAAGGAGACAGAACCTCACAGAGCACAATGGTTCATGTTGCTTTTTGGACATGCTGAGATATTCCAGAGCTGTCCTGATGTGGAATCCTAGTTCTTTCTAGTGGAGAATAGTGTCAAAGATCAAAGTCTTCATGTGTGGGCCATGGGAGAGTTGGGGGTGGACAGTGGTGCTGCTGGGCCACTTCCCATTGTGACAGAATATTTGCTAGCTAAAGCACATCAAGCTGGGCTGAGATTCAATCTGGTCTGGGAGAAGGAGGAGTGAGGCTGATGGATGGAGTGGGGGGAAGGAGAAAGTGGCATAAGGGAGAGGAGAAGCCAGTCAGTGTCCAGAGGAGGACTTGACCTTTGAGCTTGACCTTTCCTGCTTTGTATTCTGAAGGCCTTCAGCCCAGATTTTCCTGGGCCATGTGATTGGGCCTCCCCCACTGCCACTGCTCTTCCAGATAGGGAAATTCAATGAAGGCACATGTTTAGAAAAAAATGAGAGGAGGGAAGTGAAGTGAGAGTGGGGTAGTGACACTGTCTTTGGAGCAGTTGAGCAGCACAAGGAAGACCCTAAAAAGTATCTGTAAGGACAGGGTGAGAGGACAGGTGTAGACAATGGAAACAGAACAAGGATGCTACACAGGGAGGCACAAGGGATGAGGAGCCCTGGGAAGGCAGGAGAGGTGGGTGTGGTGTCAGCACTGTCTGGGGAGAGCTGCTCACAAGTGGGGCAAGGGAGGTCACTCCTCCTAGGAGCCCAGGAAGGCAGAAGGCCCTGGGTCACTCTTGGGCTTCCCTGCCCTTGGAGTCTTGCTCCAGGCCTGGGTTGAGCCCTTACTTTGCTGACCAACTTAGGGACGGTCACTGGGAAATGGCCCGACCAGTCCTGCTGGTTCTGAGCTCCTCTTCCCATCCCCATCTCCCTCCAGGGCAAATCACTCCAACAACCCTTCAACCAGGGCTGTGCCAACAACTGGTATTTGACTATTTGAGTGCCAGTGGGACCCAAGTGAGTTGGTAAACTGGAGGCTCAAGTGGTGGACCTGGGGCTGGTAGGGTGGGGTGAAGCTGGGTCTTCTTCCCTGGTCCCTGACCCCAGCTCCCAGGCCCTGTCACCCACTGTTCCTTTCCTTTGGGGTTTTCTCCAGGGCACTCTGGGAGCCTCTGGGAATGTCCCTCTTCATTGCCCTTCTAGTTTGTTGTCCAAAGAAATGGGGTAGGGGGAACTGCAGCTGGGATGAGGCTCCTGGCTGGGAGCCCTGGGCTCTGTGCTTTCCAAGCTGAGGGTGAGGGTGGTCAGGGAGACCAGGCCAAGGTGGGCAGTGACCTCTTCTTGTATCTGGCCTGTTGTTCTCTAGGTATATGTCTGCAGCTACTGGATGCAGAGAGAGAAAGGAAGCAAGTGGGATCCCATGGAGGCTCTGAGCTCACCCATCTAGTCCTCCCAACACCATCCCACAGAGCTCCCTGTGCCCATGTCTCCAATTCTGGGTTTCAATACAAGTGGGGAGGGGCCCCCAGGGAGTGGCGAGGCTGCAGCTTTCCAGGAGGTGAGGAATAGTGGGTGTGCATTAGGAGAGGTGTGTCCATGGGTTGCACATGTGTTGGGAGAGGCCCCTGAGGTTGGACTGGCCTTGAAACTGAAGTACTTGGAACTGAAGGAGCGGGATTATGGACCTGGAGGGTTCGGGGTCCAGGTCACAGGATTCACAGCACACCCTGGATAGACAAAGAGAAAAGACTGTACCGCTAACTTTTTGGTTGGTCTTCGCCAGTCCCTTACCTTTCTGGGCCTCAGTTTCCTCAGTTATTAATGAGGATGATATGAGTCCTGTAGTGTATCATGTTTTAAAGAAAAATTCTTTTTTTTTTAATGGAAATTTTTACTTGAAGTCTCACGTGAAACATAAGGAATGGAGCATTAGGAGTGCAGTAGGGTGGGTAACCCACAATGCCCCCCAAGGGCCCTTGCAGTGACTTGTGGCCCTCTCCTTTGTCCTGTCTCCAGGGGTCCAGGGGCTTGACTGTGAGCTGTGGGGTGGAGGCTAGGGAGAGCCCCCATGTACTGACTCTGTG
Source organism: Marmota marmota marmota (assembly GCF_001458135.2). NCBI lineage: Eukaryota > Metazoa > Chordata > Mammalia > Rodentia > Sciuridae > Marmota > Marmota marmota. The sequence goes on from NW_026000240.1 coordinate 141,988, forward strand.
TTTAGCTTCCCATCAGCCCAATGCTGCAGCAGGAGGCCCCCAGGAACTCTCATTCACCTCTTCACCCTTAGCAGTGCCAGGACGTGCACCTGAACTTCATTTCATGAGCCCCACGTGAAGGCCTCTTGTGCCTGAGCCCTCACTCTTTCCCCTGTTGGGAGTGCCAAGACCCCCATGTCTGTTAAATCCTCATAAATATTTTTTTGCTGCTTCCTATGGCTGCTGTGCATGTTTGTTCTAGGTTCAGAGAATCATGGGGGTGTGGGGGAGGCTCTGAGGGGCTGGGATGAATCCCTCCTGGAAGGGAAGATCCTTGCTCTCTGGAGAACCAAGCTCAGAAACCAACACTGTCTTGCTCTTTGACCTTGGGCAAGACACTTGTCATTTCTCTCATCCTTAAAATGTGGCAACAGTAATAATAACAGCAACTGACCTGGCTGGCTTCCTGGCAAGGGCTGGAGATGAGAGCAGAGAAAACCCACCAGCCTGGATAATACCAAGTGCACCTCGAACTAGAAGGGGAACTTATTTATTATTAGTTCTAATTGTGTATGTGCACAGTATGTGTTCCTTAGGCGTGTGTGTGTGTGTGTGTGTGTGAGAGAGAGAGAGAGAGAGAGAGAGAGAGAGAAAGTTAGTTCCTGGGAATCAAATCAAACCTAGGGCCTTATGCATATTGGGCAGGCACTCTATACTGAGCTACATCTCCAGCCCTTTTTTATTTATTTATTTTTTTTAAAATATTTATTTATTTATTTTAGTTTTTTTCGGCAGACACAACATCTTTGTTTGTATGTGGTGCTGAGGATCGAACCTGGGCCGCACGCATGCCAGGCTGGCGTGCTACCGCTTGAGCCACATCCCCAGCCCCCTTTTTTATTTTGAGACATGGTTTCACTAAATTGACCAGGCTGTCCTCCAATTTGTGATCCTCCTGTCTCAGCCTCCCACATAGTCTCCCAAGGTGTTACGGGAGTTCACTGACTTAACTGACTTAGGGTTTTCTAAATGCAAGGTCTTGCTATCTGCAAATAGTTTTTTTTTTCTCAATTGGATACTTATAAATTTTTCTTGCCTCATTTCTGTGGCTATAATAGTTAATAAATATGATGTTAGATTTTTCATAAATGCTCTTTATCAGGCTAAGGAAGTTTCCTTTTATCTTTGTTTTGTGTGTGTCTGTGTGTTTCTTTTTTAATTATGGAAAGGATTAGGTTTTGTTAAATTCTTTGTCTGCATCAAATGTTTGTGTTGAATTTTTCATTGTCTATTAATGTGATGTACTACAAAATTGACATTATTCCAAGTTTTAGTGTTTAATAATTAATAACATGACTGATCAGGTCCAAGACACAAAGATACTATGTTGAAGAAACTGAAGGAAAAGTCCCTCTTTAAACTAACTACATAGTATGATAAGAATAAACATTATAATATAAAACCTTTCTACACATAGTAGTTAGCTGCAAGAAACCATTCTCAGCCTAGGAAAATGTTGTTCCATATTTCAGTGTAAACTTCTAGCAATCTTTAATTCTTTTGTGTGGCAATCATCTTATTTCTGTTTTCTAATTATTCCACCTCAGCCTAAGTTATGAGGTCTGAAGTGTTTTCCTCCAGTCACTGATGTGGTTACCAATATTGTCAATTCTTGCAATGATCTGATGAGATGTAGTCTGAAATCTTGCATTCATCACAGGAGCATTAGGTGGTCAAGGTGATCCTGCGTGATGTTGGAATCAGTCTTGGCCATCTCCCCAGTTCCCAGTTTGGTGATGATGTTTCAGACTATCACCTACACAACATTTTTTTTTTGGTGGGGGGGTGTGTGTACTGGGGATTTAGCCCAAGGATGCTTTACCATTGAGTTTCATCTCCAGTTCTTTTGATTTTTAAATTGAATCAGGGCCTCATTTAGTTGCTGAGGCCCTGACTAAATTGCTGAGGCTGTCTTCAAACTTGAAATCCTTCTGTCTCAGCCTCCAGAATCACTGGAATTATAGGCATGTGCCACCATGCCCAGCTACACTCCATTTTGGGGGGAGGGGCAGGTACTGGGGTTTGAACTCAGGGGCACTCAACCACTGAGCCACATCCCCAGCCCTATTTTGTATTTTATTTAGAGACAGGGTCTCACTGAGTTGCTTAGCACCTCGCTGTTGCTGAGGCTGGCTTTGAACTCATGATCTTCCTATCTCAGCTTCCCGAGCCACTGGGATTACAGGCATGTGCTGTGCTCGATTTTATTAATATTTATTTTTTAGTTGTAATTGAACACAATACTTTTATTTTATTTATTTATTTTTATGTGGGACTGAGGATCGAATCCAGGGCCTCACACGTGCTAGGCAAGCACTCTACCACTGAGCCCCAGCCCCAGCCTAGGCTTCCATTTTTATATGTTGAATCATTCTTGCATTCCTGAGATAAATCCCAGTAGCAATGGCATATAATATTTTTAATGTGCTGCTGAATCTGGGTTGTTAGTCTTTTTTTTTTAATTTTTTTGTAGTTGTAGATGGACAGAATGCCTTTATTTTATTTGTTTATTTTTATGTGGTGCTGAGATTCAAACCCAGTGCCTCACGCGTGCTAGGCAAGTGCTCTGTGGCTGAGCTACAGCCCCAGCCTCAGTCGTCCTTTTTTTTTTTTTTAAGGAGTTTTACACCTATACTCATAACAGATATTAGTCTTAGTTTTTCCTTGTGATATCTTTGTCTGGCTTTGGTATCAGGGTAATATTGGTCCCATAAAATGAGTTGGGAATTGTTCCTTCCTCTTCTACTTCTTGGTAGAGTTTGAGAAGGAGTGGTGTCTATTTAAAGGTTTGGTAGGATTTACCAGTGAACCCATAGTTTTCTTTAGAAGAGCCTACTAGCTTGTCAACTTTGTTGATTCTTCCCTTTTTCAATTTTTTAGCTGTTTTAGACTAGATTCTTATTGAGATTGATGGGAAAGGAAGATGCTAGTGTGTTGTTGTTTTGCTTTTTTATTAATATTTTTGGGCTTTTTTAGATATACATGACAGTAAAGTGTATTTTGACATATTATACATACATGGAGTAGGACTTCCTATTCTTGTGATTGTACACTGGTGTTGTGTTTATATATATACATAGGGAAGTTATGTCTGATTCATTCCACCATCTTTCTTAATCCCATCCCCCATCCCTTCCTTTCATTCCCCTTTGTCTAATCCAAAGAACTTCTACTCTTCCCTCCCCACCCCCCTTATTGTGTCTTAGCATCCACATATCAGAGAGAACATTTGGCCTTTGGTTTTATGGGATTGGCTTATTTCACTTTTGCATTTTTTAAAATTTTAAATATTTTTTTAGTAGTATATGGACACCATACCTTTATTTTTATTTATTTATTTTATGTGGTGCTGAGGATCAAGTCCAGTGCCTCACATGCGCCAGGCAAGTGCTCTATTTCTGAGCTACAACTCCAGCCTCTTTTTTTTTTTTTTTGAGATGGAGTTTCACTGTGTTGTCCAGGCTGGCCTTGAACTTGCATCTTCTTGCCTTAGCTACTGAGTAGCTGCAATTATAGGCCCACCATGCCTGGTTCAAGATGCCAGTTTTAAATGAAAGATAATGTTTGAGTTCACTTATGAACTAAATATTTTTGTGTTATGGTGTGTGTATGTGTGTGTGTGGGGGGGGGTGGGTGGGTGTGTGTGTTTACATGTGAGGACCTTGCCTCACAAGTTCTAGGAAAGCAGTTTACCACTGAAGTCCTTGTATGGTGTTTTGTTTACTAAATGACATCATAAATCTATGGATTTAGATGATAACTAAGAATGCAAAAAGCTCCTTGTATTTGAAAACTACAAAAAAAAAAATCAAAATACGTGGTACCAAAATCAATAGATTAATGAAACAAAACATCCACACAGAGACCCTAGAGATCAACACACAGGATGTTTACAGGGAATGATTTGGAAATATATGTCCGTAGACAGGAAGGAAAGGGGAGGGGAAGAGCAGAGAGGAGTCGCCTGAGGTAGGGGCCCAACAAAAGCTCAGTAAACCCCAAAGGACACATAGTCTTTCAAAATTATCTTTCTTTGGGATACACTGGCTGGGCTTGTATGCCTGTATTGACCACTCATTGGATGCAATCTATCCCTTGAAGGAGGGACAATGAGTGGGGCTATCTCCCACTCATGCTTCAGCAGCTGGGCGGGTAAGTTCTTCATTCCCAGAGAGAAATCTGGGGAGGCACCTCACAGGGTCCAGTCCACAGATCTTAGAATATATAAAGAACTTGGTGTCCATTGTAAGTGTTGGTCATGAATCAGGGAAATGAAATCTTACTTGATAAGTGATGCTGGAACCATTGATTATAACCATGGGGAACACACATGGATTAGACTGTTATCTCATCTTACCCGATATTAATTTCAGATAGATCAAAGAATTGAACAAAAAAGGAAAAAATATACCTAATACTTACCAGCTTGAAGGAGAGGGAAACGCAAGTAAACTTAGATGATTCCAATAAAATGCTTACTAGATTTGATTACATAAAATTTATAAGGCAGACAACAAAATTGAGAACATGTTTGCAATAAACACGTGAAAACATTAATGTCTATTAATTTATACTTGATTGGTTCTTTGTTATCCTATCCTTTCCTTCTGCATTTGAGACAAAACATTTGACCTTTAAGTTTCTGAGTTTGGATTTTTTTACTTAGCATGATATTCTCCGTTACCATCCATTAACCAGCAAATGCTATAATCTCATTCTTTTTTTAAAAAAGTGATCCTGCAAATAAAAAAGAAAAACCTAACACTTAGGTCAAGGACACATTGAGCTACACTTCACACCCATTAGGATGGCTATTATCAAACAAATAAACACCAGGAAACAAAAGTGTTATCGAATATGTGGAGAAATTGGATCCCTAATGCCTAGTTGATGGGAATTTAAAATGGTACAGCTACTGAGGGAAACACTATGGCAATTCCTCAAAGAATTAAGTGGGTAATTAACATATGATCCAGCAATTCCACTCCTGCAGATAGATCTAAAGGCATTAAAAGCACATCAACATTCACAGCAGCATTATTTATAGTAGCCAAAAGGTAGAAGCAACTGAAATGTTCATTGGCAGATGAATGGATAACAAAATGTGCCACAGAATGGAATATTATTCATTCCATTCATCTATATGAACAGGCAACTGACAAAAACATCTATATAGAATGGACCATCATTCAGTCTTAAAAAGAAATGAATTCTAACATATGCATCAATATGGATAAGCCTTGAAAATATTATTATAAGTGAAATAAACTAGACCCCAAAGGATAGCTTGTATGATTTATCCATTTATCTGAGATCCCTAGAATAGTCACATTTACAGAGACAGGAAGTAGAGCGGTGGGGGTAGAAGGAAGGAGGAGGTGATGAATAGGCACAGAGTTTCTCTGTGGGGTGATGAAAATGTTCTGGAGGTGAATAATGGTGATGGTTACCTAACAAGGAGAAGGTACTTTATGCTGCAGAACCAGACATTTATAAATGGTTAAAGTGGTAAATTCTATGTTAGGTACGTTTACCATGATAAGAAAACCCCAACATATCCACACCGAAATGTGAGCAGGCAAAAAATATAAACAGGCAACTCACAAAAAAACAACAAAGTGACTTATAGATATAGAAAATAGTAAATTTCATAAGTAACAGCAAATTAAATCAAAAGATCAAGCTATCTTTTATCATCTGTAAAATTGGAAAAAATATTTTGCACTAATATTCAATTGCAGTATTAGTATTAAAAGTATTCTCATAACAGGGGCAAAAACTTGTACAAGTTTTCTAGAAAGCATGTTGCAAATTATGCAAATGGTGCTTTATTTTATTTTATTTTCATCAGAGCTTTATAGTAGTCGGGTTCATCCTGACAAACTCACATTGCTTGGAAATTTATTTCAGTTCATCCTCCTCCTCCTTTACCCTCAGTCCTCCCTCCCTTTCCTGTTCTCCTTCCTCTACTACATTTTCTTTTGTTTGTCTATTAATTTATATTTGAGTGGTTCTTTATGTAATCATATTCTTCTCTCCCTTTTTCATTTATTTTTCTCTAGCTTCTACATATTAAAGAAAACATTTGATCTTTGAGTTTCTGACTTTGGCTAATTTCACTTAGCATGATATTCTCCATTTCCATCCATTTACCTGCAAATGCCATAATTTCATTGTTTTTTTATGGTTCAGTAGTACTACACACACACACACACACACACACACAAATAAACAGGCAACTGACAAAAAACAAAAAAATTATATATATATATATATGAAACAATTTCTTAATTCATTCTGGGTTGATTCAATAACTTAGCTATTGTGAATTGTTCTGTTATGAACAATGATGTGACTGCATCACTGTAGTTATGCCAATTTTAGATTCTTTGGGAAAATATCAAGGAATGGGATAGCTGGGTCATGTGGTGATCCCATTCCCAGTTTTTTGAGGAATCTCCATACTGTTTTCCAGAGTGGTTTTACCAGTCTGCAGTCCCACCCACAAGTTGCCAGCATTTATCATTGTTTATATTCTTGATCATTTCCATTCTGACTGGAGTCAGATGAAATCTTAGTGTAGGTTTGATTTGCATTTCCCTGATTGCTAGAGATATTGATCATTTTTTCATATATTTGTTGGCTATTTGGGTTTATTCACATAAGACGTCTTGAATAAATTAATGAATCCAAAATCTAATCACTAGGATTTTATTCTAAGGAAATAATTGTAGATACAGAAAAAAATAAATTTATAAGAATCTTTATTACAGTATTATGGCAGTAAAAAAGATGAATCAATCTAAATGCCTATTGCTAGAGCGTGGTTTGTGTGCTGGCATATTCATTCATTCTCGCACTGAACAAATGTTTACTAAGTACATATTCTGTGCCAGGCACTGTTCTAGATTCAGGGAAATCAAAATAACAAAACACACCAAGTTTCTGTGCACGTGTGCATATGCAAGCACATTCTCGTGTATGTACATACTATAATGGTGTTGGAAATATGGGGGTCCTGTCTGGGCTTCCCAGGAGCCAAAGTAAACACTTGGAGACTGATTAGCTCTGTTGGCAAGGTAAGAATTTTACTTCTACATACAGAAGGGTGCACAGCAATCAAAATTGAAAGCAGATGCACCCAGCAGGCAGTCTGCTCAGCTTTCATCCCTGACTCATGTGTGCTTGGCCACTGTCCATTGGTCCAAACTGACCACACAATCTTTGGCGAAAACAGCCACTGAGGAAAGGGACACTTAGCCAGGGCTCCTTGGTTGGGACTGACTGCACTGTCTCCTATTGGGTTAGTTAAAGAAATGTGCCTTCAGTTGTCCCCAACTTTCTTTGTTGTCTTGAGGTGGGAAAGTCCTATTGAGTTGAAAGCCTTTTGGACGAGGGGTCCTGGGTTCATTGACTCCGTCCAGCAAAGAATTGAAGAACAGGACACAAATATAGCAAGCAAGAAGTAGGTTTATTGAAAAGAGATAGAGACATAGAGCTAGACTTCTCTGAAGGGGCCCTAGGCCTAGGAATCCAATGGGGGAGTGTTGGCCTGTTCTTCTCATGGTTTCTGATTTCCTCCTTTCCTTACCTCCTTCTCTGTCCACATGCTCCTCACAATTATTGATTGGTGCCCCCTCTGTCCACGCATCTGTTTTTGTTTTTCTATTGGATCTCCCACTTAGGAGCACAAGCATGGAGGATCTGTCTGCTTGGGTCCCCTGCTTGTGTCCATGAGCGCGTTTGTCAAGTAGGAAGATGACCTCATCAGAAGACCCCTCTCCATGCTCCTTTGTTCTGGCCCTGTCCCCGACCTCCTCACCTACTATCTTGCTCTGATGGCCTAAGCCCTTCTATATCTCCCTCCCTGGGGATTTCGTCTTTCTGCTTTGGGAATTTAAACAGTCCTACATTTGTGTAACATTGAAGAAATTTTTTTGTTAAATATTTTTAGCTATAGATGGACTCAGTACCTTTATTTATTTATTTTTATGTGGTGCTGAGGATCAAACCCAGTGCCTCATTCATGTGAGGCAAGCGTTTTACCACTGAGCCACAACCCCATCTCATATTGAAGATTTTATTGATAGTATGATATATGGATGAAATAATCAGATCCTAAAGCTATAAATCATAAAAAATATATTTGTTGAGGAAAAGCATTCTCAGACTTGTTTTTCTTAAGGTCCAAAATCAGGAGAGAGGTTATTTATGGACCTGTAGATAAGTGTGATAATCAATTTAATAGCGGTGTGTATGAGACAAAAGAATGTGTAAGTGGAATTTAAAATCTGGAGAGTCAATTTTGGTCATTCTTGTTTTGTCTCACGTCACCTTCCTACCTATCCATATGTCTTCTATTCTGCTTCAACTGCCTGAAACCCTCAGTGGTGAGGCCTTTAAAACTTTTTGAAAAATAACCACACTTGGGCTGGGGCTGGGGCTCAGCAGTAGAGTGCACCCCTAGCACGTGTGAGGTCCTGGGTTCCATCCTTAGCATAAAATAAAGGTATTGTGACCAAGTACAACTAAAAAATAAATAGTGTTGTTTTATTATTATTTTTTAATAGGCCATTTTGTGGGAACATAGAGGTAGCTGGGCTGCTCTTGGATGCAGGGGCATGTGGGCTGAGTTACCTGAATCCAGTGACTCAGTGTATGAGAGGTGTTCGCCTAGTAGAAGGAATTCTGCATGCCCCTGATGCTGGTTGGGGAAACCTGGTATGCGTTGTGAACTATCCCAAAGATAACAAAAGGAAAATGGATGAGACAGATGCTTCATCGGTAGTGAAAGTAAAGAGCAGTCCAGAAGACATGTGATTTAATAGTGTTGGTTCTCCCATGGAAAACAACCAAAGAGGACCTGAAAGAATGTCTTAGTGCCTTTGGAGAAATTCTTATGGTGCAGGTCAAGAAAGATGTTAAACCTGATCATTCAAAAGGGTGTGGCTTTGTATGTTTTATGGAATATGAAACGAAACCCAGGTGAAAGTAATGTCACAGCAACATATGATGGTGTGATTGTCAACTCCCCAATTCTAAGCAAAGCCCGGATGAGCCTCGGGAAGCAGAAAGGTGTTTGTTGGGCGCTGTACAGAGGACATGTCTGCCAACAAGCCGCAGCAATTCTTCTGTCGGTACCGAGAAGTGGTAGATGTCTGCATTCCCAAACCATTCAGGGCTTTTGCCTTTGTTACATTTGCAGATGATCAGGTTGCCCAGTCTCTTTGTGGAGAGGACTTGATCATTAAAGGAATCAACATGCATATGTCCAAAGCTGACCCTAAGCACAAGAGCAATAGGCAGTTAGAGAGAAGTGGAAGGTCTGGTGATAATCCAGGTGGCTTTGGGAATCAGGGTGGGTTTGGTAACAGTAGAGAGGGTGGAGCTGGCTTTGGAAATAATCAGAGTAGTGACGTGGGTGGAGGGATGAACTTTGGTGCTTTTAGCATTAATCCAGCAATGATGGTGGCAGCCCAGACAGCACTGCAGAGCAGTTGGGGTATGACGGGCATGTTAGCCAGTCAGGCCCATCAGGTAATAACCAAAGCCAGGGCAACATGCAGAGAGAGCCAAATCAAGCTTTTCGGTCTGGAAATAATTCCTATAGTGGTTCTAATTCTGGTGCTGTAATTGTTTGGGGATCAGCATCAAATGCAAGGTCAGGTAGTGGTTTCAATGGAGGCTTGGCTCAAGCATGGATTCTAAATCTTCTGGGTGGGGAATGTAGATAATGGGTTATGTTGGTTAGCATAGAATGGTGGGAATTCAAATTTTTCTAAACTCATGGTAAATATATTGTACAATACATACGTATGAAGAATTTTCAAAATTGGTTTGTTCAGTGTGGAGTGCATTCAGCAGTATTTTTGACATTTTTCTTTAGAAAAAGAGGAAGAGCTAAAGGAATTTTATAAGTTTTGTTACAAAAAGGGTTGAAATATTGAGTCGCTGAAAGTGAATTGCTGTGTGCCTGATTGGTAAACCAACACACGACAACTGATATCAAAAGGTTTCTCCTGTAATGTCTCATTCCTGGACTTGTTAAGTGAATCTTTGCATGTTTAAAGTGGAAACCATTGATTAGAACGACATTCTTTTCTCCTTTTTTTAACTTGAACCCCACCATATGGATTTTTTCCTTAGGAAAATCTCCTTTTGGGAGATCATGGTGTCACAGTGTTGGGTTCTTTTGGTTTTATTTTTTAACACTTGTTTCCACTCATATACAAAAGTACAATATGAAGCCTTCATTTAATGTCTGTAGTTTATCTCATTTCAAATGTTTATGGAAGAAGCACTTCATTGAATGTAGTGCTGTAAATATTCTGCCATAGGAATGCTTCTGTCTGCATGCTTTCTCATTCAAGAATTTGTCATCACGCTGCCCAGGCTGTGTCTTTGACCATGAATGTTCCATTTTTATCAACTCCTCTTTATTTCATGAAGTCGTATCAATGCTATGAATGCAAGGCTGGGATTTGGAACCAGAAAGCTGTTTGAACTTTTGAAACCTTGTGTGGGATTGATGGTGGTGCCGAAGCATGAAAGGCTAGTACAAGCGAGGAAAGGAGAGAGCACGTGCAGAGACTTGGTTGGTGGTGCATAATGGATATTTTTTAACTTGGCCAGATGTGTCTCTCAATCCTGTGGCTTTGGTGAGAGAGTGTGCAGAGGGCAATGATAGCAAATAACCTATGAATGTTTTTTGCATTCAAAGGACATCCACATTTGTTGGAAGACTTTAAGTGAGTTTTGTTTTTAGATAACCACGTTAGTTGGGTGGGTTAAGTGAAATGATACTTGTACTTCCCCTGCCCCTCTGTCACCTACTGTGAATGCCCTATGGTGTGTGTTCTCCTCTGATACTGATATGTAAATGTGGTAACACGAACTGTAGCTGATGGGTTGAGAACAAGGACTGAGCTTGTGGTATGCTTTGCTGGAGTACTTGGAAGCAGAGCTCACCAGTGAGCTCAGGTGTCTCAAAGAAGGGTAGAAGTTCTGATGTCTGTTAGCTACCCAGAAGAATGCTGTTTGCTGCAATTCTGTGTCCTGTGCTTGGATGCTTTTTATAAGAGTTGTCAATGTTAGAAATTCTTAAATAAAAACTGATTTAAATTTTAAAAAATAAATAGAACCACTCTGCTGGATAGGGTGGCACAGGCCTGTAACCCTAGCAACTCAGGAGGCTGAGACAGGAGGATTGTAAGTTCAACCACTTAGCAACTTCAGCAACTTAGGCCCTAAGCAACTTAGAAAAATCCTGTTTCAAAATAAAAAAATAAAAAGGGCTGAGGATGTATCTCAGTGGTAAATGGCTCCAGATTCAATCCTCAATACCAAAATAAACAGAGTGGAGCTAGAATGCTGGCAGCACAGGTCCCAAGGTTCCAAAGGGGTGGCTGCCCTGTGCTCCATGGCTTTGGGAAGTGGTGTTCCTACTGAAGATGACCAGGTAACTGGAGGTTATGGGAGATCATAATGGCTGCAAGGAAGAGCCTGGGCCCTTAGAGTATATGACCCCCAGTTTCCAGTACTACAGAAGGCCCTGACTTTGTCCCATTCATCAACAGTAAGTGAATAGTGAGTGGCATCTGTGAGGACAACAGTGCTGTCACCTGGTTCTGGCTGCACAAAGGGGAGACCCAGCAATGCTCAAACTGTGGAACCCTTTACAAGCTGGTGCCTCACTAGTTGACCCTCCATGATCCTGAACTAACTTACTCAAAATGTGTTTCTTCTTTTCAATAAAGACGAGCCACTGTATAGGTCCTTCTCTCGTGAAAACAAAAGAAAACAAAATGAATCCACAAACTGCTGGACAGCAAATGAACCCTACCAAGGCCTTAAGCAATATCGTGAGTTCACATAAATGGCTCCCTCCAATGTCCCATCCCAGCATTGTCCTAGCCCCACCTCATTAAACTTCTCAGAGACTGCTGTCATCATGGAGAGAGGCTATGCAACATGTGCTGGGTTGTTTCTCTGTGTCCTCACAATACCACAAATTTCTACTCGGTACTTACTTCTCCCTCCATACAAACTGACTAAATAATAAAGTTAGACTTGGAGTTACCTTATGACCTCACAACCTCAGTCCTGATATATACAGTATGTAAAAGAATTGAAATCAGACTCAAAAAGGCATCTGTGCACCAACATTCAGAGTAGTAGTATCCACAACAACCAAAGCATGTGTCCATCACCATATGGATGGACTGTTATTCAGTAATAAAGAGGAATGAAGTTCTGACACATGCTACATTGGATGAACCTTGAGACCATTATGTTAAGTGAAAGAAGTCAGGCGTACAACAGAAGATGTTCTATTTCACTTATATGAAATATCTAGAAGAAGCAAATTCATAGAGACAGAAAGTAGATTATAGATTACAGGGCATGCAGGGAGGGTAGAGAGAATGGGAAATTATTACTCAAGGGTTCAGAGTTTCTATTTGGGGTGATGAATTAGTTTAGACAGTGGGACGGTTGTACAACATGAGGAATGTAATAAAACCACTGAACTGTGAAATGGCTGAAACAGCAGTGTTAATAGGTATTTTACAACAAATTTTTAAATGGTAAAAAAATAAATCGATAAACCCATGAAACTTTTTCAAGGAAAGAAGAGCTTTCAGTGAATCTACACTGCAACAGGGTGAAAAGCACAGGCCCTGCTAATCCGAAGATTTATAAAAGAGAAAGTGCTTCATTATAAGGGCTTGGTGGAGGCAGATACTCTGAAGCCTTGTAGTGCAGCATGGGAAGCAGCTGAATAGTTCCATTGAATCTTACCAGCCTTGGAGGCAGACCTGGGCCCGATACACAGGAGATTGTTTCACAATCCACTGGTTTTAGGGTTTAATGAAACAAAACAGGAAGGACGAACATGGGGAGATGTTATGTCTTCCACCTATCCAGGATTCAAGACAAGCAAGAACAGAGTGTATCTATGGTGATAAGACATACCACAGAATACACACACACACACACACACACACAATCTGAAACGCTGAGCTGGATTTAAAATCACTGCTTACTAAGAAAATGTGGAAAGCACAACATTTAGCATTTACAGGAGAAACTTTTTGTTGTTGTTATGGGGGAAAGAGAAATATAAATAGTAAAATGATTTCATAAGCTTGTATGCTATATACAATGTCTTTTGTAATAAAATAAAAATTGGCCTGGAGCTTCCCAGTAATGATGTGTCCAAATGCCACTCTTGGGTTATTAAGTAGCAAGTTGTCAGGAGATGCTGGAGGGATGAGTTTTGCATGAGTTTGTTGGTTAAGGGCCCTCATTTAGGGCAGAGGCTAAGTCAACTGAGCCCTGTGTACCAGTGATTTCAGCACGTTGAGAGATACAGTTTTACCCCCAAATCAGCTCCATGTCCCCAAGGAAACACTTCCAGCCAGGTTGCCTTGTGTGTAGAGGTGGGAAGGGTGACTTGGCAGAGAATACAAGTAAAAGCTGCTTTTTCTGGTTCCAGGAAACAGGTCCATATGCCTTCAAGGGCACAGCCGATGGAAATCCCTGAGCTTATCATCCTTCTGAATTACATCTGGACTATATGTATGGAGAGGGTGGTTCAAGTGAAACCTAGATATTTGACATGTTCTTCACCCAAGTACAGTTGATCTGCTTTGCTTTCCTGTGGGGATAACTGCAATTGCTCCCTGTTCAATTAGGTGTTCTTTGGGGACTATGGAAAGAGTGCTTCTTTGCCAATCCTGAGTCAACACTGATTTCCTCTGAAGACTGCTAAGTAAATCCCCATGTGAGCTCTTATATGTGTGTCTTTTGAGCTTCTCTGTGGAATCGGGTTGAATCCAGTGAGCAATAAGCGTGATGACTCTGAGGGAAGCGAAAGCATTCTTGGAATCAGCTGCAGTGACTCTTTTCCTGTTCAAACACTGACATTCCTGTGCTTATGCCTAGCTGGTTTGTCAAATCCAGAGCTACTGCTCGATTGGGCACCATCGTCCTTGGCTGCCTTGGGCACTTGGTTCCATGCATGCTGTGGTTACAAATAGGATCCTGGGCTTGTAGAATCTTTTCCGGGCTCACTATGCCCCAAAAGACTAGACTAGGAGGCAGATCAATTCTAGAAGGTTTTGGCCTTTTGGAGCAAGTGTCATAAGACAAGGGCCTCTTGCTCATTTTTCATTCAAGAAGTATTTACTGAGCACCTACTCAGTAGATGTCAGGAAATGTTCTCCATTCTGGAAAACATCAGTGAACTGAACTGTTCTAGCAGAGATTAATGAAACCCATGAAAAATTTCAAAATTCCTTGTTTCTGCCTGTCCTGCTCTTGTCATCTCCTTCAGAGGAAGCTTGGGGGAAAACGAGGAGACGAAACTCATCATACACTTATTTTGAGGCCCCTTGGGGAGAAGTCACATGATGGAGAAGGGCTACTGCACGTTTGAGATCATCTATAAGCTTCCACATCACTTCTTTTTCTTCTGCTTGCTGCTTGCCTGTTTGAATAGCATTTCTCAAAGATAGACTCTTGACTGATGTGCTTACGGTGTAAGGCATATAATAGCCATCCTTTTACACCTATTAGCCAACAATCACTCCCAAGCCTCTGATCATCTTCCCCTACATGTGTGAAACTGAACCAAAAAATTAGCTCTGGACAGGGTCTTCCTTTCAACCCCCAGCAGTCCTCTCCTTATAATGTAAAACACTGCCAGAGCCAGTTGTGGGATTCTGGCCCATCAGCTGGAGCAAAGACACAGAGTTTTGTTCATTTCTAAATTCTCCCTTAAACAATTAGAAGTACCCACTCTGTGCCAAACACATTCTAGTTGCTAGGGATTTAAGAGTGAGCATAAAGGGATAAAGGGTCTGTCTCCTAGAACTGATATGGTATCAAGGGCAGGGAAGTAGAGAAAATATAATGATGTTCATTGATATCTTTTACAAATAATAATTTTCCAATTCTAAATGCTTGGAGAGCATATTAAAACAGATTGCTGGGCTCCAAGCCCAGAAACAGATTCAAAAAATTTAGGGTGGGGCCAGAGCATTTGCAGCTCTAACAAACTCTCAGTGGATGCTACTCAAAGTATAGTTCACACAAATCATAGTGCTCCAAGGTCACAGTGACTTAGACTTCGAAGATGAAAAACTGCTTGCTTTTCCAAGTGTGGTTCTTAGGACAGGTGATTCTTATGAGAAGCACCGTTAAAGCTCAGAAAGAAAGATATTTTGGTCTCCCCTTAAGGAAAGTTTATCAGAATAGAAGTGAAAAGGTATCAACCAAAAGAAAAATGATAAAAACACAAAAAACTTTTACTTAAAATTGGAGAAATGAGACTGGACGTGTAATGCAGTGTTTACCTAGCATGCACAAGGCCCTGGTGTGTTTGATCCCCAGCACCACATGGAAGCAAGGGCGAAAGAGGAGAAATGACTCTGGGTCCCTATTGTAAAAAACCTTGAGGGAATTCAGTTACTTGGGAGACTGAGGCAGGAAGATCATAAGTTCTAGGCCAGCCTGGGCAACTTAGTGAGATCATGTCTCAAAAAATAAAAAAGTTTTAAAAAGGGGATGTATCTCAGTGGTAGAGCACCCCTGGTTTGGTCCCTAGTACCACAAAACAAACAAACAAAAAGACTTGGGAGGATTCAATACTCATGAGAAATAATTTAAGAAGTTATTTCTAAAATACTCAGTGTTGTGCGGTAGAGTTCTTACACTTTGGCAGGAGTGTATGTATTTTATATGTATATGTATATATACACACACACACACTTTTATATGCATGTGTTATGCACGTGTGTTATATACATGTGTTATGTATGTGTGTTATGCATGTGTCTTATATACATGTGTTATATGCACATGCACTATATGCACATGTGTTACGTGCACATCTATTATATATGTGTGTCACATGTGTTGTGTTATATGTGTTTTATATATGTGTGTTATATGTGTGCGTTATGTTACATGTGTTATATGTGTTATACATGTGTCATATATGTGTCATATATGTGTTTATATGTTATATGTGTTGTATATATGTGTTACATATGTGCATTATATGTATTTGTTATGCATATGTGTGTTATATATGTGTGTTGTATGTGTGCATTGTGTGTGCACTGTGTGTGGTGTGTGTGATATATGTGTGTGACATATATGTGAGATATATATGTGATATGTGTGTGATATATATGTGAAATATGTGTGTGATGTATGCGATATATGTGTGATATATGTGATGTGTGATGTATGTGATATATGTGTGTTATGTTATGTGTGTGTTATATATGTGTGTTGTTTGTTATTTGTTATTTGTATGCTATTTGTATGCTATTTATATGGTATTATAATATTATATATTATGTATCATATTATATATTATATAAAATATTATATCATATGAAATATTATATATTTTATATCAGAGTGTGTGTGTATATATGTGTGTGTGTGTGTGTGTGTGTCTTTTTCTGGAGTGTAACATATACTGAAACTTTTAAAACAATGATTTTTAACCCAGCAATTTCTTTATGTTGATGTGCATATAATTTTTTTTTACATTTAGAAAAATTAAGCCTTTTAGTCCGCTTTTATTGGGGAACAAAAAATTCCAGGGAAAATCCCACCAAATAAAGGTTAAGGGGGGCAGCATCCCAAGGTCAGGGGCGATGATTGGGTCTTCGGGGCAGTGGCCATTCATGCCTTTGCATGGACAAGCCCTCGACCTGGAGAAGGGTGGAGAAAGCTCTGACACAGCTGTGTCTAAGTGCCTCTCACCCAGCCAGGGAGGTAACTCAAATCACTTGGAGGATGGCCTCCCATAAAGCCTTTTATTTTGGATAGCTATAGATTTATTTGCAGTTGTAAGGCATACTCCAGAGAGCACTCATGAGTCCTTTACCTCGTTCCCTGTCACGAGCTGTCTGTGTGTGGACTATGTTGCACATAGTAGCCTCCGAAGGGGATAAGTCTGGCACTGGGAACTCTCTGGGTCTCCCTCAACAGAGATTGACCTCCTGATGCAGGTGAACTTCCCCCCTCAAACTCTGCCTAAGATCCTATACAGCACCTGAGATGGGTGTGACCTGCCAAGATATCAATCAACCTGCTGACTGCAAGACATCATGAAGTAAGACTCTGCCCTTGAAACCTTACCCCTGCCTTTGATGTAACCCCTTAAATAAACCAAGGGAGCCATTTTATCTTTGTCTAGTTCAAGAACCCATGTGGACTAGATCTATCAGGGGCTTCACTTTTGTTAATATATTTCTGAGTGTTTGTGTTTTATTATTTGTTAATTATTTAAGATATTAAGATTTAGGGTGGGGGCTGGGGATATAGCTCAGTTGGTAGATTCTTGCCTTGCATGCACAAGGCCCTGGATTCCATACCTAGCACCAAAAAAAAAAAAAAAAATTATGGTGGCTTGGATTATCCTGGACAGGAAGAAGGACCCCTTAACAAGATGCTGGTCATCTTCCCCCAGAAAGTTCCCCTCAATGGCAGCATCTTATTAAAAAAGCCACAGTACGATGTCACAAGCAGCCTCTCCCAATTTTACTCAGAATTCCCATTTTACTCAATCTCATTTATGTGTGTTTGTGTGCTGATGTGTGTCTAGTTCTATATAATTTTATCACATATGTAAGTTTGTGTATCTCCATCACAGTCAAGATACTGAATAAGCATCTGTAAGAATATGCCATTTTGCCATTTTTTTTTCCTGTATTGGAGATTGAACCCAGGGGCTCCCTACCTCTGAGCCACATTTCTTCATGAGACAGGATCTCACTAAATTGCCCAGGCTTACCTTGAACTTTTTATCCTCCTGATTCAGCCTCTTGAGATTACAGGCATGAGCCACTTCGGCCAGAGTCATTTTATCCTTTTGTAAAAACACCTACATCCTGAGGTCATAAATATTTAGCTATAAGAATGTTTCTTAGCTGGGTGGTGCCCAGGTGGTGCCCACCTGTAATCCCAGCAGCTTGGGAGGCTGAGGCAGGAGGGTAGATAGTTTAAAGCAGCCTCAGCAATTTAGCAAGGCCTTAAGCAACTTAGACTCTGTCTCAAAATAAAAAAATAAAATAGGGCTGGTGATGTGATAAAACTACCCTGGGTTTATTCCCTAATTACAAAAAAAAAAATTTCTTACAGTAATCTTTCTAATAATTAAAAAAAAATGGCTGGATGTAGCTCAGAGGTAGAGGCATGCTTAACATGAATGTAATTGAACCCTGGTTCAATCATTAGGACTAAAAATAAAAAGAAAGGAAGAAAAAGGAAAAAAAAACTATTCACTAATGGGATCTTAATTATATAAATTATAGAATAGTTTTAAAATAAAATAAATATCATTCAATCTTCAAAGAACTTTTTTAATAAGGTATTAGGAACCAATGACTTGGAAAGGAGTTTATGATATATTAAGTAGAAATGACTTTTTAAGTATACTTTACTTTTCTTCTTTTTACCTGATTATGTTTTCTGAAAAATCTATAATCACCATGTATTACTTTTTAAAAATATATTTTTAGTTGTATATGGGCACAATACCTTTATTTTACTTACTTATTTTTACATGGTGCTGAGAATCAAACCCAGTGCCTCAAAATGCTAAGCAAGCACTCTACAGTGGTTACAAAACCAGCCCAATACATTATTTTTTTAAAAAAGTGTTTATAACACAAATTCACTTTTTTTTGGTACTAGGGAATGAACCCAGCGGCACTCAACCACTGAGCCATATCCCCAGCCCTTTTTTGAATTTTATTTAGAGACAGGGTCTCGCTGAGTTGCTTATGGCCTTGCTAAATTGCTGAGGCTGGCTTTGAACTTGAAATCCTCCTGCCTCAGACTCCCAAGCCGCTGGGATTATATGTATGTGCCCAGCTTAAATTTATTATTTTTAAGTTCAGTGACATTTGCTGATTCATACTGTGGTGCAACCATCACCACAGTCTATCTCCAGAACGTTTTTATCAGCCCATACTGATCTCCACTCTCCCCCTCAACCTCCTAGTGACTGCTATTCTATCTTCTGTCTCTAGGGACTGGATGATTTTGGGTACGTCATAAAGATGGAATCAGAATATTTGTCCTTTGTGTCTGGCTTGTTTTAGTTAACATAACATCTTCAAGGGTCATCAGTGTTGTAGCATGCATGCCACTTTGAATTTTTTCTCTGTGCTGGGGATGGTACCCAGGGCCTCACATGAACTAAGCATGAACTCTACCACTGAGCTACACCCCCAGCCACCACTTTGACTTTTAATTCATAGGTTACACTAAATATAAAGTTGACTATAACAAGCTCTGTGTTTGTGACATGTTTCACATTTGCTACTAAGAATGGCAAAGCCAAAGGTGAGCCTGAAGTACCATTAATCCAAAATTCTTGAAACTGAGGGATCTCTGAAACAAGAGTTTAGTGAGCCATTACAGATGCTAGCCAGGAAAGGACCAGGTTCTGAGATAAGTTCTTACAACTGCTAGCAGTAGGACTCGGTGGCAGTTGGAAACATCTCTGCCTGATCTAGAACTAAGAACATTTCTTTATAACAAAAAATTGGGGGCTGGGGTTGTAGCTCAGTGGTAGAGCACTTGCCTAGCACATGTGAGGCACTGGGTTCGATCCTCTGCACAACATAAAAATAAATAAATAAAATAAAGATATTGTGTCCATCTACAACTAAAAAAAATAATAAATTTGGAAAAGGAAGGCATAAGTTATTTAGATTGGACCTATGACTATAACTTTGAAGGACAGAATTATACAAAATGGGGAAAGCTTTGTGAAGACAGGATAGTGTGTAAAGAGAAGGACTTGTCTTTGGGTTTGTTCACAGTCTAGAAAGTCCCATCCTCTGATATGTCATTAAATTAGGTCAGTACAGAATTTCTCTTATCAGTACAAAGACTGAAGCAGCTTTTGGACTGAGTTTGAGGGGATGGCACAACAGAGAACAGCTTGGTTCAGGCTGAGGCCATGACACATGTGAGGGGCGAAAAGTAAATACTCACACATCACCTATGAGAAGCAGCCCACCTGGCTATCCTCAGAACAAGGTATTAATGAAAGAGGGGGAAACAAAAAAAAAGATAAAGGCAAAGATTGGCAGGCAAAAGGTATGTAAAAAGAATTTCAACTTAATGAAAGATACAAATTCAAGCCAAAGGGGAATCAAAACTGAGATGTGACATGTTCAAACTGATGTATGGGCTTTTTGTTTTGTTTTTGTTTTGGTACCTGGGATTGAACCCAGAGATGCTTTATGACTGAGCTACATCCCCAGCACTTTTTAGGTTTTATTTTGAGACAGGGTCTTACTAAGTTGTTGAGGCTGGCTTTCAGATTGAGACGCTCCTGCTTCAGCCTCCAGAGTTGCCACTGTACCCAGCTCAAACTGATGTTTAAACAAAGAGGTATTTGCTGATTCGTGTAGTTGGGATGGCAAGAGGATGAGTTTATTTTGTGTGTGTATGTGTGTTTCCCCGAAATTTTCACATCACTTCATGTTTTTTGTTTCTTTTCTTTTTTCTTTTTTTTGTACCAGGATTAAATCCAGGGTGCTTAACCTCTGAGCCACATTCCCAGCCCTTTTTTATATTTTATTTAGAGACAGGATGTCGCTGAGTTGCTTAGGGCCTCGCTAGATGGCTGAGGCTGCCTTTTAATTCACAATCCTCCAGCCTCAGCCTCCCAAGCCACTGGGATTCCAGGCTTGTGCCACCACACCTGGCTTATTTTTATTTTTTTAATTGGTGCATTACAATCATACATAATAATGGAATTCATTGTGACATATTCATACATGCGCATGACATAATTGCTCCGTGTAATTCCCCAGTGGCTCCCCTTTCCCTCCTTCCCCCTCCCCCTCATTCCCTTCCTCTACTGGTTTTCCTGCTATTTTCAGGAGGTTCCCCTGTATCACTCTTTTTTTCTCCCCTTTTAGGTATGGGCTCAGACCTGTTAGAACTTGTCCTGTGGAGCTCATTGATTCACCCATGCTCTGAGTGCCAGTCAGATTGAAAATGTAAACCAAGTGACTGAGAGAACAAAACTGAATGCAATAAAAGGAACAGAAAACAAGGAGCAGGAGTCTGGATGTGCTCATCCCGACCAGTCAGGCAGGTTAGGATGAAGCACAGTTTGGGAGCTGATCTAGAGGCTGATCTAGGGTAGCTCTCTTAAAATATCTAAATATTTTAAATATTTAAAATATCTAAATATTTAAAATATCTCTGTTCAGAAGCTGGGTGCGATGGTGCGTGCCGATAATCCCTGCAGCTCAGGCAGCTGAGGCAGGAGGATCTCAAGTTTGAGGCCAGCATTAGCAATTTAGTGAAGACCTCAGCAACTTAGTGAGACCCTGTCTCAAAATAAAACATAAAAAGGGCTGGGGGTATAGCTCAGTGATAAAATGCCCCTGA
Organism: Marmota marmota marmota; assembly: GCF_001458135.2. Lineage (NCBI taxonomy): Eukaryota > Metazoa > Chordata > Mammalia > Rodentia > Sciuridae > Marmota > Marmota marmota. The sequence continues at coordinate 163,468 of NW_026000240.1, forward strand.
GTTCCATCCCCAGTTTAAATAAAAAAAATATATATATCTGTTCAGAGTTTCAGGCCTCCTGAGTTTCAGTCAACCCTGGACAAAATGTAATGCCTAGAGAGCTCATAGAGGGAACCCTTGAGGATTAAAGGCAAATCCAGGATAGAGGTGCAGCCACCCCAGCGAGTCATGCTGTGAGCCTCTGAGGGAACCAGGGGATGGAATCTCACCTGCCTCATCTTGTTTTGCTCCCTCAATATTTTCTTCACTGTTGTACAGAAACACTGTTGTATGGAGTTGAAGGAGTTAAAGGAGATGTCAAGGGCAAGGGCTGCAAACATGGGGGTCAATGGAAAGCTGTTCTCTTGTTTTATCAACAAGCCTAAGATAATAATCCTGGACCAAGGGCCCAGCAATGGAAATGGATAGAAAAAGGCAGACCTAGGAAGTGAGGTGAAGGCGAAAATACAGGATCAAAACGAACATCTCAGAAGATCAAGGATTTGGGGAGCCCTCTAAGGCTCCCATCTAAAGATTGCAAAGAGAATTTTTTAAAATAAATTAAAAAGGAAAGTAATGATTGCTAACATTTTTGAAGTCTTTCTTCATCCTAGGCAATTCTAATTGCCTTATATTTCTTAAGATTTTTAATTCCATCAAGAGCCCTGTGAACACTATTGTCCCACTTCACAGACGAAGCAATAGAAGTGAACCAACCTGCCTGAGGTGAAGGGTGGCATCCGTCTGCACTTTGTGTCTGAGTCTGCCGTGTTCCTTTTCCCTGGTTCTCACCATCTTAAGAACAGAAGGGCAATTTTAAAACATACCTATAATCCCAGTGACTTGGGAGGCAGATACAGAAAGATTCCAAGTTCAAGGTCAGTCTCAGAAACTTAGTGAGGCCCTAAGCAACTTAGTGAGAAACTGTCTCAAAAATAAACAAATAAATAAATAGGGCTGGGGGTGGTAAGCACCCCTGGGTTCAACCTCCAGTATGAAAACAACAAAACTAAAAACCAAGACTCTTACTAACATGACTTTGGCTAGAGGGAAAAATAACCATTGCTATGGACTAAATGTATTTGTCCCCATGCCCCAGGAATTCTTACGAAGCTCTAACCCCCAATGAGACAGTATTTGTACAGGGGCCTTTGGAGGGGGAGGTTAGCCCAGGTCATGAACATGAAGTCCTCACAAAAGGATTAGTGTCCTTAGAAGAAAGATACCAGCCCGCTCTCTCACTCTTGCTGTTTGCTCTCTGTCATGTGAGGGCAAAGCCAGGAAGAGAGCCCTCACCAAGAACCAAATTGGCCAGCACCTTGATCTTGGACTACTAGCTTCTAGAATTCTGAGAAATAAATGTGTGTTATTTAAGCCACCCAAGCTCTAGGAATTTGCTATGGCAGCAGGAGCTAAGATAAGTACCATTAACATCAAAGAAGTCCACCATTTATTATTTAAGGCAGTGTTTCGTGTTCAGGTCTCTGGTTGGCTCAGAGGAATGTTGCAAACTCCTCTGTGCCATTGGAGCCTTCCGATTTTCACACGGCAGGTGCCGACAAGCCTGTTTTCAAACAGCTCCCAAACAGGTTGCAGATGCACACACACAAAGTAACAACTCATAAAGAGAGAAGCAAAACCTAAACAAAGAAAACTGCTCAGGGGACAGAAGTACAAATATAATAATGTTGACTGCCACAGAGGGTCATCCCAGAGGCCCTGAGTGATGAGGAAGAACCATGAAGCATCAGGAGCCAGGGAAAAAATGAATAGGAATCTTGTCATCTAAACTGTGTGCTCTGATGGTGTTTGATAATGCCAGGTACTCCTCATCCTAGTGAATAGTGCATTATAGGGAACATAAGCCTCCCCAAATTCAGGGTATAGGAGTGTAAGTGTGCCATTTTTTATTGTATACTTTACACCTGCGATATTATCTTGTTTCTGCATTTTTGTCACTATGATCACGACCATTGAAGGATATGGAATTAATAAACTCCCCAAGACAGTGTGTGTCCTGGGAGGAGAGAGGGAGAGAGAAGCCAAAACTCTGATCCTTCTAATCAGTTAACTCCCAGTGACAGAATAAGCCCTGGAAGGCAGATAACTATCAATCCAAGATAGCTGGGAGGAGGGATCCTTTCCCCAATAAATTCACTCCCAGTGACAGTGAAACTACACATCAGTCCTGTCCCCATGTAAATTCAATGACCCCAGGGGATCAGATGAGTACTGAGCTCTGAACCGTGAACCCTTCATCTCTGTCCTGTAAAAAAACTGTCAAAAATTGATACATTCAGTAAAAATTGTGCCGAGTAAAAACAAGTTCCAGATATTTTCAGCCTTTTGCCCACATCTTGTTAAAGTTTTCAAGGACCAAGACATCCCCCAATGCAACCTATATAAACCCTGTACATCCCCTGTAATCGGGGCTATCTTTCACTCAGGAAGTGAGCCATCTGACTCCTGACCCTGCTGCTAAATAAAAGTTTGGCTAAATTTGTGAGGTCTGCTCCCGTCCGGGTTATGTATGTTTCCACTATGGTGCTGAAGCTGTTTTGGTTATTTTTGCCAGTATGATAGATGTTTTACAGGTATTACCACAAGAAATCCTTTCAACATTCCTGTGAGATAATTCCTGATTATATCTGCTCCTTCATTCAGATGAGGGTGTGCCAGTAATGGGGTGAGAAACTCCCCTGTCTTCAACACCAGCAGTCCAGGCCTGCACTCTGCATCAGCTCCTTGTGAGGCTGCATGTCTAAAATCAGGAAGGGGCCTCTCACCTGGAAGCGTAAGGGAAGAGTGTCTGGGGAGGCCAGGAAAGGGGAGGAGAGGAGATGAGGAAGTGGAGAGGATTAATCTCATCTCAAATTTACCTTGATTTTTTCTTTCTTCCTTCAAGGTGCAAAAACAAGGAACAAGGGAAGATATTTAAGGAAACTTCTAGCCTGCCTTTGAAATCACTGAGGTAAAAGGTTGTGAAACAGTCAGCCCCATCAGGCACTGAAGGTAAGAGGGAGGATGTGGTTGGATTGGGTTAGACCTAAGATGCTCCAGGAAAAGGAGAGGGGAGCCTGAAAGGCATGTATCCAGGTTGAGCAAAGGTTTCCTATTTCTAAGACACATGAAGAGTACATGCTCATCATTAAGAAAAAGACAAATTCACCTAATGACAAAACGGTCAAAGGAGTTGAATATGCAAATATCAACAGAAAAAAGTACAGGTCACTAGTAAGTAAGAAAAATGTTCAATCTTACAAAAGTAATCAAAACTGCAAATACAGTCACCTATTAGTTGATAAAAATATTTAGAAATTAATAGTATCTAGCATTAATGATTATGTGAGGAAAATGCTTCACTGAAGACTGTTTATTTTTACATTTTTATTTTTTATTATGGTAAAATATACATAATATTTGTCATGTTAGTCTTTTTTCTTTCAGTGCTGAGGACTGAACCCTGGGGTGCTTTACCATTTTGCTATACCCCCAGCCCTTTATATTTTGAGACAAGATCTCACCAAGTTGCCCAGGGTGTCCTAGAATTTTGACTTTCTTGACCTCTGTGCCTCAGCCTCTCCTGTCACTGGGGTTATAGCTGTGCACCACCAAGTCTTGCATCTTCCTTTTTTTTTTTTTTTTTTTTTTT
>NW_026000240.1:167114-266143 GCF_001458135.2 Marmota marmota marmota
TTTTTTTTTTTTTTTTTTTTTTTTTTTTTTTTTTTTTTTAGTCTTGGTAATTGGACCTAGGGCCTTGTAAATGGCAAATGCTAGATACTAGGTAAGTGTTCTACCTACTCCCAGCCGAATTGTACCCATTTTTAAGTAGAATCCTGTGGTTTTAAGCACATTAAGATAGTGGGCAGCCATCATGACTCTCCAGAAACTTTTCATCATTCCAAACTGAAACTCTGCACTCATTAAACAATTATGCCCCATTTTACTTTGTGTTTATATTTTAATATGATTCTTATTGAGTATTATTACTTCCAATAATTTAGACTAAGGAGAGAATCAGAGAAATTTGAAAAAACACATAGATACCCTGGGTTTGGAATCACATGCTTATAATCCTGGCTACAAGGGAGGCTGAGGAAGGAGGATTGCAAGTTTGAGACCAGCCTGGGCAATTTAGAGAGTCCCTGTCTAGGGGTGGGGGGCGGGGGAGGAAATACAAAGGGCCAGGGATGTAGATCAGTGGAAGAGCACCGCTGGGTTTAATCCCAGGACCCTGCACCCCACACACATCAAATATTTACAAGGATGATCCTGGCCTAGCATGCTCAAGGCCCTCTGTTCAATCTCTAATATTGAGGGGGGAAAAAAGACAAAGTATTCCCTATCAGTAGGGAATTGGTTAAATAAATTATGCTAATCTATATAATGGAATATACTAAGATCAGTAAAAATTATGTTGATCTGAAAACTCTATTTTATTTATTTATTTTTTTGGTACTGGGGATTGAAGTCAGGGGTGCTCAACCACTGAGCCACATTCCCAGCCCTATTTTGTATTTTATTAGAGACAGGTTCTCACTGAGTTGCTTAGTGCCTCACTAAGTTGCTGAAGCTGGTTTCGAACTCGCAATCCTCCTGTCTCAGCCTCCTGAGCCACTGGGATTACAGGTGTGCACCCTACCCAGCTGCATACTCTATTATCAAGAAAATGTGTCCTTTATATTAATCAATTGAAAGAATAAAAGAAAAAGTAGGATGTCATGACCCTGTTACATAATAGTTTAGTTTTTTCATTTTCCAGTTTTTGGTACATTATACTTATATATATTGGTGAGATTTGTTGTTATATATTCATCCATGTACACAATATAACTTGGCCAATATCATTCCCCTTTCCCCTTCCTTCTTTCTCCCCCTGATCCCTTTCCTTGAAGCTACTGATCTCCCTTTGATTTTCATGAGATCCCCAATCTTTCTTTTCCTTTTTCCTCTCTAGCTTCCAAATATGAAACACTTGTTTTATTTAATTTCTAGAGAAAAATAAATACATATTCAAATGAGACAATGTCTTGCTTAACTTGAAATGAGAAATATTGTCCCTTTGGTGTAGATGAGTGAAATTTCCAAATGTATTTTATGATCCCAGGTAGAATGTCTTACCTCTGTCTTCTGAATTACAATCAGAAATAATACATCTATGTCTGATGGAATATGATTAGGAATCATATCATATTGACTAAAAACACCTCTGTACCCCCCCACCTAATGCTGTATATGTTTAAGTGAATTATGATATTTTTTCATGATTGTAAATTCTACTGTCTTTAATAAATTTAGAATACTTTTTTCCCTGCAGGAGGTGGTAGCGCTCACCTATAATTCCAGTGACTGGAGGCTGAGACAGAAGGATCACAAGTTCAGGTCAGCCTAGGCAACATAGGGAGACTGTCTCAAAAAAAAAAAAAAAAGGCGTGGAAGATGGCAAGTGGCTGGGGATGTGGCTGAATAGTAGACAGCCTCTGGGTTTAATCCTCAGTGCCACAAAAACAAAAACAAAAAAGAAAGAAAGGAAGAAAGGAACATAAACTTCCTGTCTCTAAAGAGGGAATGTAACAGTTTTCTTGAAAATGGATGAATACCTTTGTCTAACCTAAGAAATATATGCTTTTTCTCCCTTTTAATTTGAAGGAAAGACCAGAAAGGTATATGTAAGCCTGGGAAAGAGGAGTTTCTGGGATGAGGTGAGTTTTGGATTTTTGTGTTTGAATTCTTTTGGCACTAAGCCATTTTCTTTTCTTTTCAGGGAATATCTTACCTGGCCCTTGGAAAATCTTTTCCTATTGGTTTAATAAACAATATTAGAATGACTACTTGGAAAAAATGTAGTTGGAATCCTTCCTCAGGCTAAACAACAAAATGAATTCCTGCTATATTAAAGAATACCGTGGAAATTAAAGAAATCACAATAAAATATAGGCACATAATTGTACTGGAAATAACATAGATGCCCATTAGTGAGGGGGTAGTTAAATAAGGAATGCTATATCTTCTGAGTATCATGAAATCATATAAACTATAAGTTTACTGATCTGGAAAGATGTGTTGAACCTTAAGCATCTTTGTAGGAAATTCAAGCTATGTCTATATACAGTATGTATAGGGTAGTTCTACTTTTATTTTTAATATGAATGTCTGTTCTATATTTATATGTGTATATATAATGGTAAAAAAAGTCTGAAAGGTATGTACCAACTCAATCCCTCCAGATTACTTCTGGAGGGATGGAAGTGGAGGAGACAAAGAAAGTAGTAGTAGTTTTATCACTAAATATAATATTTTTAAGAGTGGTAAAACTATTATTTTATTATTTCTGCTCAATATTTTCTAAAGAAAAAGGCTAAACTTTTAAAAGTAAAAAAATTTATAATGGGGTAAGGAAGACTTCTGAGTATAACATCAAAGGCAAAAAATCATACAAGGAATCATTTTAAACTTCTGCTCACAAGTGACAAGATTGTAAAAAGGATTGACGACACAGAACACTGTGATAGATGTTGTGGGTCAGTGCAGTCAACATCCATTCCTCCATCCTGCTGTGTGTAGAGGGTATGTGTTTCTGAGACTCCCCTGAAGTTACGATTCGGAATGTAATTAGGTTCTGTCAATATTTAGAAGGCAGATTTGAAACAGGGCTCATCTTTTAGCTGCTGTTGCTATTAGCAAACAAAATTATGAAGACTGACATGCTTAGAGACAGCTACACTGATACCCAGAGTTCCAGTGTCCAATCATCAGCCTTGAAGATGTTGACAGTTGTTGTAGGCTCAGGAAAAACATGCCATACAGAGAGCAAAACTGCAGAAAATAGAGCAAAAACGAAAGGAGCATAAGGGAGAATACATTGTTGAAAACAGCGTATAGAACAGAGTGGACAGAGATGAGAAAAAGACAATGAAATAGGGGCTGGGACTGTGGCTTAGTGATAGAGTGCTCACCATTTGGTCTTAACAAAAAGATTAACACTGGGTATGATCCTCAGCACCACGTAAAAATACAATAAAGGTATTGTGTCCATCTACAACTAAATATATATATATCAATGAAATAAAAATCAGGAACTAAAGATTATACATAACTGGAATTCCTAAAGAGGATAACTGAAAACAATAAAGATAAAATAAAAAAAAAAAAAACACTATTTGAAATAAAAGATTTTTTTTTTTAAACCGGGGATTGAACCATTGAGCGATATCCCCAGAAATCCCCACCTTTTTTTTTTTTTTAGTATCCGGTGATCCCGTCAGTTTTTTCTTTCTTTCTTTCTTTTTTTTAATTATCTGCTCTTTTTAGTTATATATGATGTAGAATGTATTTTTGACATCATACATACATGGAGTATAACTTCCCATTCTTGTGGTTGTACATGCTGTAGTCATTATTTACATATGAACATAGGAAAGCTATGTCCAATTCATTCCACTGTCTTTCTCATCCCAACCCTCCCTCCCTTCCCTGTTTTCCCCTGTCCAATCCGGTGAACCTTCTGTCTCAGCTTTCTGGGTCACTGAGATTATAAGCATGTGTCACCATACCCAGCCTGTTCAATTTATTTTTAACTTTAAAAAATTAACTTCTGAGCTAGGTGTGGTGGCACACATCTGTAATTCCAGCAACTTAGGTTGAGACAGAAGGATCCACAAGTTTAAGGCCAGGCTTATCAACTTTTGTGATAACCTGTCTCAAAACACAAAATAAAAAGGTCTGGGGTGTAACTCAGTGGTAGCTACTCCCTGGATTTAATTCCTAGCGGGGTGGGGGAGCAGGGGAGGGATTTGATTTAAATAAACTCCCATTTCAAAAAAATCTAGTGGAGAGACTGTGAACAAAGACCAACCTATATGTAATTGTGAACAAAAGACCAATCTAAAGAAGCTATACTCTATGTCTACAACAAAACTTAAAGTACACAAGGTAATACATGTATACAGCTTTATCTTCCATATGCCGAACAAATAACACTGGATTTATTCAGCTGCATTAAATAGTTAATTGTATATAGTTTTAGCTATTTATATGGAATATTTAAAACTCCTAAAATCTATAGGTTATGAAATTCCCATAAAGATCTAGGTTCAACAATTAGGTCACACAGCTATCAATTCCACAAAATGCTTGAGTCTGTGTCACAGGCAGAATAGTTCTGTGTGTACATTGGAAAGGCTCGCCTGGGGGACTTTCTCACTACATTCAGGTTATGAGGAAGAACTACACTCCATGACGATAGTCACAGTCTATCTGATGCCACCATGTAAATGTGGTACTTTAGTGCTCCAGGTGGTCCCGCAATGAAACTCCTGGCCTGCAGCATGGAACAAACTGTTCTGTGCATTGGCTTGGTCTGCTCTCTCCTGTTTAACTATTTGAGGGCTAGTCCCTATAGCTTTGCATAAGATCTGTCCCCATTCTGTAAGGACAATATTACTCAAATTAAAGTAAAAACTGAACTTTATTTCATAATAACTCTTCTTCAAATAAAGGAGCATAACTATGTTTTTATTCCTCATTCAGGTTTTAAAAAATTGATGGTAATAAGTAAAGACAAGATACAAATTAGTTTCCATTTTTTATTAAAATTGCTTTTTTTCTAAGGAATATATTACACTTAAAGTTCATTACTATAAATAAAGAATAATTTTCAAATCTTCTATTTTACTTATTAAAAGTGTAAACATAAAAGAAAATAATTCAACACTACCTCCCCTCCCCCCGACCCAATATACATTAAAAAAAAATTCTTCTTTTCAGGAAAGTTCTCTCTTCAGAATGAAAACTATAGACTATCAAAATATGTTCATCCTCCTGGACTGCAAGGTCATGGCGGGAATGACCAGTGTCCATTGTGAAATAGGGCTGTGGGGCTGTGACTTAAGTCCGTCTCCTTCTTTGGGGATTGTCACTCAACTGCCCTCAGAGACAGATTCTTCTCTGTCCATCAGGTGTCCAAAGACATGGACAGCAGTAAGGCATTGAGCAAAGACTCTGTGATGAGCACAACATGAAGGCTGCACACTCCAGGAGGTGGATCAGAGCCAGTGGTGACAAGCAATGTGGCTGAGAATTAGTCATAGAATATTACAGCTGGAAGGATTCTGAGAAATCATCTAGTTGTTTTTTAGATGGCCTCAAACAGTAAGCCTTCTCACACTGAAAAGCACATCAATAAAATTTTATGGAATACTCTGATAATATCTATTTATGTATCTTCCTAAAACTATTTAAACATCGAAAAATTAGGTTTCAACTTTAAATATTGATAAACTAAGCCAAAATACACTGAAAACTTATGTTAACCATATTTTAACATTTTTAGAATATCCATTTGGTCTTAACAAAAATAAATATCTTATAGGAAAAAGGTAAGGTTTGCCGATTTTAAGAAAAAAGCAAGGAAAAAGAATGTTTTCTGAGAAAATACCAGAGAGAACTACATTATGACTACCTAACTGCTTGCCAGTTTCTTTAAAGCTGTCAGCTCAAGGCTACTGACATGGCTTTTATTTCCTTCCTGTAAATTCTGGTCTTCAAAACCTGAGACAAATTCTTATGATATTTTTGATAACTGGGACCTTAAAACAATCAAAATGAATCTAAGTTTGAACTGAAAACCGAGGTAGTCAGTTTTTATAAGCACTTGACCTTTTTTGAATTGGGAGGGGACTCTAGTTCATTGTCCCCAAATTAGCAGCTCTGCATTCTTCTTCCCTGCTCCACTTAACTTTTACCCCAGCTGCAGCCCACTCCTAACCACCACAGAATACCAGCATGTATGCAATTTCAAATTCTTCAGTTCACAGCTGAATTTTAGACTAATATTTCTGCATTGTCTCAGATTTTAAAAGTTTTTGCTTCAAAATTGTCATATTCTAAGAGACTAAAATATGTCTCTTAAAATTTCTTACAGGTTTAGTGTCCTTCTAAGTCTTGCTGAGTATACTATGCAGAATCAGTTATAAACAACCTTGATTAAGCTTTACTGAAGAGAAAGGGAGACATCAATGCAGTCAGTTACCTTCAGGAACTCACAATTTCTTAATCTCATACTCCATCACATTTCATGTTTGTGCAGAGAAAACACTGGGTCACCAGATTCCAAGCTTAATAAATATATATACAAAAAATGTCATCCATAATATTTTCTTCATAAAGTCATCAGTGCAAATATAATTATATCAAAAAATAAAGCAAAAATATATTTCAAGTATAAAAAGCACCATGCTTGGAAACAATACTACCTAATGGCATTACTGCACAACAGTCAAAATATAGTCAAACCTAGCACTGTGAATCTCAAATATATTATTAATCCATTTGATTTTTTGGTGAAGTTCTTTATACAACTTTGTGGGGTGATACATAATCATAATAAGTATGTAAGTTTAGATAATTATACATTTATTTAAAAATATACTCTACTTTTCTTTCACCTTGCATAATTTAATAGATGTATAATACTGAGTGTTGTCCAGCAGACCACTCTTTCTCTTAAACTGAAATTAACTATGTTTGGGGCCCCAGCTTTCACAATGACAAATACCACAAATACCTCTAATTTATATCTCATGCAAACATATACTTTAGATTTATGTATTTTAAAAAAGTAACTTTACGTGGGACTGCCAAAACAGCAGTTATGCTGCTTTGCTCATTTAGCACAATTTCTAAACAAGCTTCCTTCAAGGGTTGAATTTTTAATGCTACAGAACTTATTAGCTTTAGAGAGAAAAACTGGGCATCGCCTGTCATTAAAGAAATTTCAAAGAGGAATCGCTAAATGGGGTTGGTGCTCTGGTACCACAGTAGAATTATTTCACAAAATCTATGTGGTAAGAGAGTTATCAAAAGCAGGAGGTAAAAGATACAAATTTCATCTTATGCATAAAAAATTTTTCAGGTATTCTAAATTCTTCCTGAACAATTTTAGTCCACTGAAAATAACCACATACATGTTTATAACACAATTTCTTTTCATCTACATTGTTCAAAAGGGATAAAATAAATGGTTTTGCTTCATTGGATTACAGCTGTCATAACTAATACCTGAAAAATGTACAACAATTTTTTCTTCTGGTTGCACATCTTCAACGTTTTTGCAGGGCAGTGTGTTTTACTCTCTGCTTCCACATTTTTTGGAGTCATTATTAAGTTAATGGACAATGAAATGGAAGCTGAGCACTGAAGATCGGTGAGTAGACAGGGTTAACGATACACTGATAACAGTTCAGTAGTAGACTGCTACACAGCTGGCAAAAAAGGCAAGCGGAATGAAATCACAAGACTTAGTAAAACAGTTTAAAACTCTTCAGGACAAACAATGAGAACAATGATACAAATGTACTATGGACAAGTGGGGCATGATGGCACAAGCCTCTATCCCAGATACATGGGAAGTTGAGGCAGGAAGATTGCCAGCAAAAAGCCAGCCTGGGCCACATACTAAGACCCTGTCTTGAAACCAAAACCAAATCAAACTAAACTAAGCCCAAATAAAAGTGTACTATACGTACAGCCATCAAATTTAAAATAAGTGTAATAGTGATGTAGAAATTTTAATTCATTATTTTCTGTAAATTAAAGGGCAACTGATACTTCTGAGGGCAAGATCCACAACTTACAATTTTGTAATAATTGGCTATTATTTGTTACTGTGGTGTCCATGATGAACTTGCTTATCATTTTAGGTTAATGAAAATGCTGAGGTATGTAATCACTCTGGGAATTTCACCAATTATCCTGTTTTCAAAAGAAAACTTCAGGGAGATTATGTATCTTGAAGTATAAGATGTGGTGACTTGTAATTCCTTCTCCTTCTCCAATCTTTGAGGTGGCTGGGTAGTTGATGAGGAGCGACTGCTGTGAAGTTTTGCTTCAAGGTCCATCGTAGTCAACAGGCCCAAGCCAAAGTGCCACTTCTACCATTGCACAGGTTCACGCTTGCCCAGATTTTGTGCTTTGTTCACAGGAATATGAGATAAAGGAGTTGAGAATTCACTTTTCTTTAAATTTCACTTTTCCATTCTTAGTGCCATACACAGAGAAGAAATCCAGCCAGCAGAGGAAACAGATTGCCTAGCAGAAGCCAGAGGGTGACCACCAGGCTGGAGGAGCAGGAACAGAGATCTAGAGTTGAAAACAAGAAATTAACTTTCCATAACCATTTTTGTGATTAAATCATACCAATTAAATATTGACAGATGCGTAGAGGTGAATAAGAACCATCTTAGCAGAATAGAGTGACATCCTGGCCAGGAATGGTGGTGCACACCTGAAATTCCAGCAGCTCAGGAGGCTGAGGCAGGAGGATTGCAAGTTCAAAGTTAGCTTCAGAACTTAGTGAGTCCCTGAGCAACTTAGCATGACCCTGTCTCAAAATAAAAAATAAAAAGTGCTGGGAATGTGGCTCAGTGGTTAAATGCTCCTGGTTTCAATTCCTAGTACTAATAAAATAAACAAAAATTTAAAAATTTTTAAAAAGAGTGACTTCCTGAAACCCCAATACACAGTTATTGTTTTTTAATATTATAAAAGAATAGAATATACACACAAAGGAAGAAAAGATATCTACCAAGTCAAGGTAATAATAAAATGGCACCCATGAAAAGAAAGAAGTGTCTTAGGGTGGTAACCAGCAAAGGTAAAGATGGTACGTGAACTTGGTTATTCTGTGATGGATGAAGAACTTTCTCTCCTTTTTTTTTTTTTTTTAGTACTGGGGATTGAATCCAGGAGTGCTCTATCACTGAGCTACCTCCTCAACCCTTTTTATTTTTAAGACAGTTCTCAAGTTGCCACATTGCACATGTTCAATAGTCACTTGTGGCCAATGACTATTATATTATTGAATTAGACAATGTGAATTACAGAATATTTCCGTTAACACAAATGTTCTGTTAGAAAAATTTCTGGCCTACTGCACCAGGTAGTGGTGGAGTTAGCTGGAGTTACTTATAACACAGGTCTTTATCTCCTGATTTCGTAATCAATAATGAAACTGTCTTGAGCAATAAAGAACAATTATTTAATTGCTTCAAGCATTTAGAAGTAATGAGTATGGAAAAGGAAGGAGAAAAGAAGATAAGTTTAACATACTTTTTTTTTTTTTTTTTTAGTTGTTGATGGACCTTTATTTCATTTACTTACTTATATGTGGAGCTAAGAATTGAACCCAGTGCCTTACACATGCTAGGCAAGTGCTCTACCACTGAGCCACAACCCCAAGTTTAACATTCTTAAAAGACACTGCAACTGTAAGGAAGCTATGTGAACAAATCATTTGAGAAAAACAACATCGACAAAAATCAGAAGAATTTGGGGAGAGAAATATCATTACACTTCCTCCAGAATATCAGCAGTTTTAATGTTTTAAAGTCACACTTACAAAAATACTTTAATTCAGAAGACAGATTAGGGATGATTGTTTAATAATTATTAATATTATTCATACAAGTACATTTCAAGTGTCAACATTTTTACAATTTGTTGGTCAATAAAAACTGTATTAAAGAGAAACAATCTACCTAAAAGAAATAGCATATGTAAAGTCTGTCCAGGTCCTTAGTTCATAGTTTAACATGTTCAGTTAAAGCTCTGTGTGTGCTCTATTCACATGTATTAGCATATATGGGAGGATGTGTTATTCTACAATTTCAACAGTGATGCTTACAAACTATAAAAGTAATGCTTGAAATTATCCATTCTTATAATATTTTTGCACATTTTTCAATATCAGTGTTAGTAATTTGAAGTTTACAATGTTTTTGAGCCTGCCTCCTATTGAACTGGCAAGTTAACATGAAAAGAAATAAGACCACAACACAAAGGCCTCAGAAAAAGGACTGATAAAGAGGGAAGCAGGATAAAAAGTAGAGTGTAAAGTGCCATGATCAAGTGCTGCCCACCTCTTTTCAACAGACTCCCTAGTCTTTTTTTTTTTTTTTTTTAAATATTTATTTTTTAGTATTTGGCGGACACAACATCTTTGTCTGTATGTGGTGCTGAGGATCGAACCCGGGCCGCACGCATGCCAGGCGAGCGCGCTACCGCTTGAGCCACATCCCCAGCCCCCCTAGTCTTTGTCATGCTCCTAGGTGGGAACTTTTCAAAGGCCCTTGACTGGGTCTGGCTTTCTCATTCCTACACATTCTTCTCCTGGATTCCAAAGAATTTTACCCCTAGCCAGCTGGAGTTAATGCTCCCTTTATTTCAACTCAAAGGCTAGTGGTCTGAATCCCTGCTTGTCTCTTTGACAATGAGATGGTGATAGTTTCTTACAATTAAATCTGGGATTAGGTCTGAGAATGAGAACTCATCAGAACTATCTATTTATGGATTTTAGCCAAAGTAATTTAATAACAACTGTAAGAAAACTAAGTCTTCCAATCATCTCCACATCAAAAGTTAATTGAGCGGATTTATTACTATATTTACTGTATATTACATCAAAAGGTGTAAGGCTTTATAGAATTTCAAATAATTAATTGTGTGATTACTATTAGTGAAAGACCCTAGCCCAGTAACCCCGAGGCTTAGTTACAGAATAACCAGGCCATGTCACAAACCTGCGCAGGCACCAGAAGTGTTTTTGAAATCAGTTAAGTGTAACCGATTAAAAGGAAAAAAACAGGATGGTTGGGAAAGAGCAGAAGAATAGATTCCAGGGCATGCCTGACTAAACAGGGGCTAATAAGCAGGAATAGAAAAATTAGAGTGCTCATATGTAACTGTCATATGGTGTAATTCCAGGAACATAAAATGAAAAATAACTTTACCCTTTAGGTAACCTGTATGTTGGGTTCAAAATCACCAATAAGAAACCTGTTGCTCACCGCGCGCGCGCGAAACCTGCCCCCTTGACCCTATAAAAAACCTGTACCCCAACGCCCGGGGTGCCAGTTCACCAAAGCTCCGGCTGAGGTTTCGCTGAGCACCCACAGGCGCCTGTGTATCAATAAATCGCCTCTTGCTTTTGCAGCCAGTGCCTCGTGCGTCTTTCTTGGACAGGGAATCCGTGGGTCTTTCATTAGAACTGCAGAAAATTCAGCTAACTAAAATACTGTGAAAAAAAAAGAGTTTGAACCTGGCAGGCTTAGAAATTCTGTCTGCAAAGACAGTCCTTAGCTACTGTCTTGGAACTGCTGTCTTCTGGACTTCATCCTATGCACATTTTCCCTTTGCTAATTTTGTTTTGCATCCTTTTGCTTTAACAAGGCTAAGCCTTAAGTATGTCAAGTCCTGTGAGTCCTTCTATTGAGCCAACAGAACTAAAGGTGATCTTGAAGACCCTCAACGTAAGTACTAATCTCCCCAAACTCACCTCCTGCTAAAGCCCCTAGGACTTGGAAAAGAAAGGAAGTTAATCCTAGAGGTGGAAAAACTTTCACGTGTAAACTGAATGTAGCCCTGTATTTTCAACCAGAGCACAGAAGAGACAAAGGGTTGTGAGTGCAGTTTCATTTTTAAAAATAACTGTAGTTAAGAAAATAAAACACTGCATGAGATTTTTGTTGTTCATATTCTAAAATGCTGTGCTGCCATAGATTTACTCACAGTTCATTTAAGCCACAATTTTAATTGAGAATTCATGAATTCTGTTCTTACAATCTTAGTGATGGGTTGTGAGCCTCAGTATGAACAATTGATAATGAGAAAGGCATTCTTCTCAAGTCAGATTTTTCAATCCTCCTTCTAGCTCTAAAGAACTGTCTCCTTACTACTTTAGAGTTCTATAATGGCAGGAAGAAGGATTTCGCTACAAGCTGCAACCAGGAGAGAAGCAACTCAACTTGCTCCAGGCTCTTATAAAGGTAATTTCAACACTGTGTAGGAAAAGTCCCCTCATTACTTTCCCTCTTAGTTCCAACCACAAAGAGTACTCACCCAGTGGAAGAGCTCGGGTCAGGTTAGCCACTGGGGGATCTGTCTCTGGAGGACACTGCTCACAGAAATCCCAGCATGATGGACAGAGCAGGTTTCCCTCATGAATCCAACCATTCATCTGAATACTGACAGGGAGGACCTGTCCAGCCCGGCTGCATAAATATGAAGTATCTTGGACCCAAACCATTAGACCTTGAAGAGAACAAGAAATCTTCCAATAGGGAGGAAAAAAAAAAATCACATCAGTAAGATTCTAGGATATGAGATTTCTCCTTCAATTGCAGAAAATATACTAAAATTCACTAGAAATATTGGCTATAAAGCACAATTTGGCATTGAGCATACTTTTATATATATATATATATATATATATATATATATATATATATATATACACACACATATATATATGTATATATATATATATATTTTTTTTTAACTGTAGTTGAACACAGTTTTATTTATTTATTTTTATGTGGTGCTGAGTATTGAACCCAGGGTCTCGCCCATGCTAGACGAGCGCTCTACCGCTGAGCCACAACCCCAGCTCCCCCAGCATACTTTTAACTCATAGTTTCTAAAAGATTTTCACTCTAGTAGTGTGTGTGTGTGTGTGTGTGTATGTGTGTATGTATGTAAATATATATATATATATATATTTAGTTGTTGATGGATCTTTATTTTATTTGCTTATTTATTTGTGGTGCTGGGAATTGAACCCAATGCCTCACAAGCACAAAGCAAACGCTCTACCCCTGAGCCACAACCTCAGCCCCTGTGGTGGTATTTCTTAAACTCTCAGTTCAGCAACTGGAATTCACAGACCCTGAAGCCAACTTATAAAGAATAATATTTCTATATTTTTCAGCATCCTTCAGCCTAAATCTCTGTGAAATAGCCATCAATCATTTCACCTCTCTCCACAAGTCAGGAGATTTTGTAAGTCAAATTTTATCAGTTATCTAAATCATTAAAATAATATATATTCACTGTAAAGAAAAAAAGCATACAATATAGAAATGTACATAGGGAAAGTTCTTCATTCTTTCTTCCTACCCCAGATCTTCTGCTCAGAGATACAAATTCATGGTGATTTTATCCAGATTGGTAACATCTTTTTTTTTTTTTTTTTTAAGGTACTAGGGATTGATTCCCAGGGAGCTTTACTACTGAGCTACTCCCCAGCCCTTTTTAAGTTTTTATTTTGAGACAGGGTCTTGCTGAGTTGATGATGCTGGCTTTGAATTTCCTGCCTCAGCCTCATGAGTAGCTGGGATTACAGGTATGTGCCACTGTATCTAGCTAGACTAGTAACATCTTGAAAGGCAAGATTCAAATCTCAACTGCAGGGGTCACTAATGTTTTTTAACAAACACATTAAAGACAACTTTCAAAACATTTAAAAATCACTGTGTCTTCTTCAAAGTCGTTTCCTACAAAGACTTCATGTTAATTTCAAATATGCTACTTCACACTGAATATTTCTGGAACTTCTTTCTTGGAACTACCTTCAATGTCAGTGAATGCTTCTGAATGTGTCTGAGGGCAACAAATTTTTACTTGCCAAAGTAGATGCAATTTATGGAAATAGCCCAAAGCTGCCCAGAACCAAGTCTGATAAATGTAGCTGTCTAAACTATTTAACATAAGATTTAACATAGGGGTAATAGAAAACATTAAAGTTTATTTTCTTAGTTATTAAACTACTTCAAATGGCAATTTCAAAAGAAGAATTACAAAAGTACATTTGAACAATGAGTCATTTAAAAAATAACTCTATCATTAGTGAAGTTGAAATATAAGACTAATTTGGAAATTTGTTACAATAAGTACAAAAAACAAACTACAAAGTGACCTTTTCCCTAAGTCTGTCACTCAATAGTGCAAAGTAATCATTATTTTAAGCAAGAATTGATTGAGCATTATGCTTGGTGCTGAAAAGAATACCAAAGAAGTCCATGATACAGTGTCAGCCTTCTTGAACCTTTAACTAAGATAAAAGACATAACATATAACTTTTTCCTTAAAAAAAGACTATGAAGGGCTGGGGTTGTGGCTCAGCTGTAGAGTGCTCGCCTGGCATGTGCAAGGTGCTGGGTTCGATCCTCAGCACCATATTAAAAAAAAAAATAAGTACATAAAATAAAGATTTTTTTAAAAAAGACTATGATTAAGAATTGAAAATCGGAGCCCGACCCTACAATATGTAGATCGGAGCCAACTTTTTCTTCTATCAGACGCAGAGTCTCTGATTTGATATCTAGCTCCTTGATCCACTTTGAGTTAACTTTTGTGCATGGCGAGAGGAGGGGATTCAGTTTCATTTTGTTGCATATGGATTTCCAGTTTTCCCAGCACCATTTGTTGAAGATGCTATCCTCCCTCCATTGCATGCTTTTAGCTCCTTTATCAAATATAAGATAGTTGTAGCTTTGTGGATTAGTCTCTGTGTCCTCTATTCTGTACCATTGGTCCACCCTCCTGTTTTGGTACCAGTACCATGCTGTTTTTGTTACTATTGCTCTGTAATATAGTTTTAAGTCTGGTATCGCTATACCGCCTGATTCGCACTTCCTGCCTAGAATTGCTTTTGCTATTCTGGGTCTTTTATTTTTCCATATGAATTTCATGATTGTTTTATCCATTTCTACAAGAAATGCCGTTGGGATTTTGATTNAACCCAAGAAGCAACATGATGGAATTTGAAGAATACAGGAAGGCCTGGAATTGCTGGCACCAGAAATCAAGAAGTATAGGCTACAGATAGAGAGATTAAAGTTTATTTTAGTAAGAGTTAGGTCTATTTCTGGTGTTCTTAAACAGCCTGTATATATTGAAGAACAACTGAAAAGCAATTTGGAAACTCTGAGTATGTACATAAGGCCTGTTGACCACTATCTTCACTACAATTTTAACTCTTTAAAAAATAAAGAGTTAAAAAAAAGAATTTACCAGCTTCCAGAGGGGAAAGAAAAAAAGATTATATACATTAAAAAAAAATCACAGTGGGCTGGGGATGTGGCTCAAGCGGTAGCGCGCTCGCCTGGCATGCGTGCGGCCCGGGTTCGATCCTCAACACCACATACAAACAAAGATGTTGTGTCCGCCAATAACTAAAAGAAATAAATATTAAAAAATTCTCTCTCTGTCTCTCCATCTCTCTCTCTCTCTCCTCTCTTTAAAAAAAAAAGAATTGAAAATGGTAAATACAATAGCAACAAATATTAGAAATTTTCATGTTAAAATAGCATTTATACCCTAAGATGGACATGGGATTCATTCATTTGTTTGTTTTAGTACTGGGAATTGAACCCGGGGTGCTTTACCACTGAGCTACATCCCCAGTCCTTTTTATTTATTTATTTATTTAAAAAATTTGAGACAGGGTCTTGCTAAGTTGCGGAGGCTGGCCTTGAACTTGAGGTACTCCTGTCTCAGCCTCCATAGTCACTGGGATCACAAGTGTGTACCACTACACCCAGCAAGGATTTGGAGCAGAGTAAGGTACATATAGACGTTACAGTTTGGGAAGAAGAAGAGAATTAGATGAGTGTTGATGGGAAAACTCCCTTGATGAAACTAATTCTGGAAATTAAGTGTTGGCAGACAAAGTAGATGTACAAGAAGTAGAAGACTTAATAGACTCAAGCAAGCTGAATCAAAATCCAGCAGCAAGGAAACCCAAGAAGCAACATGATGGAATTTGAAGAATACAGGAAGGCCTGGAATTGCTGGCACCAGAAATCAAGAAGTATAGGCTACAGATAGAGAGATTAAAGTTTATTTTATTAAGAGTTAGGTCTATTTCTGGTGTTCTTAAACAGCCTGTATATATTGAAGAACAACTGAAAAGCAATTTGGAAACTCTGAGTATGTACATAAGGCCTGTTGACCACTATCTTCACTACAATTTTAACTCTTTAAAAAATAAAGAGTTAAAAAAAAGAATTTACCAGCTTCCAGAGGGGAAAGAAAAAAAGATTATATACATTAAAAAAAAATCACAGTGGGCTGGGGATGTGGCTCAAGCGGTAGCGCGCTCGCCCGGCATGCGTGCGGCCCGGGTTCGATCCTCAGCACCACATACAAAACGAAGATGTTGTATCCGCCGATAACTAAAAAAAAAAATAAATATTAAAATTAAAAAAAAAAAAAATCACAGTGATATTGAGAGCCAAAATGCAAAGGAAAAATTCCTTCAGAATTATGATGGACAATGATTTTCAAAAAGAAAACTATACCCAAACTACTGAAGAATACTAGAATATGCCACCGCCAAATATGCCATTTTGGCATAACAATTATTTAGAGCTAAAGGCACTTGAAAAACAGCAGAACAAGGAAAATGTTCTGACTCTCCCTCTCTTCTTGAAAGATGTCCTCCCTGGGACTGGGGTTGTGGCTCAGGCATAGCGTGCTTGCCTAGCATGCGTGTGGTACTGGGTTCGAATAAAGGTCCATCAACAACTAAAAAATATTAAAAAAAAAAAAAGATGTCTTCCTTATTCCAGGATAAAAGAAACATCACTGGAGCAAATTTTAGTACAAACAGATGCTGTTAAAATAATTCTCATCTTCCTTTAGCCTCCCCATATCTTTTACTTATTTTTCCATAATTGCTTCCCTTTGTTTAACCTAGTAAAAAAGCATCTAGATTTTACCACTTCTTTCATATGAAACTTTTATTAAATAAACACATATGCTTTACTCCTGGAAATGTACCTTTTGCCAACTTAATCCTTAGGCCCAGCTTGAGTCTTGCCTTCCCTACACTATCATCAAGTATAAGGGCAGGATAGTGATACTTTCATACGCTAGAGGTCTCAAAATTCTCCTCTCCCAGATACTCCTCAAAAATCCACCAGGGGATATGATCCATTAAAATGAAGGGGAAAAAAAAAAAAACCTAGAAGTAAGGGAACCAATATAAGAAAGGGACAGAGGCATCTCCAGGATGATCTTGACTGGAGAAGGAAAGGGACAGTTATGTTATAAATTTAAAGGTTATCTTTATCCAGATTAGTGTAGATTAGAAATTTCCAGAGGTGATTTTCGTAAGATTAAACTGATAGAATACCTAAAGTATCTAAACTGATAGAATACCTAAAGTATCTGATTATATGAAACTAGATGAGTCCAAGGAAAAAAGTTTGGAATTAAATTAGTGTTAAATAAAGAAAAACTGAATGAGAAAACAAGATATTAGTTATTAAATCCAGAGGGAAAATTTTGGGGGGAGAATTAGAGAAGTAATCATTGTAAAACACATGGCTTCACATTTACATAGTCATCTTAAGGTAAATATAATGAAAATATACCTATCCAAAATTACTACAGAGAAGATGGAGAACTAGGAAGCGAATGTAATATGAAGAAAAGGTGAAAGAGCTAAATACTACCAAATGGGCAGAGTGAGGAAAAGAAATAAGCTGTATTATTGTTATGTAGAAGGCGGTCCTTGTTTATAAGAAATATGAATTAAAGTATTTAGGAGTGAAAGTATTTAGCAGGTAGCATGCCTGCAATTTGCATGAAATGACCCAGAAAAAAATTTTTTGAGCCATTCTGAGAGTTTTTCAATCAAAATAAATAAAAACAACAATCATGAAACCAATAAACAAAAATGCCCCAAAGCCCCCCAACACAAAAGAGCTAATCAAACTGTTAATCATTAAGAAATCAAACACATTTTCCACATAAATAGTACTAGTATTAGAAAAAATAACTGACAATATTTTGGTACAGTGAAAGTAGAGCCAATCTTTGCAGATGGCATGGTAAGTCTATATAATCCCTTCATAGTGGTTGAGATTTATAAAACATTAAAAGAGCTTAAAAAGGTCACCTTCCTATTATACTTGTCACTGTTCTTGCTTTGTCTCCTTCAATATTCTCACTTATGGGAATTTATTTAAAAATGTAAATATATTTATAAAAGCATTTTTATATGGTGAAAATGGAAATAAATTCAATATGTACGAGAGTAACTTTCCTAATTATAATACTTTAAAATGATGCCGTGTTCTGTAGCCATAAACAACAATAAACATTTTTTTTTTAAAGAGAGAGAGAGAGAGAGAGAGAGGGAGAGAGAGAGAGAGAGAGAGAATTTTTAATACTTATTTTTTAGTTTTCAGCGGACACACATCTTTGTTTGTATGTGGTGCTGAGGATCGAACCTGGGCTGCACGCATGCCAGGCGAGCACGCTACCGCTTGAGCCATATCCCCAGCCCAACAATAAACATTATTAATGGAAAAACTTGGAAGAGGTATCCCCTTTAAAAGTACTAGAGCACTTGTTTAGCACGCATGAGGCCCTGGGTTTAATCCTAGTATTCACTGGGCCCCCCACAGTATTAAGTGAAGCCAGTAAGACAAAATTACATACCATAATTTTAACTAGGTCAGAACTACATACTATTTTTTTTTAATTAGAGCTTTATAGTTATACACAGTTGTTGGGTTCATTCCTAATAAACTCATACATGCATGAAAATCTACTTCAGTTCATGGTTCCCTCTTTTCCCTCCCATCTTCCCCCACTTATCCTTCTATTCTAATAGACTTTATTTAGCTCTCTATTAAATTGTATTTGATTGGTTCTTTACATAATCTTATCATTCCCTCCCCCTTTCCTTCATTTCACTCTAGCTTCTGCATATGAGAGTAAACATCCAACCTTGGAGTTTCTGAGTTTGACTAATTTTACATAATATTCTCCATATCCATCCATATACCTGCAAATGCCACAATTTCATTCTTTTAAATGACTGAGAAGAACTCCGTTATATTTATATATGTACCACCTTGTCTTAATCCATTCATCTATTGATTGGGTTGATTCCACAATTTAGCTATTTTGAATTGTGCTGCTGTAAACATTGATGTGGCTTTGTTGATGTATTATGCCAACTTTAGATCTTTTGGGAAAATACCCAGGAATGGGATAGCTGAGTCACATGGTGATTCCATCCCTGCCTTTTTTTTTTTTTTTTGAGGACTCTCCAAACTGTTTTCCAAAGTGGTTTACTAGTCTGCAGTCCCACCAACAATGTGTTCAACAAAGTGTTCAATACATACATCTTTTTAAATTTTTTTTTTAAGTTGTTGATAGACCTTTATTTATTTAATTTATCTACATGCTGTGCTGAGAACCAAACCCAGTGCCTCATACATGCCAGACAAGTGCTCTACCGCTGAGCCCCAGCCCCAGCCCTCAATACATACATCTTTAATGGGATTTATTAGAACGTGATTCCTGGATTCCAGTTGTCAGATTACAGCTAGAAAATATTTATTTCTAATTTTCTTTGTAAGACTTTAATGCTATATGAATTAAATGAAATTAAATAAAATATATATTACTAAAGGTGTTACCAAAAAAATTAAATGTCATAGTCAACTTTAAAAATAATTGCAAAATTCCTAATTACAAAGGACCATCTAACTCTTGTAGTGGAAATGGCACAATGCTTATTCTTCAGTTCTCAGGATCACATTATCCTTCCTGATATGGAAAATTAAGTTGGATACCCCTAAGTTACAGAATTCCTGTATCTTGATCAGTTCTTTTTTTTTTTTTTTTTTAAATTTTTTTTTGTTGGCTGTTCAAAACATTACATAATTCTTGATATATCATATTTCACACTTTGATTCAAGTGGGTTATGAGCTCCCATTGATCAGTTCTTAAAAAGGTGACAATCAATATCAGATATATAAATAATTGGGAAAGTAGTAGTTTGGCCATTTAGATTACTTTAAATTTTTTTTTCTTTTTTTAAATTTTTATTTATTTTTTACTAATTAGTTATACATGACAGTAGAATGCACTGCCATTTGGCTTTCTAATCTCAGTTTTTTGTTTTCTTTGGAAGGCTGAGGATTAAACTCAAAGCCTATCTCATATTAGGTAAGTGCTCCACCACTGAGCTATATAAAAAGCATGAACTATATAAAAAACTATTATTAATCAACAATTAGTTTTTTAATTCTTATAACTCATTCTTTCTTTAGACCTCTTGAAATAAAATTTTACATTTCTTCCAATATAAAATATTTGTTCAAGAATAAAACTTAATCTTTATCATTACTTCCTCATTATGCTCAGAAGTAAAAATATTATGAAACTTATTAATATATAGATATTTTACATATACATATGTATATTTTTTTTTTTTGATAGGGGGTTGTAGTAGGGATTGAGCCCAGGGGGCACTCTGCACTAAGCCACATCCCCTTTCAATTTTTTATTTTGAGACAGGGTCTTGCTAAGTTGTCAAGGCTGGCCTTGAACTTGTGATCCTCCTGCCTCAGCCTCTTCAATCTTTGGGATTATAGGCATGAACCATTGCACCTGGCTGCAATTATATCTACTGTTAAACAAATGTAGAAAGGCAAATTTTTCCTCAAAGAAATAAAAATATTTTCACAAAACACAAGCACCAAACTAATAATTACATAAATAATCAAAATAAGCTAAATTATCCATCAGTAAATTATGTATCTAAAATGCATAAAATATAATTTCAAATATAAAAGACCACAAGATAAAATTATATAATATTTAGCATAATTATTAAAAACATGTACTTTACCTGATAACATCCACTTCCCCAGTCTGGGTAACTCAGTTTCCTCTCACACTTTTCCATAACAAATGCCGACTTCTGGATTAGACAAACTGAATGGGGTCCATACTTTTCGGCACCATAGTTTTTA
Organism: Marmota marmota marmota; assembly: GCF_001458135.2. Classification (NCBI taxonomy): domain Eukaryota; kingdom Metazoa; phylum Chordata; class Mammalia; order Rodentia; family Sciuridae; genus Marmota; species Marmota marmota. Next base: position 188,037 of record NW_026000240.1, read on the forward strand.
AAAATTTCTGAAGCAAACCAGGAGTCTCAAATTAGATTTTTTAATACAAAGAATAAGAAATTGAAGCATTCTATTTTATAATTAAAAGCTGCTTTAAGAAAATCAAACTTTTTATTTTTTAATTTATTTTATTTTTTAAAAATATTTATTTTTTAGTTGTAGTTGGACACAACACCTTTATTTCACTTATTTATTTATTTTTTATGGGGTGCTAAGGATTGAACCCAGGGTCTTGCACGTGCGAGGCGAGCACTCTACCGCTGCCACAACCCCAGCCCCAAATCAAACTTTTTAAATGGACATTTTAAATAAAAATTTAAAATAAACAGGATTTTAAATTAAAAATGAATTGTCATAAAGGGACTAGCATGGTAGAATTACTATATATCAGAAATAAGAGAATAAAAGTAGGCTGAAAGTATCTAGGTTAAATATACTAAGGACTTGACACTAAGAATCATTAAATGATTAGATACCAAAATAAGAACTACAGAATGTAAATGGGAGACTATTAGAGAAAAATAAGTGGGATGGGGTTGTGGCTCAGTGGTAGAGCACTTGCCTATCATGTGTGAGGCACTGGGTTACCACATAAAAATAAATAAATAAAATAAAGGCATCGTGTCCATCTACAACTAAATATATACATACATACGTGTGTGTGTGTGTATAAAAATATATATACATACATATAAAAAGGAGACAGGCAAAGGGTATAATGGGGGATTGAAAATTATCAAAGTATATTGTATGCATGTACAAGTATGCCACAAACAAAACCCATCATTCTGTATAATTAATGTGTGCCAATAAAACAAAACAAAAAAAAAATAAGAATCACTGGCCTAAGTAAGGAGTTATATCCAAGTGACTCATGACAGGATGAGGCCAAATGATTTATACAATGAAGGGTTTTTTGGGTTTTGCAGCTTTTTTAAAAAAAACTTCAATTTGTGCCACCTCTGTAAAGTCATAAATAACATGCTGATCTATCTAGTCTCATTCTAAACATACACCTGCAGACGTACAGTACCGAATGAACCTAATGGGCAAACCCTAGTAATAGTGTACTCTCTTTATACAAGCTTCATTTTTTTAAAGTAGAGAGTTCAACTAGTCCATTTTGAAATAAGTTTTTTATGTCAGTTTTTTAAAAATATTAATTATATGAGCTAAGAAATAAAATACAAAACAGAACTCTAGATTTCTTTTATTTATGAGTTTCAAAGTCTTCAAAAAGCATAGTGGTGTTCCATGTCCCTAATCCCATATACTCAGGAGACTGAGGTAGGAGGATTGCAAGTTTGAGGCCAGACTTGGCAACTTGGAGAGACCTTTTTAAAAAAATCTTTTTAGTTATAGGTGAACACAATATCTTTATTTTATTTATTAATTTTTATGTGGTGCTGAGGCTAGAACCCAGTGTCACACATGCTAGGTAAGCATCTACCACTGGGCCACAACCTGGCCCCTGGAGAGACCTTTTATAAAAATCAAAAATAACGCTAAAATATATAAATAAATCAAAAGGGTTGGTGGTGTAGCTTAGTAGTAGAACACCCCTGGAATTACCAGTACCATTGAAAAAAACAAACAAAAAAGCTCGTGATCAGTAAGCAAAACAGGGTTAAGCAAACCATAACCCTCAGCCCAAATCCTGAAACCCTCACACACTTAATATTGTTTATAAAATATATGTTTATATTATGTATAATATTGCTTACATATAATGTTGTTTACATATTAATTTGACACTGTAGAAACACAGCACCTGCTACAGAGACCAGATGAATGGCAAAGCCTGAAATATTTATATTTTGCCCTTCACAAAGAAAAGTTTGCCAACTCCAGCTCTAAAACAATAAAATGGTTATCTCTGGAAAACCCACAATTGACAGATCTGTGTATTTCTTTTGCTTTAACATGGGACTTCTGAGTAGTTATATTAAGTCTTCAGGACATGAATTAAATAGATGAGTGATGGGAAAACAAGACTGTAGAAATATAGTTAAACCTGTCAGGTTTCAGAATAATTTGTAAAAACATCGTAGAAATTTGAAGTTTAAATGACCAAATCTATAATAAAGGAGTGAATAGTGTTGGGAGTGGGGGAAGACAACGTTGAAAACTTTAAAAACAGAGAGAAAAACTATTGCTTTTTATTAACATATCAGATGTGAGAATATTGTATGAGCTATAACTATTATTTCAAAATACGAGGAGCTGGGGTTGTGGATCAGCAGTAGAGTGCTCGCCTAGTACACGCGAGGCCCTGGGTTCAATCCTCAGCACAATATTAAAATAAATAAAATAAAGGTATTAAAAAATACTAAATCACCATATAGTTTATTCCTTTGATGTCTTTTCAGCCTCCCAAGTTATTGGGATTACTGGCATGACTTTAGTAATATATCTTACAGGCCATGGGGCAACAGTATTATTTTGAGATCTACAGAATGACATGTCGTGTTACTTCTAAACTGCATAAAATGCACACTTCCTATGAAAGAAAAAAAATAGGTTACCTAAGGCATTTTAATAAAAACAACCTGATACAAAAACAAGATGGGGGGGGGGGAAAACAACCCAATACCAGAGGGTCTTACACTAATATCAATTAACTGTATTACTTGATGTCTGTTCATTCACCAATGAAATACAATAATATCTCTCTTATGTCTCTCATTAGGTTTTTAGAAAAAATAAAAGGAAATGATACATAATGAAAAGTGCTTTACAAGTGAAAATTGCCACGCAGATGTAAGGTATTGCTAAAATGCAGTGTGTGCACATGAATTCATGTATCTAACAGATAACAATCCTCTTTATGAGCCAGCATAGTTCTATGTAATTATTATTTTATTTATATAATTCTCAAAACAATTCTATGAGATAGGTATTATTATTCCCATTATACAGATGAAGAAACAGGCACAGGAAAGTTAAATGACTTCTCACTGATGAATAGCAGTGAAACTAAAACACAAACTCAGACAGGCTGGTTCCAGGATTGTGCCCTTCACCACTATTTTATATTGCTGATACATGATCTTATTGTGTATTTAATACTTGATTTAACTAGACTACTAACCTGGTTGATTTTCTAATATTCTACAATCTGAGCTGCGTTGATATTCACCACTTAAATGCCAACTGAATTCCTGACTGAAAGGGCAATAGTCAGCAATTTCTACTGACCCACCATAATAAGGCAAATCTTCTGTAGGTATTCCACTGAGTTCATCAAAGTACTGCAAAAATTAAAAAATATTATCAGAAAGACAAGAAATTAAGAGTCATTCTGCATAATCAAAATAAAGTCCATAGGCTACTTATAACAACTCTCTAATGCTGTATAACACAAGATATTAGTGTAGTTTTCTTCATAAACTGCATAACACAAAGAAGATATAATATGCCATAGGAAGGGTATTTTGAAGTTGCTATTGTTTAAAAATAAGCAAGATAAATAAATTAATTCAACATTTCTTAGGAGGACAAACTTGATTAATGTTTTAAAAAAGAGAATTTAACAGCAAAAGGAAGAGCTTTAAGAATTGACAAAACATAAAACAAATGCATAGAATTAAGACACTTTAAATATAAAGTGTCAGGTGATGTACACACCTATAGTCCTATCTATTGGGGAGGCTGAGTCAGGAGGATTGCTTGAGCCCAAGAGTTCAAGACTAACCTGGGCAACATAGTGTGACCCTGTTGCAAAGACAAACAAATAAAATGTACAGGTGTTTTTAGGAGGCTTAATTGATGTGCTGTTTTGAAAAAATAATAATTGAGAAAATAAATTAAATATATAAAAAAACTCTGAATACCAAAGAACAAGGTATCAGATAAGCCTAAATATTTCACATTTTACAACAACTTATGAGTTATAAAGCTATGCTTAGGAATACAGTTACCATGCCAGGTGCAGTAGCACACACCTATAATCCCAGTGGCTTGGGAGGCTGAGGTAGGAGGATCCCAAGTGCAAAGCCAGCCTCAGCAAAGGCGAGGTGCTAAGCAACTTAATGAGACCCTGTCTCTACATAAAATACAAATAGGGCTGGGGATGTGGATGTGGGGGTGGCACTCAGTGAGTGGTTGAGTGTCCCTGAGTTCACATCCTGGTACCAAAAAAAAAAAAAAAATACAGTTGCCATCTTATGGTGTCTGAAGCACTCAGTGTGGTCATAAATATATGTAGGAAGCTCAAAATTAGCAGCTATCATTTTAAATTAGCTTCTGAGACATCATTTCTGACTTAAGATTACTCTGAAAATGGCAGGTAGAGCAAAGAAGTTTAGAGAGAGCCATGGCAACAAGAGATTTAAAGGTGTTCAGAGATTCAGACCTAAGTTACCTTTTTATAAAGGCTACTGGTGATTGAACGCAGGGCCTTGCACATGCTAGGCAAATGCTCTACCACTGATTTACAGCCACAGCCCTTTTTAAATTTTATTGTGTGACAGGATCTTGCCGTGTTATCCAGAATGGCCTTAAACTTCTGATCCTCCTGCCTTAGCTTCCCACGTAGCTGGTATTACAGGTGGGAGCTACTATGTCAGACACCAAAGTGACTTTCGGAGGAATTTTAAAGAGAAAGATTTTGGAAGTAACTAGAAAGAAAACAGTTTAGAAACAGATCAAAACAATACATTCTACTATTATTATAAGGCACTGCCAGATATTAAATAATTGCTATTGATGAGTACACTAATGAAATGGAGGAATTCTTCAGTTTTTTTTTTTTTTCCTAACATGGAAAGCACAGAGGCCTTACACATCAAAAAATTTAGGAAATTTTATTTTATTTTTAAGTTTTTTGGTACTGTGGATTTAACCCAGGGGTGCTTTACCACTGAGCTACATCCCCAGCCCTTTTTATTTTGAGATAGGGTCTTGATAAATTGTTGAGGATCTCACAAAATTGCTGAAGCTACCTCCAGAGTCCCTGGGATTATAGGCGTGTGCCATAGCACTTGGCTTTGGGGAATTTACTCTCTGAAGTCAAAATGGAGATGACTTCTTAAAAATATGATTCCTAAAATTGTGCTGAAAACATGTGTTACCTGATATTCTGGTGGCAAAGGTTTAGGAAACTTCTGCAAATTACACACTGCAACTGCTCTCTGGTCCTGTCTGCAAGTTAATTGCAATGGATTACTTCTGAGCGTGTCACAGTACGGGCTCAGCACCTGCCTTCTGCACACAAAAATAAGCACCATATCATCAAATAAAAAAAAATAATAATTAGAAGTCTATTATAGAGCTTGTCCATGCTAGATAAATTCTAACATTGTTGTACTGTTACTAAATGAAATCCTATTTATCTTTTTTCCTGTTTTCTGCATATCAGCTTTGTGTTTTAATGCCAATAGATGAAATTCTAGATGCTGGTCTAAAAATCAAATCATCATAATTAACAAATGGAGTCTCAGAAACAAATGGTAGTCATATCCCCTCTGCTCTGAAGCTACAAAGAGTGCAATCTTTTCCTATGTCAAAATCTAGTTTAAAGAATTTTGACAAATTGTTAAACTGAAAATATTCAAAAAACAATTTTATATTCTTGTGCAAAATGAAGACTGTGAGAATATTTCTAAATTTTACCAATTTGTCCTAATCCCTTTTAAACTGATTCCTGGAAGGACAATTTGATATAAGTAGTCTTATAAATTCTCAAATGATATCAGAATCTGTAGCATTGTCTTGTAAAACTAAACTTCAAACAAACCTGTAATCTGATCAGTCATCAAACTGGCAATTTATAATACAAAATTATATAAATGAGATCTCAGTATTCCATAGAAATTCTGGTAAGATGTATCCACAGAATTATACTAGGATCACTGATATTTTTATTCTCCCACATGTCTCCTAAGGAAAAAAAAAGCTAAGCCAGATTTCTTATTTGAAGGAAGATTGGTACTTTTCTCATTTAAGTCAGCATAACCTCTGAGTTCTATACCCAGCATTGCAAAACAAACAAGCAAACAAAAATTAACATAATATCTTTAGGGAATTATAGCTTCCTGAGATAAAATAGGTAAAATACCTACCATAGTCTTTGGTAAACTTGAAGCAGCACAGTATACTAGGAAAGCAAAGGTCTTAAGTCATCAAAAAGGTTTGGATTCAAATACCAGGGCCAGCCACTTACTTAGTATTTAACTTTTCTGAGCTTCAACTACAAAGCACTTAGTGCCTAACACATACAAGTTACTCAATAAATGGAGTTTCCACTGTCCCCACCATTTTATGAAGCAATTTTATAACATCCCATAATAAAGTTTCCAATGTATATGACCAGTACTTCTTAGTCACTTTCTTGATACCATGAATCTCACTTCCTTTAAAACAAAATATTACCTTTTTACTTTAATAGAAATATCAGTCTTGGTTAAAGGAATAAAGAGGAATAAAGAGGTTAAAAATTAGTAATTTTAAGTTCCAAAGTTAGAGCTCTTCAAGACTTATGACTTAACAAAATGCAGAGCAACAGTGTCTGGTAGAAGTGCCTGCAAATGTGGAAATACCGTACATTTGCACTGCCTAATACAGGAGCCACCAACCACATATGGCTATCAACTATTTACAATGTGATTAGTCAACTGAATAATTCAATTTTAGATTTTATTTAACTATAATAATTTAAATATAAATTTCAGTAGCCATACATGGCTAAATGGTACCATACTGGAGAGTATAGCTTTATAGCCATTACTAATGGCAAATAAGCTGGACACAGGAGTTGGGTATTTATCAGACCAGTAGCTTCAGAACAGAAGAATAGGGCTGAGATGTAGCTCACTGGGAGGGTACTTGCCCAGTATGGGTAAGGCACTCGGTTTCATCTCTAGCACCAAAAAATAAAAAGGAAGAATTTTGAGTGTGCACAGATTCAGGGATTCAGATGAATGAGGTTTTGCCCATCCTCAGTGGATCTCTTCTAACACTGGTTTCCCAACAGTGTAGGAGAAGCGTCATAGATAATGAAGCCCAGAAGTTATGCACCAGACCCTGTGCTCAAGAAGGGTCACTCTAGAACCTCTAAGGTAACTCAGGGACATAGTGAGACTGGGCCTGTGGTACCAGAAGATGGCAAATAATTTTAGATTTCAATTATCCACAAGTGAAATATCTGAAATGCTTATGGCAGGGTCCACAAACTCAACTCTTGGATCATATCCACAACCTGCTTTTTTTGTGTGTATGGTGTTGGGGATCAAACCAGGGTTTTATGCATACTAGGCAAGAGCTCTACTCTGAGTTATACTTCTAGCATACAATCTGTTTTTGTAAGATAAGGTGTTATTAGAACATGACCATACACAAATATTTATTTTGTCTTTTGATGTACAAAAGTAGAGTTGAATAGTTGCATAAAGACTCCAACAAACCAGGTGTGGTGGTGCACGCCTGTAATCCCAGCAGCTAGGGAGGCTGAGACAGAAGGATTGTGAGTTCAAAGCCAGCCTCAGCAACAGCGAGGCGCTAAGCAACTCAGTGAGACCCTGTCTCTAAATAAAATATAAAATAGGGCTCGGGATGTGTCTTAGTGGTCGAATGCCTCTTAGTTCAATGTCCACTATGCTCCCCTCCCCCCTCCAAAAAAGAAAAAAAAGACTCTAATAATGATCAATGACTAAAATATTTACTATCTAGTCTTTTACCAAGAAAACTGCTAATCACTTATGATTCACAGAATAGGAGAGAATGCAGTGAACTCACAAAAATTGTGAAAGCAACCGTTTTTAAGAAAGGGGAAGAGGAACTATTCTATTTTTGGTCTTAGGTGATCCTATAATTGAGACTCAAAGGGGCACAATTAAGAGCTGTATTTGTTGGGGCTTGGGATGTGGCTCAAGTGGTGGCGCGCTCGCCTGGCATGTGTGAGGCACTGGGTTCGATCCTCAGCACCACATAAAAATAAGATAAAGATGTGTGCACCTAAAAATTAAAAATTAAAAAAAAAAGTCGTAGTTGTTAACAGGAAGGAAAAAGTCTCTCTAAACTCTTGCAGCTGCAGTGTTAGCCACATACCTCCTTTAAAAAAAAAAAATTATTTTGAGACAGGGTCTCACTAAGTTGCACAGGCTAGTCTCGAACTTGCATTCCTCCTGCCTCAGCCTCCCAAATAGCTGGGATTATAGGTGTGTGCCACCGGCTACATACTTCCTTTAATACACCATAAACTGGTTTCCAATTTTTGATGCATACCGAAATCATCTGAGGTTCTCTTAAAACAAAAAACAAAACAAAAAACACCAATGCCTGGTTATCACCACAAACATTCTGATTTAATTACTGTGGAATGCAACTTCGATACTGAGATTTTTTTGTTTTTTAATCTTTGTTTAGACAGATTTAATGTTTCCAACCATTTCTTTTCTTTTCTTTTTTGGGGGGTGGGTATTGAGATTTTCTTAAAGCTCTCTAGATGATTATTTTAATGTTCATTGAAATCTGGGAATCACTATTTTGGCAGATCAAATTGTTGTGCTGGAGTTAACTAGCTGGCCCCAAAGTGGTTGGCAGGTGATTCTTGCTAGTGATTATTAGCAGCTCTTTTCACATTAGTGTTATAATTCAGACATCAGACCACTGAATAAAACTGCTCTGTAACTGAACCCAGGTAAGAAAATATGACAATGATACCTTATGACACAAAAAGTACTTGAGACTTAATGGGCAAGGCCAAGGTCTTGAAGTGAAAAGTTATAAGTCCCAGCTCTGTGTCTTATCTGATATATGATTATGGACAAGCCACTTGTCTTGACCTTTTTATTTTAGCAGTAAAATGCAGACAATTGTTCTTATTTTGTAGTATTTCTTTCAGAAATGATGAGATTATATTCTATTTGAAAGTTCTATAAATCATAAAATGCCAAATAAATCGAATAAGTCATAATCATTGTTACAGTTCTAAAGTAATGGTGCCTAAATGCAAGTCCACAGTTACTAGGGGAATTTTTTAAAAATATAAATATAAAATGTTGAGTCCCATTTCTACTTCCTGGAAAATGGAATAAATATGTTTTCCCTTCTTCCAAGTACAACTAAAAATCCTGGATATTAGAAAACAGATGCAAGAAGACTCTGAAAGGTAGAGAGAAGGCACAATATCTTTTCAGATTTGAAGACTGAAACAGTTCTGAGGTCTTTCAATGATTGCTAGAATAAGTAACAGAAAATCAGTAAGGGCATAGGACTTAATAACACTATCAACTATTGGTGTGGTGGCACATGCTTGTAATCCCAGCAGCTTGGGACGCTGAGGCAGAAGGATTGCAAGTTCAAAGCTAGCTTCAGTAATTTAGTGAGGCTCTCAGCACCTTAGTGAGACCCTGTCTCAAAATAAAAAATTAAAAGGGATGGGAATGTGGCTCAATGGTTAAGCACCCCTAGGTTGAATCCCTGGTACCAAAAAACAAACAAAATGGTATTAACTAACAGGACATGATATACAACATTTATACAATACTCTACCCACAACAGCAGAATATACATTTCTTTTTCCAAATGTTCACGGAACATATACCAACAGAAACCTTATCTTGGGCTATAAAACAAATCTCAACAAATATAAAAGAACTTAAATCATATGGAGTATATCCTTTAACTATAATGGGATCAAACTGGAATTCAACAACAAGAGAATAACAAGAAAATTTTCAAACACTTAAAATCTAAACAACATGGGTCAATGAGGACGTCTCAAAGGAAATTCTTAAAAAATACATTGAACTGAATGAAAATAAAAGTAAAACATACTGAAATTTCCTGGCACAAAGCTAAAGAATTGATGGGAGGGAAATTTATAGCACTAAATACATACATTAGGAAATGTCTCTAATTAATAATCAAATCTCAAGAGTCTAAAGAAAAACCAATGCAGCTCAGTGTAGAGCACTTGCCCAGCATGAACAAGGCCCTGGGTTCAACCCCCAGAACTACCAAACAAAAACAAAAAACAAGCAGAAGGAAATATATAACAAACAATAGAAATCCACGAATATGAAAACAGAAGAATAGAAGATATCAATGAAACAAAAGGCTGGTTTCTAAAGATCAATAAAATTGAGAAATCTCTACAAAGAAACAGAGAGAGGAAAATTACCAATATTAGGTTTGAAATAGTATATCACCACAGCCCTTATAGACAAATAGTAGAATATTACAAACAACTCTACACACATAAATTTGATGACTTAGACAAAACAGATCAACTCAAAAAACACAAATTGTTATAGTTCATTCAATGTGAAATAGTTGTGAAAAAGTTTAATTTATACTAATTCACAATTTTAAAACTCCCCAAAGAGAAATCCCCAGGTTCAGATAGTTTCACTGGAGAACTTTACCAAGCATTTAAAGAAGAATTAACACTAATTTTAAATAATCTCTTTCAGAAAATAGAATAGAAAGGAACACTACATTTTATGAAACTAGTATTACCCTGAAACAAAAATGAGGCAAAGACTGTACAAAAAAAAAAAAAAAAATTACTCTTTAGAGTAAGGGAAATTATCAAGGATTAAGAAAGGCATTACAAGATGATAAAAGGGTCACTACTCCAAAAAAACATAAAAATCACAAATGTGTATGTGCCTAACAAAACAGTGTCAAACTATGTGAGGCAAAACCTGAAAGACCTGCAAGAAGACACAGATGAATCCACTATTATAGCTGGAGACTTCAATACCTTTCTATCAGAAATAGATTCAGAGAACATAAAATCAGGATGCAGTTGACCTTAACAGCATCACTGATTACCTGGATATAACTGAAATATACACACTATTTCATCCAACAACAGCAGATTACATATTCTTAACAAGATTACACAGAACATTAACCACAACTAGAGCACATTCTGGACAACAAAATATAAATCAACAAAATTTAAAAGAAATCATACAATGTCTTTTCTTTTCAGATGATAATGGAATTAAACTGGAAACTAGATAAAGATAGCTTGAAAATCCCCTAGTACTTGGAGATTATAGACAAATGACTTCTAAATAACAAGTAGGTTAAAGAAGAAATCTCAAGAGAAACTTAAAAACACTTTCAACAAAATGAAAATAAAGAATGGGATAAATAAATACCTCATTCTATAGTAGGATTTATTTCTGCATAGTATTATGTAAATTATACTTTAAAATCAAGCCAATATTTAAGTGTGACAAAAAATAATCCATTATTTGCTTATTTAGTGATAACACATCATCTTTGAATAATATAAAACTTAACTGACATATTACAATTGTTCAGAGGGCCATATATATTAGTTGAAAAAGAAATAACTGGTAAAAACCTGAGAAAACTTTGAGTCAACATTCTTTATGAAGACAGACATAAAAATCCATAACAAAATACTGGCACACAGAATTAAATGATATAGAAATCATTATATACTATGATCAAAATGGTTTATTCCAGGGATATAAGTTTAATATTTAAAAAAAATCAATCAATGTAATCTACCATATTAATAGGCTAAAAACAATCACAACAAAAGCACAATTATATCAACTAATGCAGGAAAAGCATTATGACAAAAGTCATCATCCATTCATGATTAAAAACTCTCAGAAATGATAGGACAGACATCATTACCCTAGGTACATGTATAATTGCATGAATGGTGTGACCCTACTTCATGAACAACCAGAGAAGTGAAAAATTCTGCTCCATTTGTATACAATGAATCAAAGAGTTTTCTACTGCCACATATAACTGATTTGAACTAATAAATAAATTTTTTAAAAATTCCCTGTCAAGAGAATAAAAAGGCAAGCTACAGACTAGGAGAAAGAGGGCTGAGGTTATGGCTCACTGGTAGAGTGCTTGCCTAGCACATGTGAAGCTCTGGGTTTGATCCTTAGCACCACATAAAAAGATAAATAAATAAAATAAAAGGTATTGTGTCTATCTACAACTATTAAAAAATTAAAAAAAAAAACAAATTAAAAAAAATAAAATATTTGCAAACCACATATATGACAAACATTAGCATCTAGATTATACAAAGAATTCTCAAAACTTAACAGTAAAAAAAAAAAATCCAATTGGAGAACTGGCTTAAGAATGAAAAGACAATTCACTGAAGAAGATATACAGAGAGAAAATAAGCACATGAAAAGATGTTCAACATCATTAGCCATTAGAAAAATACAAATTAAAATCACTGTAAAATATCATTATGTTCCTATGAGAATAACTAAAATAAAAAACAATGACAACACCAAATGCTGACAAAGATGTAGAAAAACTATATCTTACATTTTGCTGGCAGAAATGTAAAATGATATAGCAATTTTGGAAAAGAGTTTGATAGTTTCTTGGAAAAAGTAAACCTGCAACCACCATATGGACCAGCAATTGTAATCCTAGGCATTTATTTTTATTAATTTAATTTTATTTTTTTGCAGTGCTGGGGATTGAACTCAGGGCCTCATGCATGCTAGGCAAGTGCTTTACCACTGAGCTACATCCCCACCCCCTAGGCATTTATTTTGAAGAAATGAAGATTTGTGTTCATAAGAAAACCTGTATACAAATGTGACTTTATTCATAATAGCCCTAAACTGGAAACAACCCAGATGTCCTTCAAAATGTGAGCGTTTAAACAAATTGTGGAAGAGCCATAATGTGGAATATCACTCAGCAATAAAAATATCAAACTACTGACATATACAAAACAACCTGGATCAATCTCTAGAGAATGCCAAAAGTTTGCACATAGTACTTATCACATTTAAAAATTTATACAACATTCTAATATAACATTTTTGAATTCACAAAATTATAGAAATGAAGAATAAGTAGTGGTTTCTAGGAGTTATGAAGTTAGGAGGGAAATGGCAACATGAGGCATCCTTATTATAGAAATGTTCTGAATCTATACCAATGTCAATATCCTAGTTGTGATATTTTACAATGATTTTGCAAGAAGAAAAAATGGATGAAGAATACATGTAATTTTTATATTTGCTTAAATTTATTTATATTTAATTTTTAATTTTGAGATCATTGTTGTAAAAAACAGAGATTCTATGTACTCTTTAAGTATGTGTGTGTGTGTTGTGTATATCTATCCCAAACTTGGATACTTTGTAACTTTAAAAATCTTGATGTGATTATGATATGTATCCAGATGAAAAACCCTCTTTCAAAAGTATTTTTTTCTTTCCTGCAATGATGGGAATGGAATCTAGAGTCTTGTATATGCTAGGCAAGTGCTCTACCAATGACTGAGCTATCGCCCCAGCCTGATTTTTTTTAAAATATTTATTTTTTAGTTTTAGGTGGACACAATATTTTATTTTTATATGGTGCTGAGAATCGAACCCAGTGCCTCACGCATGCTAGGCGAGCGCGCTACCACTTGAGCCACATCCTCAGCCCCTGTTTGTTTTTTTTAATTTGTTCCTTTTAGTTATACATAACAGTAGAATGTATTTTGACATATCATGCATACACAAAATATAACTTCCCATTGTTGTGGTTGTACATGATGTGGAGTTACACTGGTCATGTAATCATATTTGAACACAAGAAAGTTATGTCCAATTCATTTACTGTCTTTCCCATTCCCATCCCCCACACTTCTCCCCATTCCCCCATGTCCAATCTGGTGAACCTCTACTCCTCCCTCTCCCCTGCCTACTGTGAATCAGGATCTGCATATTAATGAGAGATCCTTTGGTCTTTGTTTTTTGCGGATACGCTTGTTTCACTTAGCTTGACAGTCTCCATTTGCATCCATTTACTGGCAAATGCCATAATTTCATTCTTCTTTATGCCCATCCTGGTTTTTTAATACTGAATGGATATTTGCATCTATGTTTACATATGCAAACTGAGGAAAACAATAAAAAATGACAAGAATATGCAAAAATTATAAATTATAAGCCAAACAGAAATATTCATAGCTCTGACCACCTTGCTATGGATTATTATTTTAGTTTAATATTTATTTTTTAGTTGTAGGTGGACACAATATCTTTATTTAATTTTTATGTGGTGCTGAGGATCGAATCCAGTGCCTCATGTGTGCTAGGCAAGCACTCTACCACTGAGCCACAAACCCCAGCCCTGATGCTATGGATTATTATTATTATTATTATTATTTGGTTGTAGATGGACACAATTTTTTTTATATTTATTTATTTTTATGTGGTGCCGAGGATTGAACCCAGTGCCTCACACATGCTAGTCAAGCACTCTACCACTGAGCCACAACTGCAGCCCCAGATTATTTTAATATATGATTAAAAATAATGATTTTAGAATATACCTCAGTTCACAGAGTACTTGCCTTGTATGCACAAGGCCCTGGGTTCCATCCCCAGCACCACAAAAAACAAACAAAAAACAATTATTCTTCACTTACTTTTTAGGATATTATTGTGAAGTACCTGTAGAAGGATTTGAAACTGAACTGCTCAGACCACTTTTGAAAATAGTTGACATTTTATGCTCAGGATAAAGAACAAAATCAGAAATTAATTGTATAATCAAAGATACACAAAGAAACACATTCTTACTTTTGTCTCTGCTGATCAATCCAGAACTTACAGCTCTTCCTGACAAAGTCACAGCCCATTCCTCGGCCCCAGTCTAACTTCTCAGCCATGCTGTAATTTGCTTTATACCAGCTGTGGAAATAATCCAAACAAAGCACCTTTTAGTATTACCATTATTTAAATTCACTTTTTTTTCCTTTGCAGTGTTCAGAATCAAACTCAGGGCCAAACAAGTGCTCTATCACCAATCTATACCTGCTATCCCCAATAATGATTATAGATTACCTCCACTTAAAACACAACTCTAGCATACCAATTACAAATCTCAACAAATGAGCAAATTAGGAGCTTAAAAAGGATTTGGGAGGCCATCACTACAAATGAACATTTACAAAGTGCTTGCTGCCAAAGGTCTGGTGTACAGGATCACTGGGGCAGGGGTTGGGTAATCAGTTCTATGCCAAACTACTTTCATATTTGGAAAACAAAACAAAATATATTTCCATTGTAATTTTCAAAAATGATGGAAGTCACAGAGTAACACAAAGTGGTTATATTGTGAGACAAGGAAAATAAGGACAAGGAACTAGAATGAGAGAAAAAGAGAAGCTGAAAAGAAAGAAATAGTGGAATTACTACTTGGGTACCTTTTACCTAATCTAATTCAGTTGGCTCTAGTTTCTTGCTGTTCTGGCCTTGAATCTGTGACATTCCTTGGGGCTCAAGGTGAAGCAGGACATTATGGTGGAAGTGTGTGGCAGAGGAAAAGTCAGGACATGGCTACCAAGAAGCAGAGAGAGAGCTCTGCTCAACAAGGACAAACCCCAAAAGCATGCCCTGTGGACCCACCTCCACCAGCCACACCCTATCTGCCCACAGTTACTACCCAGTTAATCCCTGTCCTGGGATGAATTCACTGACTGGTTTAAGGCCTTTATAACCCAGTCATTTCACCTCTAAACCTTCATGCATTGTCTCACACATAAACTTTTGGGGAATACCTCACATTTAACCCATAACAGAGATAACTTCTATTTAAAAGACATTCAGGATATCGTATAACAAAGGAATAGACAAGCGAATCCAGAATTCTGGGTCCACAATAAATTAACTGCAATGGGGGGTGGGGGAGGTGGCAGAGGTGTACAGGACTGCTGTACGTTAAAGGACTTAAGAGAGATTTTATTTGCACCCCGATTTAAAAAGAGAGATAAAAGGTTTATGTGCTTATAAACTGGATATTAGAGGATATTAGGAAATTATTAATTTTGTTACTGCTAAGTGTGGTTACATTAAAAAACATCCATATATTTTAGGGACTCATGGTGCAATATTTAGGAGTAAAATGATGTGATGTCTGTGACTTGCAAGGTAAAAAGAAAGACCGTTACAAGTATAACATCTTATTTACTGTTGAATCCAGTTCATAGGCCTACAGTATTCATTGTATTATATAGACTGTTTAATACATGCATTTTTTTATGTGTTGGTAAATTTCATAATAAAATATTTAAAAGAATAATATCCCTGAGATGAAGTCTATATAGACATCAAAAATTTGTTATCACTTCATAGAAAATAATCTTTAACCTTAAAGCACTGCATGCTAATGACTTTTCAGGGTGCTATCTGCTATCTTCTAAAGATATAACAATATCTTGATATTTTTGTTAGGCATAAGAATGCTATATTTTTTTCCTTATTGTTCTTCAAATGGGCTAAAGGAGAATTAAGAAAGTAGATAACACATACCAGACAAGTGTTCTACCCCTGAGCTATATCCCCAGTTCCATGACTTGCTGCATTCTTATACCCATTCCTTTTTCCTGAATTAATAGACAGGAAGCTAATTCTCATTTAACTTAATTCTCTCTTGTTTTTCTGGATCCTATCCATCTTGCATTCTCAAGGGAAAAGATGTGCTAATAAAATCCTTTCTTACCTATGTATTCCTCTCTCATGTAAGCAGATCAGCCTATGAACTTCTCAGTCTCTTCCATTTTTATTGAAACTATTTTCAGGGTCAACAATGAGCTCTATATTTTAAAATCCTTATTTCTCTTTGATCACCCCCCCCCAAAGTTAAGTTAAATCAACTATTTTCATGGTTTTAATAATACCTATACTATTGATTTTCAAATTTGATTTCATTTTCAAATGTTCCCTCAGGCTATCTTAGAGAAAGAAGCACTGTTTCCACCTAAGCAGTTCTGATTTTATTTGATACATAAAGATTCTGTAAAAGGTTTCATTTAATAACAGTTCACTGCTTTACCAGAAAGTTCCACTACTTTAAAAACCAGGAAACTATACATCAATCTTATTCACAATTTAAAAAATTATTTAGTTTTTCCTTCATATTAGCAAGCTTTTCCTTACAAGAAAATAAATCTCATTAACATCATGGTTTTGCTCTATTCATAACTATATCTTGGGGCCTTAAACAATTATTAAATGAATAAACAGATTTGGTGATAATGGACAGCTAAATGCACAAAATCCAATAATGCAGTAAGTAGTTTTGCTTTGATGTAAAATGTCAGCATTTTCTTAAGCTAATCTTAATATTCATTTAATTTTAATACATAAATCATGTATTCTCACAGCTGTCTTACCCAGTGTCCTCCATTAATGCCAGAGTGATTCGAGAGAGGACTCGGTTCTGGGTATGAGAACCAGTCATTGCTTCATTCTGAAAATCACCAACAAACTTTAGTTAGAAAATGACTCTACAATTCCTAATAATTTCTGTGATTTCTCTGATATATATTTAAAATGTTTCCAGTCAGGGACTGATAAATATTCACTTAAAAGTAGTGAAATACAAAAGCCATCTTTAAAATGACTAGACTGAAATTTAAAGTCAAATCTATTTTTTGCTTCAAATGTCTCCATGTTTATACTTTCCCTGGAATGGCGGGAACTAACATTTAAGATATATATATCTATATATATATATATATATATCTATATATATATATATATATTTTTTTTTTTTTGTTTGTTTTAAAGAGAGAGTGTGAGAGAGAGAGGGAGAAGAGAGAGAGAGAGAATTTTTCAATATTTATTTTCTAGTTTTCGGCGGACACAACATCTTTGTTTGTATGTGGTGCTGAGGATCGAACCCGGGCCGCACACATGCCAGGCGAGCGCGCTACCGCTTGAGCCACATCCCCAGCCCAACATTTAAGATATTATGATGAAAATGAAGATAAATATATGTGGAATCAGAAATACTACTGTAAAGATTCTCCAGGCAAAGTAAAGTGAGACAATGCCCAGGTAATTTAGAATTAGGGAAATAACCACCTGAATTACATAGAAAATAGTTTCCTAATCTTTTGTGATCACAGATACACTAACATGCAAAACACATATGATAGAATCATGAGATCAAATAATCTATACGAGGGATCTAAAATATTCTCAAGGTATACTATCTACCCAATTTTAATTTATATGATAAAATTCCTTTCAGGAGGTCCTCTACAATAAGGACTCTACTGCCTCTTAAGAGAGCATATTTCTTCTTTGGACAGCTCTAATTTTTCTTCAACTCTTTATCTCTAATATCTTCTGACTCAGAAATTCCACTTATAGGAATTTATTCTTTCTTACTCTATAAACAAATGTGACCTTGGGTTAACTTTCTAGTTCTGTTCCCCTGGAAACCTAATAAAGATGGAATGTCAACTGTGTTACCAGGCATTAGTACTTAAGGGAATAAAACCTCCTGAAATACTTCTGGGCTTGGATTACTATAAATGAACATGAATACCTGTTGGTAAGCCATAGTTCTGGGACTTCTCTGTGTTGAGAAATGTTTTATAGGGATCTGAAAATTATTTCTATGAAACTGTTAAAAAGATCATGTCCTATTTGGGACATGGTACTTTAAAAGCCAGGCTGGTTCTTGCGTCCATCTACTTTGGCCTTGTACTGCTGTCCTTGAGTTGGAGAGGGAGGAAGAGAGGCACCAATGACAGCCCCTAGATTGCTGTTTCAGCACAAGGAATGTGCCCAACACTGCATGTTGTGCGTGCTTTGTGATACCCTTTCTAAGGAAATCTTTCTTTAGTGTGGCCTGTTGGAGTCTTGTGAGTTTGATTATTTAGCTGAACCAAAGAATATCCACTGAAACACCAATCCTGGAAAGCACAGCAGTAAATGAGCAATAAATAAATAAATGGCTCATTATAATTTTTTAAATTAAAAATTTGAAACATAATTGTTCATTAACACATGACTGTTAGGTTACATTTGTATAATATAATACTCTGCAGCTCTTAAAAAATGAGGAGTTCAGCCTCATTTTTGAAGCATCTTTATTGAAGCCTCTGGATTCAATACCATAAAAAACAACAACAATGACAAAACTGAGGAAATCAAAGCACACAGTCTATTTTGCTAATGCATGTATTTCAGCACTGTGAATGAACTCATGTGAGATGGAAAATAAGGGAGTGACATCAATATAATCCTGCTAATTCATTGTGACTTTTCCCTGGAGGCTAATGTACGATGAAGCAATAGCAGCTAAATAAAAAATACACTAAGATAAAGAAAAAAAAAATAAAAGAATAGAGGGATGCTATACTGAGTATGGTCTCTATTCTGTTCACTTCATCTTTTTCCCCTTGGCTCAGTATGGCTGCAAGTGTTTATTGCACATTCTAATTTTGGTACATTTTACTCTTGTCCCTCTTACTCAAGATTTACAATCCCCCACCCAGCTACCCATTGCTAGTTTTTTTATGTTGTTGTTGTTGTTTTGTAGTTGTTGTGGATATTTTTGTTTTTGTTTTGCAGTACTGGAAATTGAACCCAGGGGTACTCTATCACTGAGCTACATTCTAGCCCTTTTGTTTATTTACTTTAAATTTTTGAGATAGGGTCTCCAAGTTGCCTATGCTGGTCTGGAACTTGCAAATCCTCCTTTGAAATCCAAGTAGCTGTGATTATAGGTCTGTTGTTGTTCAAAGTAAAGAAATACTAGAGTAGACAAAAGACTGTATTTATTGGAAATTTAATGTCTTTTAAAATTGAGCTAGTAATTATGATTTATGTTTTTGTTAGTGTTCTGGATACTTGTTTTTCCCACAAGTTTAGTTATTTTTAGGGTATCATATTGAAGAATAAACTCTTTTTTTATTTTTTAGTATTGGGGATTGAACCTAGGGACACTTTACCACTAAACTACATTCCCAGTCCTTTTTTATTTTGAGATGGGGTCTTGCTAAATTGCTGAGGCTGGCCTTGAACTTGTGATCTTCTTGTCTCTGCCTCCCAAGTCACTGGCATTACTGGCATGTGCCACTGAGCTCAGTATAAAAAGGTGAAAGTATATGTTGCATTATAGCAGAAGCATTTGTATTGCCTTAGTAAGATGTCTACAGAATATCATTAAGTTAAAAAAGTTGTATGAGTTCATAAAGAAAAACTCTTCATTATACAAAATACATGTATGAAGATGTGAATTTGGTGTCAACATACCTTATATACAATTAGAGATATGATAAATTGTGGTATAAAGGTGTATTAAGAATCATAATGCAAAAATAAATAAATAGAGAGATAATTGGAAAAAAAAGAAAAACTTCTGTGTGTATGTGTATATACATAAATTTAGACAATATTTAAGGAAGGATATAAGACAAGCTTAGCAATTACATTTGGAATTTAAGATTTAAATTAATTTGGATTTTAAGAGCTAAAGAGGAACCTGTTTAAATATCTTTTTCCATGAATATGAATTACTTAAAAAAAAAAAAAGTCTAGTAAAACTTAAAAATAAACTGACCTCTAATAACCGTTTTTCCCAATGGTTGAGTTCAGTGCCCATACCACCTTGATTTTCAAGTTCCATTCCTTCTAGAATTGGACAATTAAAATGTTTTCGTGCTTCATCCTAAGAATCAGAAAAATAAAAATCCCACAAAAGTACTTTTAGTTAATGTCAAACTCTTTATTCCATGAATACAACAGATATTAAAAAATTACTTTGGTAAGAAGAGAGAATTTTTTTTTTAAATATAGTTTTTAATATAATTAAATTTTGATGGTGCTACATTCTTCTTTGCTAGGAAATTAATATACATATATATATATACACATATATATATATTTCTTTTTACATTTTTGTATGGCTGTGTTATAGTTGTACATATGATGGGATTTGCTGTTACATATTCATACATGAATACAATATATAACAATATAATTTGGCCAATATTGCTCTTCAGCACATCCTCCCTTCCTCCCCTTCCTCATTCCCTGATCTCTTTTCTCTGTTCTACTGATCTCTTTTTGATTTTCATGAGATGTCCCCACCCCTGCTTTCTTTTTCTTTTTCCGCTCCAGCTTCCACTTGGAAGAGAAATCATACAACATTTAAACTTCTGAGTTTGACTTATTTTGCTTAACGGTCTCTAGTTCTATCCAGTTTCCTGAAAATGACATAATTTTATTTCTTTTATGATTGAATAAACTCAATTGTGTACATATATTACATTATTTTTTTATCCATTATTCACCTGCTGATGGACACCTAAACTGGTTTATAGCTTGGCTATTGTGAATTGTGCTGCTAAAACATAGGTATGCATGTATCAGTATACTATGATGACTTTTATTCTTTAAATTTTTTTTATATTAGTTGTATTCTATTACAATACCTTTTTTCTGCCTTTTTATTGGTGCATTACAGTGGTACATAATGATGGAATTTGTTGTTACATAGCTGTACATGTTACATTATATAACAATGTAATATGGCCAGTATCATTCCCCAGCACTTCCCCACACTCTCCTTGCCTCCCACCCTCTGGTCCCTTTCCTTTAAAGATCATCTTTTGATTTTCATGAGATCCCTAGCCCCCACCTTTCTTTCCCTTTTTCCTCTCTAGCTTCCACATATGAGAGAAAAATATATGACCCTTGACCTTCTGAGTTTGGTTATTTCACTTAACATAATGACTTAATTTCATTTTTCTTTATGGCTGAATAAAACTCCGTTGTGTATATCTACTACATTTTCTTTATTCATTCATCTACTGATGGACTCCTAGGCTGGTTCCATAGTTTGGCTATTGTGAATTGTGCTGCTGTAAACATGGGTATGCATGTATCACTGTAGTATGATGACTTTAATTATTCAGGATAAATATAGCTGGATCATATGGTGGTGGTCCATGCCTAGTCTTTTGACGAACCTCCATACTAGTTGTACATACTGGTTTCTTTTTCTCCAAATCCTCTCCAGCATTTATTAGTATACTTTTATTCTTGATGGCTGCCATTCTGATTGATGTCAGATGAAATCTCAGTGTAGTTTTGATTTGCATTTCCCTAACTGCTAATGATGTTGAACATTTTTTCATGTATTTTTTGGCCATTTGCATTTCTTCTTTTGAGAAGTGTGTGTTTAATTCATCTGCCCATTTATTAATTGAGTTATTTGATTTTTTTGGTGGAAAGTTTTTTTTTAATATCTTTATTTATATGTGGTAATGAGGGTCGAACCCAGGGCCTCACACTGCTAGGCTCTACCACTGAGCCACAACTCCAGCCCCTGGTGTAAAGTTTTTGAGTTCTTTTTATATTTTAGATATTAATCCTCTATCAGAAGAGTAGCTAACAAAGATTTTATACCATTCTGTAGGTTCTCTTTTCACATTGCTGGGCAAAGCTTTTTAATTTTATGCCATTCTATTTATTAACGCTGGGCATTATTTATTAGGAGTCTCATTGAGAAAGTCATTGCCTATGCCTAAAAGCTGAAGTGTTGATCCTACATTTTTTTCCCTCCCAATCCACTGTTGACTGTTTCCTTTGGTGTACAGATGTTTTTTCAACATTTTAATGTTTTCTACAATTTAACAAATAGTTCTCTTGATTACAGAGATATAAGACTACTTGGTAGCATTCAGAAACATCATAGTAATGGTGGTTTCCCTGATCATAGTCTTCAATAATTAAAACAAGGAGTTATGTGTATAAAACTGCTGTCAAACCAGTGAGTCTACATTTAAGTCCATCACTTTCAAGGATTGTTGATAACTTGGGCATAATTTCCACCAAATAACCTTGCTTCTTTGTATCACAAGGCCCAAATGACTCATGTTTATCTCAATGGCAGTATCTTTGGTAATAACATTTGAAGTTGAACATAGTGGCTATGAAGGATACTTTTTCACATCAAGTACTGATAGGCAATAGATGGCTTTCTATTCAGGATGTGTTTCATGGGTCTTCTTGAAATGTAAGCCCCTTGTTCTAATGAATCTTTTAAATTTAGGTGGTTTTCTCATAAAGTCATATCCAACAAAGCAGACTCTAGCAGCCATCCTCCTCTATACCTTCTTTTTTCTCTTTACTATTTAAACAACTTTTAATACTTCTGTTTCTCCCTGGGCATGAACTTTGGGCAGAGGGACTGACTAGTTTCCTGATGTCTCTTTTCTGTTTTGCATAACCATGCTGGAAAGTACTTTTGCTTGGGACTGTCCTTCTCTGTCCAGTAGATAAGAAGGTACTGCTCCCTGTGGAGTCTTGTCATCATTCTTTTGTTTGGCGTTTCTCTTTTCATGCATCTTGATAGTTGTTTTCATTTGTATTTTCTCAGCATAGTGCTATTTATGGTAGACCTTAGTCTTCAGGCCAATCCCCCACCCCCAACACCCCACCCCCCTCTCGAACATTCATGAGACTCTAGAGTTTCCTTCTTTCTATTTTTCTCATGGTAATACAAGCAATATCTGTGGCATTTATATTGTAATTTAATATATTCATTTTATAGAGTCAAAGGCCACAGCCTCCTGGGTGCAAAGAACCTCTCAATTTTTGGGTCTCAGAGACCCAAGAGCTTATTCTGTGCAGTCCAAAAGAGGAAAGCCAGAAGCTTTTTAGTTTGATATAATTCCATTTGTCTATTTTTGTTTTTGTTGTTTGTGCTTCTGAGGTTATTTCCCAAACCAATGTTGTGTAATTTTCCCACTGTTTTATTCTAGGAGTTTAATATATTTTGAGTTGTTTTTGCATAAAGTATCAGATAAAGGTCCAAATCTATTCTTCCGTATATGGATATCTAGTTTCCCCATTTATTGAAGAGATTACCTTTTTCCCATTGGGCATTCTTGGCACTTTTGTAAAATATCAACTGACCATATATGCCTGGGTTCATTTCTAGGCTCTCTATTCTGCTCCACTGCCTAGTGTTTCTATTTTTATTCCAGTACAGGTTGTTTGAATTACTACAATAGTTCTCCCTTATCTGTAAGGGATACATTCCAAGACCCCTAGTAGATGCCTGAAATCGAGATAGTACTGGACCTATACTATGTTTTTTCCTATATATACATATTAAACTGTGATACAGTTTAATTTATAAATTAGGAAAAGGAAGAGATTAATAAGTAATAATAAAATAGAACAATTATAACAATATACTATATTACAAGTTAGAACTTATAAATTATTTACTTCTAGAATTTTCCATTTAATATATTTGGACTTAAGACTGGGGATAAAAAGTAAGACCTCAGCCAAAGTGGGGACTCCTGTACTATGAAATCAGGTAGTGTGATGCCACCAGCTTTGTTCTTTTTACAAATGATTGCCTTGGCAATTAGGAGTTATTTTGTGGTTCCATATGAATTTTAGGATTTTTTTTCTATTTCTGTGAAAAAAGACATTGGAATTTTGATCAGGGTTGCACTGAATTTGCAACTGTTTGGGGTAGCATGGATATTTTAGCAATATTAACTATAGGAATTTATCTATTTCTTTTAGGTTATCAAATTTGTTGGCACAACTGAGTGCAGTGACATCACCTGCTGTTGAGAGCCACAGCCGAAGGGGCCCCAGCAAACTTCCAGCTGCCAGCTGATGATTGGCTCACAGCAGCCCCAGCAAACTTCTAGCTGCCAACTGATTGGCTCCTCTGCAGTGATGCTCATTGGGCTGTTTCCCCGCCCTTTCAGACCACGGAGCTGCTCATTGGGGGACTTTTTTTGGCTCCGCCCATGCAACCCAGCCAATCGGCCTCAAGAGCAGGAGAAGTGGGGGAGATTGAGAGGCTTGTGGGAAGCCAGTGGTGGCAGTTGGGCTCTGAGGGAATTCCTGAAGAGCTGTGTGGTGCCTTGTGTGTGTGTGTGTGTGTGTGTGTGTGTGTGTTCTAAAAATAAAGTTCGTTTCTTTTGACAAGTGGCTCCTGAATTGTGCCCAGCCAGACTGCGGCATTTGGTGGCCTGTACGGGGAATGAACCCGCGACCTTGGCGTTATCAGCACCAAGGTCTTTCAACTATGCCTTGTCCCTGTGGATTATATGGGATTCCTGTTATATGAGTAATGCCAAATGAAGAGCAAAATTGTTTAAAAGAGGTAGAAGTATAACCAGGGGCATTATCTGTTTTTAACTGTTTTGGAACGCCCACAGTGGCAAAATTTTGTAAACAATGAGCTACAATATCTTTAGTTTTTTCTCCGGCATAAAGGGAGCCCATCAAAAATCCGGAAGAAGTATCAACTGTAACATGCAAATATTTTAATTTTCCAAATTCTGGCAGTGTGTGATGTCCATCTGCCAAATATGGTTAGGTATCAGTTCTCTAGGATTGACTCCAAGATTAACTTGTGGTAAAAAGGTCACACAATTTTGACATTGTTTTATTTGTCTAGCTTGTTCCTTAGTTATTTTAAAACGCTTTTGTAAAGTATTAGCATTGACATGGAACTTTTTATGAAAATTTGTAGCTTCTTCTAGTGTAGAGAAAATATGTATGTCATGTGTAGTTTTATCTGCTAAATCATTGCCCAAACTAAGGGCTCCAGGCAATCCTGTATGTGCCCTGTATGTGCCCTGCAGCGACTTGTGGTAGTGTTGGGGTATTTTTGCTGATGGTGTCATCGGTGGTACAATTTTTCCAAAAGGAACCGTCAATTGACTTGGTGTATCTTCCTCCCTTCTCCTTGTGATGGTCGTTCAACTAAAATTTGGGGGCCAACAGAGGTGAGGCAAAGAACCTCACCCCCCGCTGGTACAAAGACCTATCCACAGGTGTGGCTGTATGCTGGACCAGTAGTCAATGACGGGTAAGATCCAATTGCAATGGTACCAACCTAATACAGGAGGCTGACGCCTTGAGGTCAGCTCATCCAATGACGGGTAAGGACTATATGTAGTATTGGACAACCTAAGGCAGGCATGGTCCCTAAGCCACATGCTTGTTGTTTAAACAGAGAGGGGGAGATGTTGAGAGCCACAGCCAAAGGGGCCCCAGCAAACTTCCAGCTGCTAGCAAACTTCCAGCTGCCAGCTGATGATTGGCTCACAGCGGCCCCGGCAAACTTCTAGCTGCCAACTGATTGGTTCCTCTGCGGTGATGCTCATTAGGCTGTTTCCCCGCCCTTTCAGACCACGGAGCTGCTCATTGGGGGACTTTTTTTTGGCTCCGCCCATGCAACCCAGCCAATCGGCCTCAAGAGCAGGAGGAATGGGGGAGGTTGAGAGGCTTGTGGGAAGCCAGTGGTGGCAGCTGGGCTCTGAGGGAATTCCTGAAGAGCTGTGTGGTGCGGTGTGTGTGTTCTAAAAATAAAGTTCGTTTCTTTTGACAAGTGGCTCCTGAATTGTGCCCAGCCAGACTGCGGCAACCTGTAATCTCAGCAACTCAGGAGGCTGAGGCAAGAGGAAGGCAAGTTCAGTCAGCCTCAGCAACTTAGCAAGGCCCTAAGCAACTTAGACCATCTCAAAAGAAAAAATAACAAGGACTGGGGATGTAGCTCAGTAGTTAAGCCCCACTGGGTTCAATCCCCTGGTATTCCCCCCAAAAAAATTTATTGGCATATACCTGTTCACAGTAGTCTCTTATGATCCTTTGTATTTCTGTGATGAGATGTAATGTCTCCTCTTTCATTTTTACTTTATTTCAGTTTTCTTCCTTTCTTTCCTTTGTCTAGCTAATGTTTTGTCAATTTTATCTTTTCAAAAAAATAATTTTAAGTTTCACTGATTTTAAAAAATTTATTTTTTATTGTAGTTCGACACAACACCTATTTTTTATTAATTTACTTTTATGTGGTGCTGAAGATCGAACCCAGGGCCTTACATGTGCTAGGCGAGCACTCTACCACTGAGCCACAACCCCAGTCCCTTCATTGATCTTTTGTGTCTACTAGTGTCTACTTCACATATTTTTACTCTCTTCTTTATTGTTTCCTTCCTTCTGCTCACTTTGGTCTAATTTGTTCATCTTTTTTTAGTTCTTAGAGGAATAATGCAAAGTTGTTTATTTTAATTCTTCTTTTTTTTTTTTTTTTGTAACAGGGGTGCTTAACCACTAAGCCACAGCCCTAGCCCTTTTAAAAAATATTTTATTTAGACAAATGATCTCACTGAGTTAACTAGGGCTTCACTAAGTTGCTAAGGCTGGCTGGCTATGAACTCTTGATCCTTCTGCTTCAGTATCCTGAGCCACTGGGATTACAGGCGAGTGCCACCATGCTCAGCTTCTTTCTTCTTTTTAGATGTACTTGTTTTTTTGCTATAAACTTTCCTCTTAGAACCACTTTTGTTATATCCTGTAAATTATAGTATTTTCTATGTTCATTTTCATTTATTTAAAGATATTTCAATATCTTGAGATGTTTTTAATTTCCCCTTTATTTCCTTATCAACGCATGTTGGTAGTTCAGGAATATATTGTTCCAACAAGTATTTTTAAATTTCCAAAATTCCTGCTGTTATTAATTTCTATTTCACATCTTTGTGGTTAGAAAGGTACTTGATATGACTGACTTTTCTTAAACTTTCTAAGGCTTTTTCTGTGCCCTAACGTGTGATCTATTCTGGAGAATACCCTTGAGAGGAATGTATATTCTATTGCTGTTGAATGGAATGTTCTGTATATCTCTTAGTACCATTTGGCCTAATGTGCTGTTCAAGTCCAATGTTTCCTTATTAATTTTCTGTCTGGGTGATTAGTCCATTGTTCAAAGTGGAGTATTAAAGCTTCGTATTATTATTGTATTACAATTTATCTCTCCCTTCAGAAAGAGTAATATTTGTTTTACACGATCAGGTGCTTTGAAGTTAGGTACTTATAGATTTAAAACTGTCATATCCTCTTGATGAAGTGACCCCCTTTGTCATTATATAATATACCTATTTGTCTTCCTATACCTTTTTTTTACTTAAAGTCTATTTGGTTTAAGTATAGTTACCCTTGCTCTCTCAAGAATAATTTTATTACTGGTGTAAATTGTTATGGAAGTATATTTTGTAGGGGAAAAAAGCTATTCAGGCTATTATTATCATCATCATCATTCACAGCACTTTTTATTTTTTATTTTAAGACAGTATCTTGCTAAGTTGCCCAAGCTGGACTTGAACTTATGATTCTTCATAATCACTGGGATTGCAGGTATGTGTCATACTCAGCAAAAAAAAATGTTATTGAGTAGAAAACAAATTTACTTATTGGATTTTGTCTGTTTTTGAGTTAGAGATTTCTAGGGATGGAAAGTAGCCCAAGAACACTGAAAGAGTTTAGAAGGCAGAGAGATGTGAGTGTAAAAGAAAAGTGGAGGCAGAATAGCTTTCTGTCATCAAAAAAATGGGGAATCCTGTGATGGTTAATTTAATTTGTCAACTTGGTTGGGACACAGTGCCCAGATATTTAGTCAAACACTATTCTAGATACTACTGTAAGGTGTTTTATTGGATGAGATTAATATTCCTATTTTTTTTTTTTTTAGTTATAGATGGACACAATATCTTTATTTATTTATTTTTATGTAGTGCTAAGGATCAAACCCAGTACCTCACATGTGTGAGGCAAGTGCTCTACTACTGACCTATAACCGCAGCCCAAGATTAATATTTACATCAGTGGACCCTAAGCTAAAAGCAGACTGTCCTCCATAAAATATGGGTGGGCTCAAGCACCCATTTGAAAGCTTAAACAGAACAAAGACTGACCTGCAAGCAAGAAATAATTCTGTCTTTAGAGTCAAACTGTAACTCTTCCCCGAGTCTCCAGTCTGCTTGCCTACCTCATCAGATTCGGATCTTCCAAACTTCTACAGTTGTGTGAGACAGTTCCTTAAAAGAATCTCTCTTTCCTCCACTTCCACCCCTCACACTCTGTTTGTCTCTCTTTCTCTGCAGACCCTTGACTAATACAAACCCTCAAATGAAATGATAAACAATTACAGAAATAGTACAATGATCCTAAAAGGTATCATTACAGAGGCAGCACTTCCTTAAAGCAGTGTATATGATAGGAATCATGAATGTCAATGTCAAATTTCTACTTCCTCATCTTTCTCCTGGCTTATAACTTTACTGCACTGCCTTTATACTACTGATTCTACTTTAGGCTCTGAAATTTAATTATAAGTTCTTAAACAATAGTCATTAATAAAACAAGTATTATAATGAAGGAAGATGGTTCATGAGAGAAATAAAGAAGTTCAATAATACTCACAACAACACGAGGTGTTACTAGCAGATACACAGTGTGACGAACTATCTTATTATCTCGAATGTTCCATGATCTTTCTACTTTTCGAACTACTTTATCACTCCACTGATATAATCCAAGACTGTAATTATAGAATAGAAAGACGGTCATTCTGCAAACGTACTACTACTTTAAAAATAAAAGTATTCATGAGTATCAATATGAAATTAAAATATTTGAGAACTTACACTATCCCATATCCATGAAAGGAATTTTCAAATTTAATCTTTTGAACAACCCTATGAGCTTGTAAGCACTATTTTGTAGTTAAAAGAGATGTTACTCACTTGCATGTATGTATGCATGCATGACAAATGAAGTAAAAAGACACAAAAGTAGATAGAAGAAATATTTGCAACATGAAAAAGGATTAATATCTCTAGATATTAATACAAAGTAATTAGAAAAAGAAAACTAACCCAAAAGATTGGACAAAGAAAATAAAACTAGTAGTCCTGAATATAATAATGACATAACATCTTTATTCAACAGATAAACCTAAAATATGACCTATAATATTCAATACTGGTAATGATGGTAGCAAGCATTCATGCTATCATCCATCATGAACTTGGCCACATCTTCAAAAATCTAATATGGGGCTGGGGAGTAGCTCAGTTGTAGAGTATTTGCTTGTATGTCTTTTTGCGAGCCCTTAAGGTCAGAGGAGCAATCACAGGACCCCAAAGAAAAAGGTATTTGTCTGTCTCTGGGTGGTTATTTCATGCAGCCCAGTTTACCTGGAGTGACCCTGAGTGTTTTAGTTTCGAGGAACGCGACATTCCTCCACATTACTGCATATAGCATAAGTATATTCTTTTTTTTTCTGGTGCTGGGGATTGACCCAGAGCCCCACATGTACCCACTTTACCTTTGAGCTAATCCCAGCCAATAGTGTTTTCTTTCTTAGTGCTATGTAGTTTTTAGTTATATGAATATATCACAATTTATTTACCTATTCTATTACTGATGCAGCTTTTATATTTTTGGTGATTTATATGGTTTGACTATTAATAACAAAATCATGATGAATATTTTGTACAAGTGTTTTTATAGATATGTGCTTTTAATTTAGAGACTTATTTTTTATATAAATGCATGCAAACAGTTATAGTTCTAAAACTGATATTATCTATAAAATTCTTTTTTTTTCCCCCCAGTGCTAAGATCAAACCCAAAGCCTTGAACATACTAGGCAAATGTTATATCCCTGATCTAAACCTCCAATCCCACTATAAAATCCTTGATAAACCTTTTCAGTTTTCTAACTACAGCATATTTTAGGCCCTGAACCTCTGGATCACCGCTAATCTGCTAAACTAAATAAAATATCAATTAACATGTAAATATTGCCATGCACAGGCAATAATTGTTAAAAAGGCAAAATATAATCAACCCACATTTTACCACAGCCTGACTGTACTATAAGGCACAATATTGTGAAAAGAGCCTAGCCTGGTAAAAGAGTCCTGGCTCTTTGAATAGGTCATGAGGCTAAATGATCCTATCTTGTTTTACTATGTACAGTTAGTTTCCTTAGATTATCCATAAAGACACTGTTATTTAACACCTAACAACATACTATGATTCTGATTTTTGTCTTGGCATCCTCTAAAAGAAGAAAATAAAAATAGTAAATACCTGTAATTAAAAGGTGGGAGACCATCTGCAAACCTTGAAGTTAGAGGATTTCCATCTTTATCATGGTAGAATGCAAAGAGCCCAGCAGAGAAACCCTATAAGAAAAAGTTTGAAATGTCTTACCGTGAAAATATCAAGTCTGATTACAGATATCATAACATGTCTGCTATCAAAAGAAAGCACTGATATAAATACATAACAGCATCAGGCCAACGCAGGAACTTCTCATAGGCTGCAACTAAACTATGATTAAGTGGGCCATGTTTATGAATTCTAAATTCTAACTATTTAAAGTAAATATTTAATAAAAGTTTTTCTAAAATGTGTTATATATTTTAAAATTACTTTCAGTATAAATACAATGAATAGCAATTACTGTGCTATAATTCATCTAGGCACTATTAGCACTTTTAAATCACAAACCAAAGAGCATTTTCTGTGTTCTTTAATTCCTCTGGTTTTTTTGTTTTTTTTTTTTTGGTACCGGGACTGGGGATTGAACTCAGGGGTACTTAACCACTGAGTCACATCCCAAGTCCATTTTTGTATTTTATTTAGAGACAGGATCTCACTGAGTTGCTTAGTACTTCGCTGTTGCTGAGATAGGCTTTGAACTTGTGATCCTCCTGTTTCAGCCTCCTGAAACAGGAGGATCACAGGTGTGCACCATCATGCCTGGCTGTTTGCTTTTTAAAGTTATTTTGGCCTTCTTCCTTGTTTGAGAACCTATCATCTATCATTTCTGAATGCTGGGCAAGAGATGAAATGATGAAAGCAGTACACTGAATTGTATGGTCAAGCCTGACACTGGTTAAAATAAAATAGATGAATTTAATTAAAAATTACTATGAAAATGTACATTTCTATATGATCAAATATGCAGAGAAAGAAATCATTACTTAGTTAAACATATGCTCTTCTCTAGTTTTGAGAAGGTAGTAGTCATTGCTATTTTTTTAAAAGGATTTTCTTTCTTTCTTTTTTTTTTGGTACCAGTGATTGAACCCAGGGGTGTTTAACCACAGAGCCACATCCCAACCCCTTTCTAAATATTTTATCTAGAGGGTCTCACTGAGTTGCTTAGTACCTCACTAAGTTGCTAAGGTTAGTTTTGAACTCAGAATCCTCCTGCCTCAGCCTCCTGAGCTGCTGGGATTATAGGCATGTACCACTGCACCTAGACTAAAGGATTTTCATGGCTATCAGAAGTACCAGCAGCCTAAGGCTCTGTCACAGCAATATACTCTCATGGACTTTTTAGTATCCTTTATTCATAAATCTCAGGATTTTTGTAATACTGGGTATTAGACCTATAAATTTCAGGATTTTTTTTTTTTTAATTTTTTTTTTTTTTTTAGTTCTCGGCAGACACAACATCTTTGTTTGTATGTGGTGCTGAGGATCGAACCCGGGCCGCACGCATGCCAGGCGAGCGCGCTACCGCTTGAGCCACATCCCCAGCCCCTAAATTTCAGGATTTTAAGAGGAAAACCTTCTATGAAAAAGTCATTCTGCCAGGTGTGATGTTGCATGCCTGTAATTCCTGCAGCTCAGGAGGCTAAGGCAGAAGGAAGGCAAATTCAAATCCAGCCTCTGCAATTTAACAAGGCGCTAAGCACCTAGTGAGACCCTTTTCTCAAAATAAAACATAAAAATGGCTGAGGATGTGGCTCAGGGATTAAGCGTCCTGGGTTCAATCCCTGGTACCAAAAGGGGGGAGAAAAAAGAGTCTTAAACTGGCCAGGAATCATGGCACATGCCTATAATCCCAGGGTTTTGGAAGGCTAAGGCCAGCCTGGGCAACCTAGCCAGACCCTGACTCAAAAAAAAAAAGGGGGTGGGATGGGGCTGGGGATATAGTTCTGTTGGTAGATTGCCTGCCTCATATGCACAAGGCCCTAGGTTCAATTTCCAGCACCACACACACACAAAAAAAGCCTGGGCAGAATGCTGAGAGATAGAGCACCCCTAGGTTCAATCCCCAATATCACAAGCAATATCCAACAACAAAAAGTCTTCAATCTTAATGAGATAATCAATACCTAATATAAAATATTCAAATTCCCATTCTCCATCCCCTCTTCCATCAACAAGGTGAGAAAAGGGGAAAAATTAATGCCATTTGGTATCTTCTATTTCATTAGTGAGATTCTTTTTCTTGCTTTCTTTCCTAATCTAATAACTAAAACAAAGCTACTTTCATGTTTTATAAATAGAAAATATAATCTAGTTCATAACCTAGTAGCTATCAATTGTAAGTGATCACCTACTTAACTTCTTTGGCAACCTTCTTTGCTGATATAATTGTGGATTCTGTGTCATTCAAAGTTTGCCAGAATGAGTAATGGAGTCCAGATTATTCTTTTATCTCTACATGTTTCTTCTTCCTCTTCCCCCTCTTGCTCCATTCTTCTTCTTCTTCTTTTTTTTTTTGGTCTAAGGATCAAACCTAGGGCCTCGCATATGATAGACAAAGGCTATACTTTTTTGAACATTCCAGCCCTTTTTTATTTTTTTATTTTTGGTACTGGGGACTGAAACTAGCAATGCTTTTCCACTGAGCTACATACCCAGACTTTTTTTTTTTGTGACAGGGTCTCACTAAGTAGCCCAGGCTGGCCTTGAACTTGTGATCTCCCTGCCTCAGCTTCCCAAGTAGTTGAGATTACAGATATGTGCCACCATGCCCAAACAAACATTTCATTTTAGTATCTCCTTATGTGAAGAACATGACTATAATCTAGTTACATTAGAGTTTCACTTTATCAATCAGTATGTTTGATAATTGAAAGACAAACTTATATTTCAAGGTCATACATGATAGCTCACTAAATAAGAAAAATAATAGCCACTAATTTTATTATAGCTTACTACATATAGGATGGTGCTACACCAGTTATACGTACTATCTTGTTTAACTTTCAAGAAATAAAATTCATTGTAGTATGTACTATTATTTTCCTCATTTTATAAATGAAACTGAGGCTACCAAAGGCTAACCAATTTGCACCAAACCCCAAAATTTTTTAATCATACAGCTAAGAAAATTCAGACCTATGTCTGTGTGACCCTTTCTCTCTTAACAAGTATATTTTGTTCCCCTCCATTTCCTAAACATACTTAAATAGTATCAGAGAACTTTTCCTAGGGTTTTAGGCAATTTCTTTAAATCCCATAGGCATATGGTAAAATTTAATATTTTGGACAAATTGGGGAAAAGGAATACAGAAATTCTGAATCAGTTAGTACATATATATTTAGAAAGCCCAAATGGCCCAGAGTGATGGCATACACCTGTAATCCCAGCAACTCAGGAGGCTAAGAAAAGAAGATCACAAGTTTGATGTCAGCCTCATCAACTTGGTAATAATAACCTGTCTCAAAACAAAAAAATAGAAAGGGCTGGGGATATAGCTCATTGATAGAGTACCCCTGGGTTCAATTCTTAGTATCAGACACATGCATACATACACAAAATAAAAAAGAGGAAAAAAAGCCCATGTTAGACCAAGAGGGCTTTTACAAATTAGCTTTCCTAAGAGCTGTATCAGCATATCAAATATTCTAGAGGAAAGTAATTTTTCTAAGTTACTAAATTCTTTTCAGAAGAAGCTTAATCATTCTCCCCAAGTCCTATTTACTGAATAGATCAAATATCTAATTATATTAGATAGAAAAATTCAACCTACTTATTATCCTATCATTAAAAATTCTTTATTAGCAGAGACCTAATTAATCAGGTTTTACTGAACAAAAATGTAAGAATTCACATAATCTTAAATTTTAAAATATGCAACAAAATAAGAACACAATAAGCAGAAAATTAAAGCATGAAGGAAAGAAGAGTAGGTAACAGCTTTACCAGGGCATGAATAATCTCATGTTTCACTGTGGACAGCATCCCAATAAACTCCTGAGGCTGGGTAGAGATCATATTTGGACACAGGTTAGCATATCCTGCTATTGGCCTGTTAAAATAGACATTGAATTTTTATTATATTCCAGAACAATATTTATTACTATATTTACTAATCTATGATTCTCTATGAAAAACTGCTCAAGGACAGAAAAACCTTTATTTAATATTCAATATAATTTTGAAATCTTTTAAAAAAATTTTTGTTATAGATGGATACAATATCTTTTTTTTGTTTGTTTGTTTGTTTTGATGCTGGGGATTGAACCTAGGGCCTTGTGCAAGTGATGCAAGTATTCTACCAACTGAGCTATATCCCCAGCCCCTAGATGGACACAATATATTTATTTTATTTATTTATTTTTTATGGTGTTGTGGATCAAACCAGTGCCTCACACGTGTAAGTAAGTGCTCTGTCACTGAG
Source organism: Marmota marmota marmota (assembly GCF_001458135.2). Lineage (NCBI taxonomy): Eukaryota > Metazoa > Chordata > Mammalia > Rodentia > Sciuridae > Marmota > Marmota marmota. Next base: position 223,075 of record NW_026000240.1, read on the forward strand.
CTACAACCCCAGCCCTTCAATGTAATTTTATGGCTAACTTTCACTATCTTTTACTCTCAAGACATGTACCCTTTGCTTTCCTATGGCATGACAAAGGAAAATCTATTTCCATAAAAGGATATATGGTCAGTTAATTATATATTAGTGTAAATTAAAATATGTAATACCAAAAAAGGAATAAACTAAAAAACGTACATTCTAGTACTATTTTATTGTAAAACCAGTATTTGATTTTTAGCATTCCCTATATTTTCAGGCATAGAGACAACTAAGTAGACAGGGAAAACAGATATATAATGGGGCAATAAACCATTCAGGTTGCTGAAAATTGCTCAACCTTTCTTAATTTCCATCTTTCCTTTTCTTCTGCTGCCAAAATGCCTACATTCACATACATACTTTTACCTTCCCATCATCTTCTTTCAAGTTGTACACACTGTAGAATCTACAGAATTCTACATCTCTCTGTGTGCCTAGAACTGGAGAATTCAGTACCATACTAGGACCCAGGGTGATTAAATCACTTCTACCATGTACCTACTTGTCTTTCAAAAGCTGTGGTAAACCGACAATGCTAAGGAACATGAAGATTGTTCTACATTTTTTTTCCTAACATTTACCACAGAAATACTACAAACCTCACCAACTATATTTCCTTATTTATAAAGAAGATACACTTCATTTAAATAAAAATTCAGTACATTTCTTTATACTTGATAGCAACAGACTTAGAAAAAGTACGAAGATAAATTAGTTATCAAAACATTGCATGGTGACTTCTAAAATATAAAATATGTCATTGCTAGGCTTAAAAGCCTTCAGGGACTTCCTTTTTATTTTTGCTTTTTGCACTCTAGGATTGCACCTAGGGATGCTCTACCACTGAGCCACATCCTCAGCCCTGTTTTTTTTTAAGACAGGGTCTCATTAAGTTGCTGAGACTGGCCTCAAGCTTGCAATTCTTCTGCCTCAGCCTCCCAAGTCACTGGGATTACAGGAGTGAGCCATCACATGTGGCTACTTCACGGACCTCTCACAGCACTTAAAATAAGTAATAGTTCTGTCTGCCTCTTCTAACACAGTGTCCACTGAAGTGACCTCTGACAGCAAAATGTATACATGCTTTTTCCTAACATAAGTTTTTTTCTCCAACCTCTTTACTTGGATAAAGCCTATCAATGTTCAGGTCAAAGCTAAAATTTCACTTATTCAAAGAGGCTTTCCTTGCTTAACTGAATGAAATGTATCTTCTCCTTTTACTCCCCTTTACAACATCCTGTACAAAGTATTTTTCTATAAAGTATAATATTTTAAATCACATATCTACAATTAAAATTTAAACCAATACCTGTCTTCTTCTGAAATCTGTAAATTCCATGAGGTGGGTGCACATGTGTATTTTGTTCACCTCGTCTGCTGGCAATATATTAGACATTCAAATAATAATGGAATGAATTCATGAAATACACCAGTTTTGAAGGAAGATTCCTTCAAAAAGATTCAAAAAAGAAATACTGGAGACATTGTACTGCTCATTCTATAAACATCAATACTATTCTCAGAAAAAAACAAAATCTTTCCCTAGATGTGAGTAGTTTCATAGTCATGGTACAAAGAACATTTATTCTTTTAGCTACTCATTCATACCAAACAAACCAAACATTAAGTGCTGTAAATAAATATAACTATAAATAAACATAACAATGACAATGAAACACACTTTTCACTTAAGGGGATTCTCCTTTGTGTGACTCCTATGCTGGGTTCTCTCACTAGAAGACAACTAGACACTTTTGGTACTTTCCACATTATGAGATGCTGAACTGAGATTAACTAATTTAGACTCAATCCAGGATTTCATATCTTTCTTCTCACTTCTCCAGGGATGTCTTTCTTATTCTAATACCTAAGGTTCATTTTAATGGGTCTTTTAGAAAAGTAATAAAAACTCATTGTCAAAAGGTATATATTATAACGTAACATAATATTGGAATGTACAAAGAAAAAAGTGAATATTACCTGTTTTATACCCTACACTTACTAAATTCCATCAACAATATTATGTGTATCCATTTTACGGTAACTAGTCATCCTGGTTTGCCCAGGACTGAGGGGTTCCTGGAATGTGAGACTTTCAGTGTTAACAAATGATACTACCAGGGCAGTCCTAGACAAACTGGGATGACTAGTAATCCTATTTCTGACTTTCTTCTTAGCACATTCAAATACATACATAGATTTTTATTAAACAAATATGGACTCATATTAGGTACTCTCCTTTGCAATCTTATTTTGACCCTTTCTAATAAGTTCAAAATAAGATTTTGTGTGCATTTGATACGAATAGCTTAGTTAAAGTAAAAATAAAAACATGATTTTGCAGCACTCCTTTTGGGAAAGTATACTTCTCAAAGATATCCACTTTTCTTAAATATCTCATTTTATCAAGTAACTTATTCATTTAATACTTTAACTAGCAAATTTCATTGCTATTAAGACATCATTCATAATTATAAATTATAAATTTAAAGGCATCTCCTCAAGGAAAAAAGAATACTAGCATATACATAATCTGCAAAAACAGTACTTTCTTCTACAGCAACATACTCAATAGTTGATACTTAGCTTTCTCAACATTCAGTCTAAAGACTTAAGTTGATTTCACCAGTCAACAATTACATCTTATCACACTAAGAGACTGCTTTTCATAATGCATTTACTTTTACTTCCTTAAGTACCTTTAAGATTGACAATACAAACCGGGCACAGCGGCACACATCTATAATCTTAGTAACTTTGGAGACTGAGACAAGAGGATGGCAAGTTCAAAACCAGACTGGGCAACTTAGCAAGGCTCTAAGCAACTTAGCAAGACCCTGTCTCAAAATAGAAAATTAACAGGGGATGTGGTAAGTGGTAAAATGCCTCTGGGTTTAATCCCCAGTGCCAAAAAAATCAAAAAGATTGACACTACAATTCTGAAGCATATACCAGCATTTTCTTCGTATTGTTTACATGATTCAACTAAGTTTTCTAATTTATCTTCAAGTAAATTACACCAATAGAAAAAAAATGGCTCTTTATGTTGGAGTCAATAAATGGATGTTTTGCACCGCAGCAATGGTCCTTACATGCACATGAATTAGACACATTACCCTCTCTTAAATTTGAGAATGTCTATATAGTCAATTCTGAGACATGCATCAGTTTCTACTGCTTTTTTTTTTTTTTAATGTTTTTAGTTGTAGATGGACACAATACCTTTGTTTATCTAGTTTTTTTTTTTTTTTTTTTTTTTTATGTGGTGCTAAGGATCAAACCCAGTGACTCATGCATGCTAGGCAAGAGCTCTACCACTGAGCCACAAATCCAGTCCAGTTTCTACTGCTTTTTTTAACTGATTTGCTTGGTGTATGACAGGCAATCTTCTGTATGTATACTAACTTTTCATTTCAAGGCTAGGCTGCTTCACCATGAACATTTTTTTAAAATCATTTGTGAAAAACAAAGAAGTTTCTGAATTGTTAAGTGATTATTTGGCTAAGTGCAGCATATGTAACAAATGATACGACAATTAAATTATTCTCAATTAACATCTGAGTTGTTTCTTTACAGAAGTATTCACCTGGAAAGAAAATTCTCTTAACAGTACACTTTTTCTTTGGAGTTTATGGGTAAAAAAGATAGGATCAGAATGAAAGAGGAGTGGAGAAGAAAAAGTCAAATGAGTTTTTCACTATTCTTCATTCTGACCAGAAAACTTCTATTACCAATATGAATAACAGTCCTACCACAGAGGAAGAGGGGGCACCCTTTAAACTCAGGCAGCATGTTATTTCTTACTACTAGAAGCAATTGTCAAATGTAAAATTCCTGTAATGGTAACAATAAAAATATGGTTTAAGAGTTCCCTGATTAGATCTTATAAAATAAATCTCAAAGAAACCTTTACCTGTCCATTTTTGCTTCCTGCTGACAATAGGCTGCATAAGAGATAATGTTTTCATGGCGGCATCTCTCAGTGGCCAGAGCACCAACATAAAGGACAAAGTCTGCATCTCGGACACCCTCTTGATCCAGCATACCCACTGCTCCACAGGGCCACTTACCCCCTCGGCAAACCCTACATTGCTGCACCAGTAGGGGTGAACAGAAAAATCAGACCAGAGACATGGTTAGCTAAAGAGACAAACTTAAGAGTGAATCCAATATATATCTAAATATGGTATGATTTATTTTATAAAGGCCAAAAAACTAATATGCAGAAAAGATAGAAATTAAAAAGGTTTCAAAACCCTAAAACTTAGTGATGAAACTTCCATATACGTTTTTTGGAGGGGGAGGGGGTGATTGGGATTGAACCCACAGTCTCATCATGCTAAATGCTCTACCACTGAACAATGTCCTATACACAATTTTTACAACTTTCTTTGAGGCTATAGTTATTTCAAAATTAATTAATAAAAAACTTTTTAGTTAATGGAAATATATTTCCTATTGTAAAGAAATCCATGTATCTTATTTAAAAAATTTGATAATATAAAACCATATAAAGAAAATATTAAAGTCATCCATGATTATTACCCTTGTTTCTAGTTTTCTTTTTTCACCCCTCTCAGTAGTAAGAGACTTGTTTCTAGTATTTTCTAGGCAAATCTTACTTTGACTCTTCAAATTACAATTAGAAAAAAATCAGTAATTTTTTTAGGTTAAGCTATGCTTACAGAAAGAAGAAAAAACAAAAACAAAAGACCCAGGCACTCCCATTTCACTTAATAGAAAGTATATGTTATTTACCCTTGCTTCAATAACATATCTTTATAATTTTAAAATTCAATTATTTTAACCTATTAGTAGCTGGTATTACAAAAAGTTTACATTTTTAAGCTTCTTTCTCATGAATATCTACTTAATTAAACAAAATCAGAACTTTCAAGAAGTAGGAAGTAGAACTTGGAAGAACTAAGAAAATTAAAAGCAATGAACAAACTCTTAGAAAAAAAAGATAATGAAATCAGTCTTAAAATATCTAGGAAATGCCTTGGCAAAAGAGATAGGGATACAATCGACAATCTGTTTAAAATTTTAAACATGTCCCTAAAGCTCCTTGTGCACTCAAGAAATTTGAAACAGTTAAGTAAAACTGAGTAAGCAAATTGTAGATGCCAACCTGTACAATTGTACAGGTGCCTTCACTTAGCTTAAGAAAAAATTCCAAAGGAATCTAATCTAAAATATATGGTCTACCTTCTATTTATTTACAATATAAACAAATACACATACTTTTTTCATTGGTGTATTACAATTATACATAAAATGGGATTTACTGTGACATATTCATACATGCATATAGCCTAATTTGCCAGTTCTTCCTCTTTTCCCTTCCCCTCAGATCCCCTAGCTCTACACTACTGATATCCCTTCTATTTTCATGAGATTCCCTTTATTTCTCTGTAGCTTCAGCTTATAAAACATTTGACTCTTGGCTTTCTGAGTCTGGCTTATACAAATTTATTTAGTGTGATATTCTCCAGATCTATTGATTTATCACCAAAAGACACAATTTTATTCTTTTTTAAGGCTGAATAGAACTCCATTGTGAATAGATACATTTTCTTTAACTGTTCATATGTTGATGACATCTATGCTAGTTCCCTAACTAGGCTCTTGTGAATTACACTGCTATACACATTATGTATTGTTATGGTATACTGATTCCAGTTCTTTTGGATAAGTCTTGAATAGCTGGGTCATATATTGGTTCCTTACCTAGTCTCCTGAGAAATTGCTCTACTGATTTCCACAATGGTCATACTAATTTACCGTCTCACCAACAATTTATGTGTTCCTTTCTTCCCACATCCTCTCCAGTGTTTTTTGTTATTTACATTCTTGAGGGTTGCCATTCTAATTGGGATGGGATGAAATTTCAGTGTAGTTTTGATTTTTATTTCCCTGAATGCTAAAAATGTCGAACATTTTTCATATATTTTGGCCATTTGGCTTACTTCTTTTTTTTTAATATATTTTTTTTAGTTGCCATTTTTTACTTTATTTCTTTATTTATATGTGGTGCTAAGGATCGAACCCAGGGCCTCACACATGCCAGGCAAGCGCTCTACCACTGAGCCACAACCCCAGTCCCTGGCTTACTTCTTTTGAGAATGTCTGTTTTGTTCTTTTGCCCACTTATTGACTAAGTTATTTGTGCTCTTGGTATTTTAAGTTTTTTGAATTCTTCATATACTCTGGGATATCCTCTGTTCAGAGAGTAACTAGCAAACTCCCATTCTGTAGGCTCTTAATTGTTTCCTTTGATGTGCAGAAATTTTTAAATTTGATGCCATTCCACTTATTCTTTGTTTTAATTCTTTTTGTATTTTTTTATACCAGGGATTGAACTCAGGGGCACTTGACTACTGAGCCACATGTCCAGGTCTATTTTGTATTTTTTTATTTAGAGACAAGGTCTCACTGAGTTGCTTAGTGCCTTGCCTGTTGCTGAGGCTGCCTTTGAACTTGCAATTCTCCTGTCTCAGCCTACCAAGCCGCTGGGACTACATAGGCATGTGCCTCTGCACCCGGCCTTTTTGTTTTAATTCTTGTGCTTCAGAAATCTTATTAAGAAAATCAGTGCTTGTGCCTATTTGTTGGAGTGTTGACCCTGTTTTTCTAAGTTATCTGGTCTAATTCCTAGGTCTTTCATCCATTTTGAGCAGGGTAAGAGATAGGGGTCTAATTTCATTCTATAAATGGCTACTCAGTTCTCCTGGCACAATTTGTTTAAAAAGGCTGTCTTTTCTCTACCTTATGTTTTTGGCATCTTTGTCAAAGATGAGATGACTGTGGCTGCTTCTGTATGGGTTGCCTGTGTGTCTTCTGCTCTCTTCTACTGGTCTTCATGTCTGTTTTTATGCTGTACCATGTAGTTTTTGTTACTAAAGCTGTGTAGTTACCATTAGTTCTTAAAGGAAACCACTAACATTTTGATTTTTGTACAGATTTTTTAACATACACATTCCTCTAGACTATTTCATAATTTTTAACTTATGTATATCTGTACTTTTCAATAAAACACATTGATAATTTTTTTTCATTTAAGAGCTTAAATATCTTTTCAAGTTAGTACATTGAGATCTACTTTGTTCTAAAACAACTGCATAGTATTCCATTATATGGTTATAACATAATTTAATAGCCTACATATGTATACTTATAGTTTTACAAAGAACACCCTTGAACACACAGAAGATAGTTAATACTTTTTTTTTTTTTTTCCCCTTGAGACAGTGTCTCACTGTGTTGCTCCAGCTGGTCTCAAATTCATAATCTCAAGCAATCCTCCTGCCTCAGCTGGGACTACAGGTATGTGCCATTGTGCCCACATAGTTATTAGTACTTTTGGAATAAATGTGTAAGTTGGGTTGAAGCATATCTTAAGGGATATCAAATTGCCCTTTTAAAAAAACCAAGGTAAGCCAGACGCGGGGGCGCACACCTGTAATCCCAGTGACTGAGGAGGCTGAGGCAGGAGGATTGTGAATTCAAAGCCAGCCTCAGCAACTTAGCAAGGCAATAAGCAACTGGCTAGTGGTTGAGCACCCTTGGGTTCAATGTTCAGTACAATAAAAAAAAACTGAGGTAAGTATATAAGTGCTCAAAGGTGTTCTGGAAAATAAGGATAAAGTTCTAAGCTAAACTGATTCAGCACTTCAGAGACAAATGGGGAAGAAAACAAATGAAAGTAAATGTCATTAAATGCACTTGAAAAGCAATGAAAAAACAGAATCAGCATATCTAACTATTATACTTTTGGTAGAAAAATAAACTTACTAAAGCTCTATATTTGAATCTATAAAAATTTCCCACTGAAAAGATTCAAATGTGCTCCCATGGTTAGACTACAGAGTAAAAAACATTGCTAAAAGCAGGGTGAATTACCTGGAGATGTTCCTCAGGCACAATAACTGGTCCACACTTTGTATGTGGTGCACATTCACCAGTACAGTATCTATGAGGATCATTTTCTTTCCGTAGGTATTGGTTTGTTGCACATTGTCTTTGGTACATTTATATATGAAAGTTTAAATACAAAAAAAATAATAATAATAAAAGTAAGAAAGAATAGTTCACAGCAGTTAAAAACAATGCAATAAACTAGTAAGTGCTATGTTACTTCACTAGTAACCTTATTAGGTTACTGTTTAAGTTACAAAAATAGGCTAATAAGGAATTCTAGTTCTGTGGGGAATCCCCCTGATCTAGGTTTTCAAGTACCTAAATACTTTCATGAATTTAATACTGTGGCCATGTGAAGGAGAGATGAAGGGGGTTTGGGGAACAGAGGACCATACCACCCTTGGAGAAGATTCTGTAGACTATCATTATGGAAAATTAGGGAAAGAATAATTATCCAGCAGGGGCTTTTTCATTCTTTTTATATATGTTGCAGTTTGGTCTGTAAGAACAATATAATAAAATATTCTAGTATAAATCTTATACATTGCCATGCTGGTAGAATGAGGAGTGCAGAGTACTAAATGAATGAAGAAAACAACCAGTGTTTAATGTTACCTACCTGCTAAGTAAGATAGTGCCAGCAGGTCTACGAACCTGAAAAGTCTTCTCTAAATAAGAAATAGCTTGCGGGAAAAGTTTGTTCTAAATAATAGGTAGAAGGAAAAAAAAACAATCAGAATTATAGTCAAGGGATAAATTATAGTTAAATAAGTAAGCACAGTATATTAATGACTGAGAGGACAAGAAAGAAAAACCTTACAATTCTGGAATACAGATACTAGTCCAACGTTGTGTGGCAGTGCGTAAGCAAAGAGTGAACCTAGGCGGAAAGAAATTTCCTTGTTCTCTAGTTGAATTTGGGAAAAGAGAACTAGGCAGAAACTTCTTTCCCTACTTCCATTTAAATAAAAAATTAGAAAATATAAATCTTAATTATTAATCCAGATAACTTCAAGTTTAGGACTGATTTACACTCTCTCAGGGGCAGATTATGTTAAAAAAAAAATCTTAGGTTTAAACTCACCAATTTCTCTATCCTATAGTGAATTGGTTTAATGTGTGTATGTGTGTATGACTTTCACATCAGTTAAAAATCTGATGAAGTTTGCATCTTTATAAACAACTTTGGCATATCACACTATCAGGTCAATTAATCTTCAGAAGAATGAACATTCCCAGGGGCTGAGAATGTGGCTCAAGCGGTAGCACGCTGGCCTGGCATGTGCAGGGCGCTGGGTTCGATCCTCAGCACCACATAAAAATAAAATAAAGATGTTGTGTCCACCGAAAACTAAATATTAAAAAAAAAAAAGAATGAACATTCCCACAAAGAGAAAGGTGTATTCAACGTTTTTCAAAAGTTGTCGTTTTCACCCTACCCCAGCATGCCTCGTTCCCAAAAACTTGAGCAAGAAGTACAAAAGGAGAAGACTGATTTAATATCAATTATAAAATAAGGCAACTAATTTCATGCCAAATACTGACAAAATCTCATTGAGGGTGTAACAAAAACTACTTGGTAAAATGATAAATATATTCACTACCAACATCTTTTATTTAATCATTCATAAAAGCCCTGGGTTTTTAAAAAAATTTTTATTTTTTAGTTTTAGGTGGACACAATATCTTTATTTTAATTTTTATGTGGTACTGAGGATTGAAACCAGTTCCTTATGCATGCTAGGCAAGCGCTCTACCTGAGCCACAACCCCAGACCTTTTTTTTTTTCTTGATTAAAGTAGAATTTATATATTTTATGGGAGAGTGGGGCAGGAGGACTGCAAATTGGAAGTCAGCAGCAACTTGGCAGTACCTTGTCTCGAAAAAATAAAAAGGGGTGGGGTATAGTTCAGTTGTAGCTTGCCCCCCGAGTTCAATTCCCAGGACTGGGGGGGGAAAAAAAAAAATATATATATATATATATATATATATATATATACACACACACATATACACACACACACACACACACACACATATATATATACATATACACACACATATAATTTTAAATGTCCTAATTCATAAGTATTTATTACATACCTTTACAAGGTATCTTTTCTCAGGGAGCAACCTGAAAATAATGACATAAAACATAAGAACTCCCACTCTTGAGGCAAAGCACTCTCATTTGTTCAGATTCCATCTGTCAAGAGCCCCAAGGAACGCTGTGTGGAAACAGTATTTGTCTCCAAAAATCTCCCATTTACCACAGTGAGTATTTGAGGATCATTCTGTGCCAAACCACAGGGCTAAGTATGATCACATGTTATCTCATTCATCTGAGAATGTTAAGGATAGGGAAAGACAAACTACTTCTAATAGTTCTTCATAAACTACTATAGACTCATAATTCACCTGTTTTCTGATACCTCTTAGACTACATAAAATCTGTTTGTTTAATAATTTGGCAAACTTTCTTATTATAGTTTATGTTAGTATTTTCTCCAATTACTTATTGGCAAAAGTCTTCCAGATCTATTATTGATAACATCCAGGAAGATTCATATTTGTTCTGATTAAGGTTAATTTAATCATTTCCTATGGTCTTTGGCTTTTCAGCTAAAAACATCTTCTGCTTAATTCCATTTTTTATAAATACACATATATATATTTAGTTATAGATGGATTAAACACCTTTATTTTATTTATTTATTTTTATGCGGTGCTGAACCCAGTGCTTCACACATCCTAGGCAAATGCTCTACTACTGAACCACAACCCCAGCCCCTCCTTAATTCCATCTTAAAACTACACTAGTGTTTTTTAAAGTTTGAGCTATGGACTTTATTACTTCAGGCAACAGAAGAAAATATCTTTAATATTTAGATTAACAATAAAAAGATGACAAAATACTAGTGTACTTACTCTTCAATACTTTTATCATAGATAGTCTTAATTCTTAAGTGTTCATCAACATCTCTCTTTACAACATGATTTGTCTTAAGATGAACCTTATTTATGACCTAGAAAAAGAAATAGTTTTGAAAAACAATTTTTAGAAGATGTACATATTTTTCTTTATTGAGGTAGAATTTATATATAATAAAATATACTATTTTATTAGCTGAGATCAAAACTTAAAAATCAATAACCAAACTTCAAATTTATACTTAGTAAAAAAGTCCCTTAGCTCACACTCCATGATTTTGGGATTCATAACCTCAAATATCTCCCAAGCAACTTCTATCATCTGGAAGAATACTATGAACTTGCATCACATGAATAAATTGTTATGGTAATGCCAGCTGCCAAAAAGGTCTGGGTTTCTCTGCTGCTTATCTAGTTTCCTACTATATTTCTTACTGGAATTTTGTGTGTTCAGAAAATGATAGGAAGACACTAAAAGTATCTTAAATTACTCTAAAAAGAGGATAAAAACTTCCAAGTGTTTCACTTGGAATTTTTTTCTCATTTCATAATTTCTTAAAGGGAGGAATAAAAGAGAAGAAAGGTCTCAGCAGTATCAAAACTTGATGCAACTCTTAGCCAGACATAGTGGTAAATGCCTGTGATCCCAGTGACTCAGGAGGCTGAGGCAGGAGGATTGCAAATTCAAGACCAGCCTCAGAAACGTAGTGAAACACAAAGCAAGTTAGCAAGACCCTGTCTCATAAAATAAAAAAATCAGAAATTTTTAAAAAAGGGCTTGGGATGTGGTTCAGTGGTTAAGCAACCCTGGGTACAATCCCTGGCACCAAAGAATAAATAAATAAATAACTTAATGAAATTTTTAAAATACAGAAAAAAAATGTGTTAGTTAAACTAAAAGTAAGCTGTATGCTACTCCATTCTTTTAACTCTAAGGATGAACAATCACATATTGTTTATGAAGGTTTATACAAAAGACAATGGAATTTTATGTTTCATAGGAAACAGCTCTACTATACGCCTTTGATCCAATAATATATAACAACTCATAGGTATCCTTATTGCCTGCACTACTGGCCTGATACCTTGCCCCCAGGCTCTTCTCCCTTTCATTCCATTCCAACCCACATCTCCAGATAACAAACTGTTTTTTTCCTTCAGTGCTAGGGATGATCCCAGGAGCTTGCAAATGCTAGGCAAGTGGTGCAGCACTGAGGGATGGCCCCAGCCCAGACTGTTTTATGGCCTAGTAAAAAGCCATCAGAAATGTCTAAGCACAGCAAAGGAATATGGTATTTCCAACTGGATTTTAAGAAACCTACAGGCTAAAATCCTTATATTGATATATCAAAGCTCTCTAGAAGCCAGTGGTTAAAGATCCAGAGTCTAGAATTAAATTTCTGGGGCTTGGGGCTGGGGATGTGGCTCAAGCGGTAGCGCGCTCGCCTGATATGCGTGCGGCCTGGGTTCGATCCTCAGCACCACATACAAACAAAGATGTTGTGTCCGCCGAGAACTAAAAAATAAATATTAAAAAATTCTCTCTCTCTCTCTCTCTCTCTCCCCTCTCTTTAAAAAAAAAAAAAAAAATTTCTGGGGCTTCATTCTTGGCTCCACTATGTACTAAACTCTGTGATCTTAGGCAAGTTACCCAACTTTTCTGTGATCAAATTTCTTGTGTGTAAACAGTATAAGATAATACACATAAATATAACTGACATAAAATAAATGCTCAAAAAATGTTCACTATTATATTTTCATTAAGACTATTTCTTCCACCTTTCTCTTCACTACTTATGTCTAGAGAAACTATTTGGTTTCTGAACACAAATTGTGATTCCTTGCCTCCTCATTTGCACTGCTGTTTCTCATGCTTGCTTATGCTTTTCCCTCCTTGGAATGGTCTTTCCTCCTCTTCCATAAATTAGAACCCTCCTCCTCCAGCAAGAAGATTGTAGCATGAAATCCCTGAAACATTCCTCAAATCCTCTCTGATAGAAATGATCTCACCTTCGGGCTGGGGTTGTGGCTAAGTGGTAGAGCTCAACCTAGCATGATCAAGGCCCTGGGTTCGATCCTCAGCACCACATAAAAATAAGTAAGTACAATAAAGGTCTTGTGTCCAAATACAACTAAAAAATAAATTAAAAAAAAAAAAAGAAATGATCTCACCTTCCTTTAACTTCAACAGTATCACTTTCATAGAACATCATTAGATTTTATAATTAACTGTATACTTTTCTAAACTACTGTACAATCGATCCATAGTGCCCAAAACACAAACATATTCAGTCAACCTTCAAAAACTAAAAACACAAAGAAAATGGAACATAATATTCCTTCTTCAGAATGAGTTAAACTATAAACCAATAACACTAATGAAATTAATGTGAAAAATTGATAAAATAGTATAAAATCATTAAAATATTTCTTTTAGCTGAATGTGGTGGTGCATGCCTATAATCCCAGCTACTAAAGAGGCTAAGGTAGGAGGACTGCAAGTTCCAGGCCAGCCTGGGTAACTTGGCAAGACCTGTCTTGAAATAAAATTCTTTAAAAAGGGCTAGATGGGGGCTGGGGATGTGGCTCAAGTGGTAGCGCGCTCGCCTGGCATGCGTGCGGCCCGGGTTCGATCCTCAGCACCACATACAAACAAAGATGTTGTGTCCGCGGAAAACTAAAAAATAAAAATATTAAAAAAAAAAAAAGGGCTAGGTATGTAGCTCAGGGGTACTGTACTCCTAGCATGTGTGAGGCCATAGGTTCCATTCCTAGTACCACAACACAAACAACAATAAAAAAACTCTTTTGCATCCATAATATATTAAAAATGAAAGATGACTTAAGACTCAAAAAATTAAACAAGGAGCCAAAATTAACAAATTTATTTATTTATTTTTGGGTGCTGTGAATGGAACCCAGGGTTTTATGCATGCTAGAAAGGTCCTCTACTACTGGGCTACAGCTACAGCCTACATTAATTAATTGAAACATATATTTATGGGCTGCGGCTGTAGTTCAGTGTTAGAGTGCTTGCCTAGCACATGTGAGGCACTGGGTTTGATCCTCGGCATCACATAAAAATAAGTAAAATAAAGGTATTAGGCCCATCTACAACTAAAAATATTTTTTAAAAAAACATATTAAATGCTTTCATATGCAAAGCATTGTTATAGGCACTTGGATTCAAATATAAACCGTACAATCCTTGACCTAAAGGTAATGAAGGGCAAATAAATCCAATAATTATTATAATAAAATAAATAAAGATCACAGAAGGAGGGTACTTAAGTTAAAGAAACACAATAAGGAGATGCTCCAGGGAGGTGATATTTGAGAAAAAATCTGAAAGAATTAATATCTCTAAATTTAAATGCAACAGACAACATGAAAAGTACAAAATCAGAGATATGAAGCACTGCAGTAATCTGTAGAAGTAGACATTAAGAACCGCTGGCTTCCAGAAATGGAATGGTAGCTTAACATCATCTCCCTGCAGAGAACACATTATAAAATAGGGACAAAATATTTTTAAAAAATACTATTTGAAAGTACTGAAACAAACAAAAATAACCAAAACCCAAACAAACAACTAAAAACCAGACATAACTTAGAAAAATCCACCCTTGGAATACAGAAATAATATCTCTGAGATTTGTCGGAAAGCACTTCACATTCTGTGTCTCTTGGAGTGGCAAAAAAGGCAGAGCTTTACTGGCTTGTGTGTTAGACTTAGAGCAAAGTGTTCAGAGACTACAGCACTGGAAAGTTAGAAAAAGTTTTGAAAGCAATGAGAGAAAAACAACACATTCTATACAGGAGGGGAAGAGAAATACAAATGGTATTGACTTATTGTCAAGAACAATGGAGACGAGAAGACAATGAAACAATTGTTAAAGGGCTAAAGGACAGATTGAACATAAAAATCTATAGCCAATGAAACAGCAAAAACGAAAAGAAAGCTAGTCATTGAGGGATATACCTATAATCCCAGCTACTCAGGAGATTAAAGGGAAAAGGAATGCAAATTTGAGGCCTACCATCACAACATAGCAAGACCCCAAATTAAAAAAAAAAAAAAAAAAAAGTGAAGGGGAATTCAGACAACAGAAAAATGCAAATAGAAAATTCATCACCAGCAGACATATATTACAGAAAACATTAAAGGAAGTTCTTCACAGTATTTGTTAATGGAAATGATAGTAGATGTTAACATGTTCTGGAGGAAGGAATAAGGCCACTGGAAATGTTAAATATACAAGAGACATAAAAGACTACTAAGCAGAAGAGTTAATAGCAGAAATGAGACTGTTCTTTATAAAGGCCTGCTTGCAAAATTGACCTTCCACTAGCATCTGGGAACTTGAATGGCAAGCAGTTCTCTATGCTGATCTAAAACTTCCTTAAATGATAAGGGTGGTTCTCTCTAATTAAAGTGCTTGTACACAAAAGTGGTGAACAATTCCTCATTTCCAGGAGTCTGAAATTTCGGTGGCTAAAATAATCTCTACATAATCATCCCTACATAACCAACCTCCAATAAAATCCCTGGACCCCAAGGCTCAGATGAACTTTACTGGTAGTGAGCACTTTGTGCATAATGATAGAATTCACTGCTGAAAGAATTAAGCACAGCCTATGTGAACCTACTTGGAGAGGACTTTAAAACTCTTTGCTGGTTTACTCCAGTCTTTGAATCATAATCCTTTATGCTTGGCTGATTTTGCTTTACATTCTTTCACTGAAATAAATCTTAAATGTGAACATGATTTTATGCTGAGTCCAGTGAGCACATCACCAAATCTGCAGTGGTCTTAGGAACCTCAATGCAATTATACACATATTTCTTATATTTTCAATTCTTTACAGGTATAAAAATATTTAAAGGAAAAAAATATAAAGTTGTAATCATGTAGTTACAACAACATAAAAAAAATCTGTAATAACATAAAAATAAATAAATAAAATAAAGAGATTGTGTCCAGTTAAAACTAAAAAATGAATATTAAAATTTTTTTAAAATGATATTTATAATATATATATAGTTACAATAATATCAGAAAGATTAGGGATTAAGCCAGGCATGGTGGCACAGGCCTGTAATCCAAGAGACTCAGGAGACTGAGGCAGAAGAATCACAAATTCAAAGCCAGTAGTGAGGCTCTAAGCAACTTAATAAAACCCTATCTCAAAACAAAAATTAAAAAGGGCTGGGGATGTGGCTTAGTAGTTAAATGCCACAAGGTTCAATTGCTAGTACTGAAGAGGAAGAGGAAGAAGAAGAAAAAGAAGAGACAAGAATATGTCAAGTTTGAGGCCAGCCTTGGAAACTCAGCGAGATATTATGTCAAAATAAAAAATGAAAAAGGACTAGGGAAGTAGCTCAGGGATAGAATGCTCTGGGTTTAATCCCTAGTATCATACACACACAAAAAAAGACAAAAATATTACTTAAAATGCATAAGCACACACATACACAAATAAATGCAAAAATAAATGCAAAAGGATGGAAAGATATATCAGTCAACTTTAATCATAAACAAGCTGAAATGGGTATAGTTAATATCAGATAAAATGATAAAGGGCCACATCAAAAGACATAAAAAATTATAAATGTGAATGCGTGTAATTAAAGGAGATTAAAAAATTATGAAGCAAAACTGACAGAACTAAAGAAAGAAACAAATCTATAATCTTAAAGATTAAAATCTTAACAATTAGACTAAAATTTTAAGAATATAGGAAATATGAAGTATACTATCGCCTTACCTTATTGACAGGTAATGAAATCCACTCAATAACCATACAACATATATTCTTTTTTTTTTTTTTGGTACCAGGGATTTAGCTAAAGGGCACTCAACCAATGAGCCACAGCTCCAACCCTTTAAAAAAAATTGGGGGATGGGTACTGAGGATTGAGCTCAGGGGTACTCAACCACTGAGCCACATTTCCAGCCCTATTTTATATTTTATTTAGAGATAGGGTCTCACTGAGTTGCTTAGTGCCTCTCTCTTGCTGAGGCTGGCTTTGAACTTGCGATCCTCTTGAATCAGCTTCCCGAATTGGTAGGATTACAGGCATGGGCCACCATGTCCAGCACAACATATATTCTTTATACATGGAAAAAAAAAGGCTACAACATAGTTTAAGCTATGACTAAAATAATCTCATATTTCATAACTGATATCTTACAGAGGCTACTATACACTTAAATTAGAAACCATTAACAATAAGAACTGAATATTTATAAATTATACATTTTAAACAATTATAATAATTCATGATCAAAAAAGAAATTGCCAAGGGAAATAAACATTTAAATAAATGATAATTAAAATACAATTATAATTAAAATACAAAGTGTCAAAATCTGTGGGAAGGAATTAAAGATGTACATAGAAATTTCTTAATTTGGTATGTGTGTGTCTGTGTGTGAACCCAGGGCCTGGTGCACACTAGGCAAGCAATCTATCACTCCCAGTATTTCTATCTTTGAATGTTTACATTAATCTGAAGAACCTAAAAACCGGGGCTGGGGTTGTAGCTCAGTGATTGAGCACTTGCCTTGCATTTACAGGCACTGGGTTTGAAAAGGAAGGAAGGAAGGAAAGGAAGGAGAGGGGAGGGGAGGGGAGGGGAGGGAAGGGAGAAAGAAAGGTAGGTAGATATTGTGTCCATCTACAACTAAAAAAAATTTTTAAAAAGAACCTAAAAAAAAATGACCTAAATTTTCCCCCTTGCAATGTGAGCAAAGTAAATACACAATAAGTAGAAAGAGGAAATAATAAGTCAGGCACAGTATGTACAACTGTAATCCCTGCTATTTGGGAGACTGAGGCAGGAGGATCACAATTTTAAGGCCAGCGTGGGCTATTTGCAATAATAAATAAGACTGGGGGTATAGCTCAGTGAGAGAGAGCTTCCTTAACATGCAGAAGGTCCTGGAATCAACTGTCAGTGCTACCAAAAACAAACAAACAAAAAAATCAAATAAAACAAATAACAAAAACTATACAAAGTAAACCCCAGTTGGGCACAGTGGCACATGCCTGCAATTCCAGGGACTTCGAGGCAGGAGGACTGCAAATTTTCCAGCCTCAGTAATTTAATCAGACACTCTCTCAAAATAAATAAGGACTGGAAGCCAGGCATGGTGGTGCAGCCTGTAACCCCAGCAGCTGGGGAGGTTGAGGTAGGAGGATCATGAGTTCAAAGTCAGTCTCAGCAAAGGTGAGGTGCTAAGCAACTTTAGTGAGACCCTGTCTCTAAATAAATAAAAATACAAAATAGGGCTGGAGATATGGCTCAGTGGTCAAGTACCCCTGAGTTCAATTCCCAGTATCAAAAAAATAAAAAAGGACTAGAGATGTAGCTCAGTGGTAGAATGCCTGCTTAGCATATACTAGGCCCTGGGTTCAATCCCTAGTACCACAGAAAATAAATAAAAATAAAAAATCAATTTGAGAATGAATCATAGCCCCAAAAGTTTCTACAAAATAGGAGAATGTCTTTATGAGCTGGTGGGTAAGCAAAAACTTCTCGGAAGAAACCTCTGTTGGTAAGGATATGCAACAATCATAATGCTTAATACACTGCTGATGGGAATGTAAAATGGTACAGAACTTGGAGAAAGATTTGGTAGTTTTCTTTTTTTTTTTAACATTTTTTTAATGGACACAATACCTTTTATTTGTCTACTTATTTATTTTTTTATGTGGTGCTGAGGATGCAACACAGTGCCTCATACGTGCTAGGCAATCATGCTACCACTGAGCCACAACCCCAGCCCCAGATTTGGTAATTTTCTATAAGATTAAATATTCACCTACCTTCTGACCTAGCATATGTACTCCTAAGTATTTACAAAATGAAATAAAAACACATCTAATAAAACCCTTATACAATGATGTATTTTTTCTACAATACCACAAAACTGAAAATAATTGAGACCAAGCAAAAACAGATTATGATTTGGGCATTCAGGGGAATACTTAACAATAAAAAGGATGGAATTACTAACATAAAAAAAATATGAATCTCATAGAAATAGTTGTGAGCAGGAGCCAGACACAGAGATCATAAAATTCTACCCTTATAAACAAAGTTCTAGAACTGGAAAAACAAACCTGCTGTTTAAAAAAAAAAAAAAAAATTAGAACAGTAGTTGCCTATGGTGGATGGGAAAGACATAACTGGCACAAGACAGGTGGGAACTTTATGGAGTGATGGAAAAGTTCTATATTGTGATAGGTTATGAATTTTACATGGATGCATGTGGCACTGCAATACATGTAAATTTTACCGAAAAGAAAACCTTTTATAATAACATTAAGTCAAGTGGGGTGATTGGGAATAACTGGAAGTATATGAAACAAGAATGGCAGAATATTGATAAGTAGTGACTAGACCCACAGGGGTTTACCATATTATTCTGGTTTTAATATATATAATAAAAAGTAAAAATGTGTACGTTTTGGTTGACAGCAGGTTAAATAAGTCAAAGTGTTCTGTATTTTATCACCACCATCACAGACACACACACACACACACACACACACACAGGTTGCAAGTGAATGCCTGTAGGATGTAACAGAAGTGTAGTCACTAGCATGAATACAATGAATTATGATGAATAGTTCTCACCTTAACTTTCTGTCCAGGTTAAAGCAAGGAGAATGATGAGGACAACATGCTATTATATATTCTATGAAAAACTAGGGAAACTAATTAGAAATGAGGACACTTGAGAACTTAATAGACTGCTTTTAATATATGAAGCACTATCACTATTAACCTTGTTCAGTCAAGAGGCAGGAATAGAAATATTGGGAAGTATCAAGAAGTTTTCAGCTCTATAAAAAGGACTTTAACAATGATCATCTCCAAAAAACAAAGGGGCTACCTCTAGAAATAAAAAATTACCCTATTGGTGGAAATGTTAAATACAAATTGGAGGGTGTGGGATTATGGCTCAGTGGTAGAATGTCAGTCTAGCATGAGTGAGGCCCTGAGCTTGATCCCCAGCATCACGCATCACTCACACACAGACACAAACAAGCACCACCATCACCAATAAACAACCTCCCTCCTCCCAAAAAACAAACAAACAAATGAAAACCAGGTTGGAGATCTGTACACTCCCAATGGCCAGAAAAAGAAAACAGCTACCAAGGTTCTTTCTACCAAAAAGGTTTTGTGGTTGTTTGAACTACTTTCTCTCATTTTAACCCAGATTCAAAGAGGAAGTGCAGGGCTCTGTGGAATTTTTTAAAGAAATGAATTCAGCCAAAATGCAGTGTCATGATAAAAGTTATAATATGTAGTACAGCTACAAAACTTCAACTCAGTTACAATCAGTATGCCTAACATTTTTGGAAACTGCCACTAAAATGAGTGAGCTTAGCTATCTGGGTTAAAATGAAAAAAGAATTCTAGGTGAATCTAAGCCAATCACAACATGCAGCCCTGCCTTAAGTACTGTTCCTCCTTTTCTCAATTCTGATTACTAATAGTTGAAAGAGGTGGGGCATGCCTGTAATCCCAGTGACTCTGGAGGCTGAAGCAGAAGGATTGGCAAATTCAAGAAATGCCTAGGCAATTCAGCAAGACCCTGCCTCAAAATAAAAAGGGCTAAGGATGTAGCTCGGTGGTAGAGTGTTTTTGGATTAAATTCCCAGTACTGCAGGGGAGGGGGAGGGGGATGATTGTGGTCCACCTCTGAGCTAAGTACTGTGAAGGAATCAAAGTATATCATACAAACCTTATTCAAGGAATGTTACAATTTAACTACAAAACATGACATGCCTGAAAACATAAGCCATTACCACAGAACAGTACTTGGTTAAATGCCTGAAGGGAGACTTGAACTGAAGCTGAAAGGATTTAAACAAGCAAAAAACCAAACCAAATCAAAACAAAACAACAACAAAAAACGACTGGGTGGGAAGAAGGCAGGCAGGCACTTGCAGGATGGGAGAACAGGATTAAAGCAAGCAAAGTAATGAAATAACTTGAAAATAAACCTTCATTTTTGTTTTCAGAAAACCCTTAACATCTCTCCAATGCCTTTGTCTGGCTCTCCTACCAATTTCTCCCCAAATCTTTAGATACTGGTTCCCAAAGTGTGGACCTTGGACAAGCAGTATCATCCATTTGGAAACTAAATTGCCAATTCTGAGGACTCATGTCAGACCTACTGAGTCAGAAAGAGAGACGGGGCAGCAATCTTCGTTTTTTAACAAGTGCTTCAGATACACTCAATGTGAAAACCACTGCTATGGTATTACCACCTAAGCACGGAAATGTGATGCTGCTAAGTGCCTAACTCGGCCACTTTGCAGGGTGTCGGAAGCTAATAACAGTCCCAGCCCTGTAAGCGCTGTCTCTGTCCCAATTTCGCCTTCTCTTCCAAAACACCCCCTCGGAATCATTACCCTCTACTGTGACTCTCCCTCATCACTTTACTATCACCCGGCCAGCTCCCGCCCTTCCTTCGCCCTACCTCAGTGTCAGAGGGGACGTGGTGCCGGCAGGGCGGCGAGGTGCCCACGGAGATGGGAATAGACATGGTGCTTGCCGGCAGGCCGCCTAACAGTAGTAAAACGCCTCGGACGCACAAAGAAGCACTCCAGCGCCACCGGTTAGGAGCCGGGCCCGACCCGGAGTAACACACTCCTCCACCCCACTCGGCCGCCATCTTCGGCCGAGCGTCGTTACCATGGAGTGCGTGACGCCTCCGTGCCCGCGACCAGCCCGAGAAAAGGAAAGAAAAGCAGTTTTTCGATTGGCTAGTGTCATCTACAAGACGATAGCAGGTCGTGTCCATCGCGTCTCATTGCACAGGGCCAGCCAATAAATGGTATTTAACGGCTCACGTGGGCTGCGCAGTGGGAACCGGAAAGGCTAGCGGTGGTGGGCGGGTGGTGTAGTACGTAGGTGTCCATACCAAGGTGGTTTTTCGCTCCTTTTAATTCATGAGATTTGCCATAACTAGATGCCAGTTCTCAAATGGACACATGTACAACTGCAAAATATTTTATAATGTACTCCTGTGTGAAAAGTGTGAAGAACACTTTTGTCACCAATTTTAGTCTCATTTATCAAGTAACGTCATTTCCTACAAAATCAGTTATGTTCTTTACTGTTTTACTGAACTCTATACCTTTTTTGTTTTTTAATACCAGCGTTTGAACCCAGGGCCGCTTAACCACTGAGCCACACCTCCCGCCCTTTTTGTATTTTATTTGGAGACAGTCTCCCCGAGTTGCCCAGGGCCTCGCCAAATTGCTAAGGCTGGCTTTGAACTGGCGATCCTCTTGCCTCAGCCTCCCCAGCTGCTGGGATTAACAGGTGTGCGCAACCGCACCTGGCTAACCAAGAATTAAGATATTGGTGGACACTGGCCATTTGTGGAAACTACCTTAAAAACTGAGAAATGTTACACTCTTCCTGTGGTCCATGAAAGCAAAGAACTAAAAGCAGAAACTGGAAAGGGTGGAGCTGTAGCTCAGTGGTAAAGCACTTCAGTAGAATGTGTGAAGCTAAATCCAATAATCCCCAGCAAAACATCAGGAACTGAAAACAGCTTAAATATTACTCCACAGAAACTGAATATTGTAAATTATTAGGAAATGTCGTTGTCAGAAATAAAACCTTCAATTTACAATGTTAGTTGAGATGGTGTACTCAAAAGAAGGGTGTGATCGTGTTATATTACCATTTTACAGGTGGAGTCATTATTTACTGGTATACTAAATCAAACTTTTTCAAAACATGATTTTTCCACTGCTAAAAGCACAAACAATTCAGTTGGTAGAGTGCTTGCTTCACATGCACAAGGCCATGGGTTCAATCCTCAGCACAAAAAACAAACAAAAAAAAGTACAACCAATATATTAAGGCTTCCTGTACCATGATGGATAAAAGGCTTTTCATTGCATAGTGGACATATTCTAGTATTAGAAAGCCCATTTTTGTGAACTATGCAAACCTTCCAGTGGCAGATTTGGCCAGAGTATCTTTTAACTTGAGTAGAGTGGTACAGGAAGACAATGCACTTTCACAATCATTGCATCGTGTTCATAAAGAACACATATTTGCTCTACCAGCACATGTGAAACCCTGGGTTTGATCCTCAGCACCACATATAAAGGTATTGTGTACAACTAAAAAGTAAATAAATATTTAAAAACACACACACATTTGCACATGCAGCTCATTTGCCACTGCATACTCAGGTTACCTAAGGATGCTGTCATGTCAGTTCTTTTCCTGGATTTCTCAAAAAGCCCATTTATCCACCTTCAACCCTCTTATTATTGTTCAGACCAGTCTTCTGCTCCCAGACAGTTATGGAGACCTCTGCTCCCTTTTCCCCTGTGCCTAACCAGACCTGAAACCTCCATTTGCCTTCCAGGATGCCACAAGTTAGTATCCTACATGGTCCTCAAAAAAAATTTAATACTTTTAATTGTTGACAGACCTTTATTTATGAGATGCTGAGAATCAAACCCAGTGCCTCACAGATGCCAGGCAAATGCACTAACCCTGAGTGACAACTCCAGCCCCTCAAATTCTTTTTTTGGTGGTCCTGGGGATTGAATCCAGGGACTTACACTAGCATGGAGCCACATACCTCCCAGCCCACTTTGTCAAACTTTTGCTACCACTACAAAACCACCTCCTGCTCTCCTAGCTCTGTAAACATGTCATTATCCATTCAGCCACCAAAGCCAAGACCTATTATCTTTTAAGCCTCCATTCCTAATATTTAGGGGATCTGCTCTATTCTGGTTATCAAAAACCAGTTAAGACTGCAAAGCCTGATTTTTCTCCCCCATTCCAGTTATCCCTTTTCTAGGACACAAGATCTTTCATAACATGGCAGCTTTTAGCTTTAAAGACTCCCTATCACTGCCCCAACAGGTTTATTAGCCACACTAAATAACCCAATTTGAATGGCTCAAATGCCTCAAGATCTTTGTGCCATCGCCACCACCTTGTTTCCTTCATTTTATATAAGCCATTTTATTTATATGCCTCTATCCCTGAGTACTGAAATACCGATCGTATCTACCTGGCTTTTTGGAAAACAATTGGGAGTTGGTTCACGACCAGATACCTTTCTTGCTCTTGAACCCAAACTTTCCAAGTTCAATTTCCTTAGAGTTCTAGTAATCAAATTCTAGTTGTCCATTAAATGCACAGCTCTGGCAAAGGCTGCTACTCCAATGCATTGCTTTTGCCTTGAGGCCACACTCCCAATGAATGAAACTGACAAGATTATAAATCCCAATCATTTACAAGAAACTGGGCTCCTTCGATGGCAACTTGAGCATTAGTATACAACTACTGACTACTGCATCAATCAGAATTCTACAACCATACTGCAAAATGATTTATCACATAATTTTAAGCACATCTTTGAAATCTAAAATATTCTTTAAATTTAAAATATTCTGAAGCCCTGCTTATTTTCCTGGTTTGCTAAATTACTTCAGAATCACATACCATTTAGGTTGACATTTTCAGCTTGGATTACACCACTAGTCAAAGTATATACTGTAACCCTTTGGTCACAAGTCACAAGAATAGTTCATCCCAGGCCACGTGAAAGCGCTAATAAATATCAATGTAATTTCTACTGAAATTATTCCCAATTCCATTTTCACTCATAAG
The DNA here is from genome assembly GCF_001458135.2 of Marmota marmota marmota. Lineage (NCBI taxonomy): Eukaryota > Metazoa > Chordata > Mammalia > Rodentia > Sciuridae > Marmota > Marmota marmota. The sequence goes on from NW_026000240.1 coordinate 247,646, forward strand.
CTTCCCAACCAATCTATACTGAACTAGTAAAAGCTATTAAAAAACTTTTTTGGGGTGGGGTGGGTAATGCTAGGGATGAAACAGTCTGATGCACTCTACCACTGAGCTACATCCCCAGACCTTTTAAGAGATAATTTTATGCTTCTTTCACTTCCCACTTTCCCCAAAGCATATTTATTTCCTCCAAAATGCCCATTAAGGTATTCATGTTAACCTGTTACTTTCTAAATCCCTGTAACTGCCTCATACTGTCCATTGTATATAGCCCTGATTTCCTTTTATTTGAAGATACTGAAAAACCTCCATCATTTTAAGCATATAGCGAAATCAATTGAAGACAGTTAAGTCTTTTGAGCCACTGAACAAAAAAATATAAGAACACAAATCCATCTTTATTTTCCATTAGTTTAAATCCTTGAGGGGTACAGCATCTAGGGGGAAAAAAAGAACATTAGGTGAATGTTATATACAAATTTATAAATGTTACTGATTGCCATAACATGAATTAATCTCTTATGATCCCACTTTTATCTGAAATTTTTTTCCTATACTACAGATTGAACCTAGGGCCTCACGTATGCTAAATAAGCACTCAACTACTGGGCTACACCCCTAGCCTCCTTAGTCATCTCTGAAAGGTATTCAATGACATATTCTGGTGGTTCCTGAGAACCAAGTTGTGTAGCATTCAGTTTATAGGAGAATATGCTTAAGAACCTACTCTTAAAAAAAGAAGTACTGGGGCTTGGGGTATAGCTCTATGATTGAAGGCTTGCCTAGCATTCACAAGGCCCTTGGTTCTATCCTCAATACCAAAAATTAAAATAATTTAAAAAGTATTGGGAGAATATATAATTTTGCTTCTTAGAGTAAGAATCCTCTGATGAGAAAGCTCAAATGCTCAGCAAGGCTCTACAGTATCCCTATGACCCCAAGATTATGGTCAACTAAAAATGGATCCTAATAAAGAAAAAGCAGGGGTTATTTGAGGAAAAAAAGTCTCAGGATCTGGAGTCTAAGATTAAACCAACACTCTGAGTCCTCAGAATGTTTTCTTCATGTACAAAACAAAGTTGATTAACATCTAAAGGCTGAACAAAGATGCTTATAATCCCAGAGATGAGGAGGCTGAAGCTCACAAGTTTATTGCCCAGGCAATTTGGCAAGACCCTGCCTTAAGATAAAAATAGAAAGGGTTGGGATATAGCTCAGTTTTGAGTGCCCGTGGGTTCAATCTCCAGTACTAAAAAGAAAAAAAAAGAAAGAAAGAAATTATTTTCCCTCAAGTAGCTTTGGCAAAACTGAAATTTAGGCACAAATTTTCTGTTTTTGTACTGAGGATTATTATTAACCCAGGGGTGCTTTATGGCTGAGCTATACCCCCAGCCTTTTATTTTTTTATTTACTGAGGACAGTCTTGAACTTGTGATCCTCCTGCCTTTGGAGTCACTGGAATTACAGACATGTGCCGCCATGCACAGCTAGGCACAATTTGTTTGAACACTTTGCCATCACCTTCCTATAAGATGCCAAATCAGATGTTATGTAATACTCAGTATCTACACTACAGTCACTGATTTGGGCACAATTTACTGGCTTCATTTTACACTCAGAAAAATCCTTAGAAGTTACAGCTCAACCTCTTGAGCTTAGTTTATCTCAAAAGAGGGCTGTTTTGCTAAAAATTTCTACTTACCACACGGATTCTGTGTCCAATGGCCTTAGCAGGAAGGTTGCTTCGGAATTTGGCCCGAACCATGCCACTATTTCCATGGGCACGAGTTACCTTTCCCCAGATTACTCTGGTTTTGTTTGGTTTGCCACCAGGAGTCACAGTGTTGCTGATTTTAAAAGGGAATAAAAAAAGAAGGAGAACTCACATAAACAATATAGTCTCATACAAGTTCATGGTTACTAACCTCTAGTACCTCTCAAACTTGGTTACCCACTGAGTATGTCTGGAACACTTTTAATTCCACAGATAAAATAACTATTGTATACCAGGCACCTTTATCAGGGGATGACCATGGCAAAGAGAAGGAACAGCATATGCTAAAGAACTGAAGGGGGGCTGGGGAGATAGTTCAGTGGAAGAGTGCTTAGTTTGCATTCACAAGGTCCTGATTTCAATCCCTAGCACCCCTACCCATCGCAGGTGCACACACACAACCCCCACACCAAAAATCTTAATAACCCCAAGTTAGGGAGACTGTAGGTACAAAGTGGTGAGCCCTAGCTGGGATAAGAGCAAAAATGTGGAGTCCTCAATGCACAGGTTCTTAAGAGGCTCCTCATTGAGACTTTAGCTTTTTTTTTTTGTTTACTGAATGAGATGACCCACTGGGGTTTATAACCTACATGTGATGGAACTAGAAATTTTAAAGGAATACTCTGACTAAACAGGAAAAGGAGGCCAGAGATTTTAACTGGTCTGGAGTGGGCTAAAAACCCCAGGATTAAGTTAGGCCTGGTGGCACACTCCTGTAATCCCTGTGATTGGGAAGGCTGAGGCAAGAGAACAGCAAATTCAAAACCAGCTCAAGCAACTCAGGAAGACCCTATCTCCAAATAAAATGAAAGGGCTGGGGATCATGAACTGAAATTGGAATTCCATGAACCAACGCATGAATCTGCCGGGATGAAACCAACTACATGTGTTAAGTTAAAAATCTCAAAAAAGGGGAAGGGTATGGCTCAGTAGTAGAGTGCCCCTGAGTTCAATCCCCAGTACACCACCACCCCCACAAGCCTAGTATTAAAAACACGTTTCAGCTGGGGGTACAGCTAGGGGCTTGTGAAAAACCCTGGTTCAATCCCCCCCCCCACACACACACAAAACAATGTTCTGGAAATATAACATCTAAAAGCATACATGAAAAATATCTTAAAGAACAAAATTAACTAAGGTACGTGAAAAAAGCATTACATAAACCATTAAGAATAAATAGCTGCTTCTTGAAACTTCTTGAGTGACAGCTGTGATTTTTCCCAGTGCAACACTACCCACAATAGGTTAAAAAAAAAACAAAAAAACAAAACCTCCAGTAACTTCCCATGAAATTCCTTAAAAGGATCAAAGCAGAAGCCACGGCGGTACCAATTACTTTACCAACATTATTTATCTTTTCAATAGAAAAGTAAGGCAGAGTAAAAAGTAAAAATTCCAAGGCACATAGTAGTATAAACTTACTTTTTTGCTTTGTACACATAAGCACATCTTTTGCCCAAATAGAACTCGGTTTCATCTCTGGCATAAACACCTTCAATTTTTAGAAGAGCTGTGTGCTCCCTTTGGTTCCGGAGACCCCGCTTATAGCCAGCAAAAATGGCTTTGCACCACAACCTAAGAAACACACGATACATGTTATGTTAAATGTAACTGTTAAAATATCTCGGTTGTCTTCCTAAACCATCAAGATGATTTGACTTGTGAGGGCCCCCATCTGAAAGTTACTCATAGCAAACACCAAATTTTTAACCAGCATATAGATTTACCTCTAAGAGTGGCGTGGGGAGAGAAAAAAATATATATTTAAGAAGCATACCTTCCAGACATATCTGCCTTTTAGAAGTCCTGTTCCCAGCAGGCCTTAAAACAAACAAAACTAAGTTTAAAACCATGCAACACAAGTTTCTCACCTGTCATTTTTCTTAAGCCTCTCAGGCAAATTCCTTTTTGACCCGTTTCATGCGAATATGGGGAAGCGTAATTCACCTACATGAAGCGCAGAGCTTGGCGAAACATTCAAACCTCAGAGAATGAATGATACCTAAGCAAACTCCAAAATGAAGACAGTAACTAAAGTAACTAAGAAGCAAAACCACACACTGAAGAACGCCTAAAAGCCGCAATCGGAAGCCCTGAGCAAACTCATGCCGCTATCAGTAACAGATAAAATTCACTGAAAAATGAAGATTTACGTACGAAGCTGGCGGTAAAACACACAGAAGACATGCTCTAGCTTAGAGAAAAGTTGAGGTTGTAAACATGCAAAAGTATGTAATGGGAGCAAATGAAAAAAAAAAAGGCAACTTAAAGGAACCACTGCTTCACAAGCAACTGCATAAGGAGTGACAATTTTACCCCGCTTGGGCCCCCAAATCCCCTAAAATTACCACAGCGCTCATTCACCAGGTGTTAGTAGCCCAGCACAATCAGTCCCTCATCTCCGCCATCCCGTCCTCCTTCTTCCCGGAATCCACAGAAATCACTGGCAAGCAGAGTCTCCGAACCGAATCGGTGCCTCGCCACGGTATATGGGTAAACCCAACCCAGTTATTTGCCTCCAAAGCTCAGCAGCGAGGGGTTTACTCACCTCCACAGGCACCAAGATGGCGGAAAAAGGAAGGCGAGGCCCCGCCGCATGGCCTTCTGGGATAAACATTTCTCAGCCCCGCCCCTAATTTAGGCATCCTCCGCGACCGCCAGAAAAACTAGTCCTAGAAATCATCTTCGGACTGAAAAAGTTACTTTCAGGAGCACTCATATAAATTTTCCCTAAGTCTTTTCATCTTTGCAAGCTACAACCTGTAGTGTTTGAGAACAGAGAGAGGCAAAATTGTTAGCCAGCTAAAGGAGGAGCGAAAACGGTCTCCTCCCATCTATGTTGCCATAGCAACATCTTAGCTTGTTTCCGAAGGCGAGAGGTGCTGCAGGTAAAGCTGGACCGGGGAACGTCTGTACCCGCCTTAGATATCACACTTTTGATTCTCAAACACAAGGAATATCTTTCCCTCCTCCCTCCGAGAAGTAGGACGAAGGGAGACCTACGGATCCTACCCTAGACTTGAAGAGAAAGGCTGGGAGCCCGAAGGCAGGATGAGCAACTCCTTCCCTATTTCCCCGCAACCCACCTTCCTTTCCCTCTACTCCTTTCACTTTTAAATGAAACGACTTAAAAGCTGGGCGTAGTGGCCCAGTCCTGTGGTTCCAGCTACCCGGAATGCTGAGGCGGGAAGATCGCTTGAGCCCGCGAGTTCGAGACCAGCCTGGGCCACATCGTGAGACATCCCCCGCCCGCCCATCCCAAATAACGAGAGAAATGCCTTTAAAAATGTTATCGCCCTCCTTCGCTTTTATTCGGAGGAAGAGCTTGTATGTCCAGCGAAGGCCTTACCGCCTCCTTAGGAGAATTCTTTGAGCTGACAAACTCGGGGCGCCCGCGTCCTGCCATGCTTAATAGGTCTCATAAATACTTGTAAGATTAGAATGAGATGGATTGGAGGAGTCAGAGGTTTACATTTCCTAATTATTGCGCATTTTCTTGAGTAGCCCTATAGATTAATTTATTCAACAACTAGTTTATTGAATGGCTACCAAGGATCGAGAATTGTAGACTTTGAGGACGCTGCGATAAACAAAAATCTGTTCTCATGGAGCTTACATCATACTGTGGGGAGCAAGAAAACGAGCAAGTAAAATATATGGTACATTAGAAAGTGATAACTTTTGTGGAGAAAAATTAAAAGGCTTTTTTTTTTTTTCTTCTCTGACATTGGAAGCCATTTGAAGGTTCTGAACTAAAGAGTGACTAGGTCTGATGGGTTCACTGTGTTGAGACTGAAGAGAAGCAGGGGAAGCAGCAGGAAGATCTGTTAGGAGGCTACTCTAATGGTCCTGTTGAGAGATGATGGACATTCAGTACAGGTGATTAGTCCTGAAATTCTGAATATTTTAAATGTATTGCTGATACATAATTAATGAGAGGAGTAAAGGACAACTCCAACATTTTAGGAAATAAATGTATGTCACATTTAAAGTCAGATACCCTATTAAATACAACAGGATAGGGTTATGTTCCTTGTAACCCACTATCCCATCCAGTTTTCTCTGTCCCAGAAATATACTAGAAATTCTGCTACTTAAGAGATTCATTATTCAGCAGCACATATTCTAAAATTAGAATGGTGCAGAGAAGATTTAGCATGGCCCCTGCGCAAGGATGACACACAAATTTTTGTGAGGCATTCCACACTTGTAAAGTACTTAGAAGTTTATTTGACAATAGCATATTCCTTTTGAGAAAATAGACTTCAAGGTACAATGGATAGCACCCAATATTAAAATTGTGACTTTTATGCAAAAATATTTGTGTAATCTATGAAATGAGAACTGGGTGAAGTTACACGTGAAATGCTGTGTGCAAATATGTCATTAGTGTGTACCTCAGATTTGCGAACGTGCCAGCATGCTTTTCCTCTTCATTTAACTTAGAAAAGAAAGATTCATTCCTGAAGGTATTAAATACTTATTGTGCACCGTACCTGTGCTTACAATACAATAGTGAGATTTATTGTTATGGTTCCTGCTCTCATGAAACCTAACAGACTATTGGGTAAAATTGACATAAACATTACAAATTGTAAGGAGAGCTTTGCAGAGTTCTATGATTACTTGAATAGAGGAAGCATGATCCATCTTTTTGGGTCAGGGAAAGAAACACCTAGAGAAGTGACATCTAAGGCATTTTTCAAACTGCAGGTGATGATGCATTAGTAGATCATGATCATACTTTTTAAATTAAAATGTAAAACAATAAAACAAAGTGTCACATGTTGTTTTATGAAACTTCTTTCAGTGTGTTAAATACAACACTGTGTGTATGTGTGTGTGTGTGTATCTGGCATGGTAAGAGTTTAGTGAAGTACCTTACAAACATATAGGCAAGAATAAAATTAAAAGAGATAATGCAGTTTCTAGGCACAGGGAAAGAAGTTGTTACCTAAGCCGGGCGTGGGGTGAGTGTTTGAAGAGGATTGCCTGTCAGGAGCCATGACCTTCAATAGAGAAACAGCCAACCAAAGATAATATGTCAGGGAGGGAGCTGGGAAGAAAAATAACTTGACATGACTCTCCTGCACCTGGATCTCTTTCTGGACTCTCTCATTGATGGATTCCATATGAATCAGTCTTAAGAGCACAGAAAATGATGGAGATTGGATTTATAGATGTAAATAGTAGGTATCTCAAAAACTGCTACTGTTTTAAGTTGGTACCTATTGGGTCAGTAGGATTTTACTAGGTGAAGAGACGAAAAGAATGAAGGAATAGCATGTGCAAATACCCTGAGTTGGAAGAGAGCAAGATTCCATAGAATTGAAAGAAATCTTTCAGGCTAAAGACAAGAGCAAGAAAACAGCATTGCCAGATGGGTCTGGATCATGCAGACTTATGGGCCAAGTTAAGAATTTTGGTCCTTGTTCTAAGATATGGGAAAACATGGAAGAGTTCTAAGGAGAGATATGTTTGTGTTTTCAATTTTTAAAATATCCTTTTACTAGGCCTGTCTGTGAACACCTGTAATCTCAGCTACTTGTGAGGTTGAGGCAGGAAGATCACAAATCTGGGGCTAGCCTCTGCAACTTAGCAAGATGCTATCTCAAAATAAAAAATAAAAAGGTCTGGGATGTAGCTTAGTGGTAGAAGGCTTACCTGGCATGTGTAAGCACCCAAGTTCATTCCCCAGTACTGCAAAAAGGAGGAAGAACAGGAAGAGAGAAGAAAAGGAGTGCATATATCTTCAGGTTTTGTAGAATAATAATTAAGTTGACTACTTGTTAGACCTGTACCCCATAACATCAGTTTTTCTTTTAGACCAGGGACTGCTCTACTAAGCAAGTGAGGGGATAAAGCACAGCTCTTATAATTTTTTAATTTTCTCTTAAAGGGCATATAAATACTGAAACATCATTCAGTACTCCCTTAAACTAATCTCAATGTTTCCTTCTCATTCTAGTTGACTGCCTTTTTGTGAGATTATTAAATACATTGTGGAGGATAACAAAACTAAAGAAGAATGGAAGAGTATGTTCAAAATTCTAATTCATTCTGTGTGTGTTTTTTTAGTTATGCTTTATGGTAAATTTTTGTGTATTATTTATGTATTGCTGTTTAACAAATTGCCCTAAAACTTAGTGATTTAAAAATGTAAACATTTATTATTTTACATAGTATCTATGGGTCAAGAGTTTGGTAACCGCTTGGAGGGATGGTCCTGTTTTGGGTCTCTCATAAAGTTGAAGTGCACTAGGCCTGCAGTTACTTGAAGACTTAGTGGTGTGGGCTAGAGGATCCACTTCCAAGATGGTGCCTTGGCTGTCAAGTTGATGCTTCTGATGGCAAGAGGCCTTTAGTTCTCACTCTCATGAATGTCTGCACAAGGCTGATCAAGTGTCCTCATGACACAGCAACTCACTTCCCTCAGAGTAAGAGATATGAGAGAGTAAGGTAGAAACTATAATGTCTTCTATCACCTAACTTTGGAAGTCACACTCTTGTTATTTTCACAATATCCTTTTTGCCACATAGGTTAGTTCTACTCACTATCAGGGAAACTATGCAAGGCTATAAATGCCAGAAAGTGAGAACTATTTGGGCCACTTTGGAGGCTGTTTACCACATTCTGTTTTTCTCTAATCATGAGAAAATTTTGGTTAGCATTTAAAAATGATGTTTGAAAACAAAGCTGATTTTGTCTCAAATTTAAATTGGTTAAGCATAGCCAAATAGCAGGGGCTATATGTCTTTATTAAACAATATTTTTTGTCCTTGTTTCATCAAAGTGGAAGGTATTTAGCAAAATCCCAAGTAAATGCCTACTTAAAAAAAAAATCTAAGTTATATGACAATAAAAACTTCACAGGAGCAGATCTACATGCTGCCTATGCTTTTGAATCTAAGTAATATTTAGACATTGGTCATTAACTTCTTTTTTCCTTATTCTTTCTTTAGAGATAGGCCGGAAGACTTACCTCTTTCTCCAAAAGTTTGGAATCCTGAGGTAACCGTGTTGGTGACAGGCCAACCACCTAGTGCCGTAGAAGAAGAAGAGGAAGAATCAACTAATGTAGTAGATATAGAAGTTATCCCAGAAATCGGAGAGCCACTTTCCCTTCTAGAGATGCTGAGACTCTCTGCAGTTCTGGAGGATACCCTTGACCAACTTTCTATTCTAAACTATATCATGCCAGTTCACTATGAAAGAAAACAAAGCACTAGCATGGTAATTAAACTCTCCATTATTTAATTTTGCTTTCTTTCCTTTTTATCTATCATTTATAGTACATTTAACTTGGGGAACATCTTTATCTCAGATAAAGGGCTATCATAATTATCTGAGACATGTATTCTCAATTGATGGGATGAAATTGTGATAGCTCAAGGTACATGATGAGGCAGAATATCTCTTTCCAATATATTGGTATTATTTCAAAAGGTGTATGGTTAAGTCACTGTAAATATAGAACAGTCAGCCTTCCATATATGCAGGTTCTGCACCCATGGATTCAACCTCTGAGCAAAAATATTCAGAAAAACATTGTGTCTGTAGTAAATAAGTTCAGATTTTTTTTCCTTGTGATTGTTCCCTAACAATACAGTGTAACAATTATTTTACATTGTGTTAGTTATTTTAAGTAATCTAGAGATGAAAAAAGGTATGGGAGGATATAGATAGGTTATATGCAAATTCTGTGCCATTTTATATAAGGCCTTGAGCAGCCACAGGGGTCCTGAAATCAATTCACTGTGGGTGCTGAGGGATAGCTTTATATATATTGAGGAGATCAAACAACTGTATGTATATTGAGGAGATTAAATTACTAAATTCTCCTACTTATCTTGTATTTCTCAATGGCTAAAAGCTAACAGAGGGAGGAAATTCAACTGGACTCTCAATATTGTTTTAATCTAAACTGATTTTGTAGGCTGCATGGTGCACATGCCTTAATTCCAGCTATTCAAGAGGCCGAAGCAACCAGCAGACAGACACCTTTAGGCTAGGTGTGATGGCATGTATCTGTATCCCAGTGATTTGGAAGGTTGAGGCAGGAGAATCCCAAGTTCAAAGCCAGGCTTAGAAACTTAATGAGGCCTTAAATGAGAACCTGTCTCAAAAATAAATAAATAAAAAGGGCTGGGGGTGTGACTCAGTCATAAAGTACCCCTGGGTTCAATCCTCAATTAAAAAAAAAAAATTGACCTTGTTGTAATTGCTGGCTATCTTGTATCCTGCTTTTGTGGGTATCTGGCCATGTTTCAGTCATTATATTTCCAATGACTTTTTGGACTCCTGAGGACCACTGAGGTATCAAAAAGCTTAACTTGGTAGTGAGAAAAGTCTTTACAAATTTTTAAACTCTTATAAACCTCAGTTATATAGGTTTCTTCTTTAGTCATATGATTTGTACAAAATATATTCTTCTGATCCTATGACAAATGAAATTGCTACATAGGTTAGAGGGTAAAGTGCTTTCCAGGTCTAAAAGAAAGAAGTCCATATTAATAAAAGAAAATTAAATTTCCCTTTAATTGCCCATACTATTTTTTAAATTTCTTTTTTATTATTGTTATTATTAGTAGTATTGTAGTCTGGGAACTTAAAACTTGATTAACATTTAAAACTTTATATAGGATTTTAATAGGACACCAGATTTTGTGTCAGGAAACCTTTGGGTTTAGTTGTAAACAATAAGCAATCAATTTCACTTTCTTGGTCTTAGTTTTCTCATTTGCAAATTATAATGGAGTTTTATCTTAAATGATCCATATATCCCTTCCAATTCTAAAATTCTATGAATTTGAAGGTGGTTTTGTTGTTGTTGCTTTGTTTTATTTTTGGTACTACTGGGAGTTGAACACAAGGTTTTGTACATGCTAAGTGAACACTCTACCATTGAGCTATACTCCTAGCCCTTTGTTATGGGTTTTTTTTTTTTTTTTTTTTTTTTTTTAATTTTGAAACAGGGTTTCACTGAATTGCCCAGGCTGGCCTCAAACTTGCAGATCCTCCTGCCTAGCCTCCCCAATAACTGGGATTAGAGGTGCGTACCACCATGCCTGGTTTGAGATAGTTTTAAAATAACATTAATGGGCTAGGGATTTAACTCAGTAGTAGAGTGCTTACCTATCATGAGTAAGGCCTTGAGTTTGATCCCCAGCACTACCATCAGTAAGCAAGCAAGTAAGTAAATAAATAAACAAATAAGCAAACATCAGTATTACAGGAATTTTATAATATAAATTAATTTCTGTATCAATTTATAAGGAGCAAATAAATTAGAGGCCAAGAACCAAATCTTTTAATGCCTATAAAACAAGAATGTAGTCCTTAATGTAGTTAACAAAGAGTCCAGAAAAGGCTAATTTTTCTTCCTATTTATATTGTCTTTTTCAGTAAAAATCAAAAGTATATTGGGAAAATATTCAGTTAATAAATGAGGTCTTATTAATTGTACTTACTCTCAATCTTTAAAAAGAGTAATTGGCTGTCATAGAAACTCAAGAGAGTGTGAAAAACTTAAATTGATAGTGTTCAGCAGAGATCACCACTCCAGAAAATGTAAGAGTGAAACTTTTGGGGCTGGGGTTGTGGCTCAGTGATAGTGTCCTCACCTAGCATGTGCAAGGCCCTGGGTTCAATCCTCAGCACCACATAAGAATAAATAAATAAAATAAAGGTATAAAAAAAAGAATGAAACTTTTGTTCTGTTTTATGATAGTGATCTTTCACCTCCAAAATTTTCTGACTTAACAAAAACCCTCCTTGTGATTTTATAGTAGTATAAATATAGCTTATACTATTGTCATAAGTGAGCTATGTCACCAACATAGACTAAACATGTTAGTGTCTTTTCGAAATGTCAGAATTTGTTGAATATCAATAAATTCACAGTCTACCCCACTTTCATCTTTGGCAGTTCACCAGGTAGTCCTAAGCCAGGCAAAACCAAGTTCTAATATCCCCATCTTGTACATAGTGTGTACTACATAAAATACTTTTTAGTGCTAGGCGGGGTGGCACACACCTATAATCCCAGCAGCTGAGGAAAAGTTGAGGCAGGAGGATTCCAAGTTCAAAGCCAGCCTCAGCAACTGAGTAAGGCCCTAGGCAACTTAGCAAGACTCTGTCTCAAAATTAAATATTTAAAAAAGGATTGAAGATGTGGCTTAGTGCTTAAGCGTTCCTGGGTTCAATTCCCAGTACCAAAAAAATATATAAATATGTAAATATAAATAAATATATGTATGTATATAGTGAATGGACTAGAATATTTAGCTAGTTTAAATTCTCCTTCTAAAAAGTCATCAGTAAATTGGGCCATGTGACATATTTGCGTCCTTTTCTAGATGCTCAAGCATAAAAATAGAGAAATAATGGTTGGGGAAATCAGAAAAATGAATCCTCCTGAGCATTACATTTTATCTTTTCCTCATAAGGCAAAATATAAAATATTAATCATCGATTTGCCAATGGGAAATGAAGGCACAGAGATGTGAAATAGTTACCTATTTAATTAGGTCAACATGGTTTAGTAAGGGATATAGCCAGAAAAGAAAAGTCTGGTTTAGAGTTTAAATTTGTGGTCACTCTCAATAGCTCAAGATTTTAGCCACAGATTAAGTAAAAATCATTAATTAAAAGAATACATGCTGTTCCTATGGCCCCTTAGTATTTGATTTTGAGTTTGAAAAATAAATTAGTTTGGCTTTTTTGTACATGACTGTTAGTCAGCTTTTCGTCTCTATGACCAAAATATCTGACAAGAACAACTTATAGGAGGAAGTGTATTTTGGGATCACAGTTTCAGAGTTTCAATCCCTGCTTGACCAACTGCATTTCACTGAGTCCATATTTCACAAAGAACTTTGTGTATGTCTATGCGGGAGATTGAATTCAGGGCCTTGCACATAGTAAGGGAATGCTCGTCCACTGAGCTACACCTTCAGCCCCAAACTTTACCGTTTTTTTGGATACCAGGGATTAAATTCAGCAGGCATTCGGCCACTGAACCACATCCCTAGCTCTGTTTTGTATTTTTTTTAAAGACAAGGTCTCACTGAGTTGCTTAGTACCTTGCTTTTGCTGAGGCTGGCTTTGAACTTGAGATCCTCCTACCTCAGCCTCTGGAGCCACTGGGATTACAGGTATGCGCCACCATGCCAGGCCCAAACTTTACCTTTATTAGAGTCTTATGGTTTACCAGGTGGTAAGTGGGGAATGACAGCAAATACTGTGTGAAAGCAGGAAGACACAAAACAGCAGGATATGTGGACTTGATGTGACTAAAGAAGAGGGAACATTTTTTTTGGAGGATAGCATACAAGTGGAAGAAAATGAGGTTAAAAAATATTTATAGACAGAGGCAGGTCGTCTTAGAGTATTGTCTCTTCATTTAAAAAAAATCTATCTTTACCTCATATTTTGTTAGAATATCAGTAGCCTAGAAAAATCTCTGCTGGTCTCTACAAACAAAATATCTACTCCAGTCTCAACTAAAGAAAAATCCACATTGCCAGAAATGCCGCAAGGAGGTCAATTTTCCATGGAGTTTAACAGAATGCAGGATCTTGTCTTTAAACAACCTACAATGCAGTCCATAATGTCTACAGAGATAATGAAGAAAATTCAGATTGATAGGTAAGGAGAACATATTTGGAAATGTATGATGCATTTATACATAGATGAGAGAATGGGTACAAGGCTGGTTGACTGCTATGTTGCATTAGAGTTTGTCATTATATTTGAAGTGATTGCTGATAATAGGATTGTCTGAAGACTGCCTGGAGACAGTGTAGTACAGTTGAAAGCATGTGATTGTATTATCTTGGGCAAATTATTGAGCCTTTGTATCCAATTTTTAAAAATGACAGTAGGGCTGGGGGTATTGCTCAGTGATAGAGCACATGCTTAGCATATGCAAGGCCATGGGGTCCATGCCCAGAACCCCCCAAAAGGATAATGGTAGCAACCTTACAACATTAATGTAAGGATTAAAATAAGGCCTTTGGCCAAGTTTGGTGGTGCTTGCCTGTAATCTCAGTGACTCAGGAGGCTGAGGTAGGAGGGTCGTGAATTCAAAGCCAGTTTCAGCAATTTAGTGAGGCACTAAGCAACTTAGCAAGACTCTGCCTCAAAATAAAGTACAAAAATGGCTAAGGATGTGGCTTAGTGGTTAAGGACACCTGGATTCAATCCCCTCTAGCCCCCCACCAAAAAAAAGGTGTTAGCCTAGTGTCTAGTACAGATTGGTAGCTACTGTGATGCTTTATCTATTAATAAGAAATAGCTATTATCAAAGTAGGCAAATCCTAAAAATCATGTTTTAATCCTGAGGATTTATTTCTTTTTTTCTTTTTCTTTTTTTTTTTTTGGCACCAGGGATTGAACCCAGGGGCATTCAACCACTGATCACATCCCCAGCCCTTGCTAAATTGCGTAGATCTTTGCTTAGGGCCTGTGGTTAACTTTGAACTCTTGATCCTCCTGCCTCAGTCTCCCAAGCCTCTGGGATTACAGATGTGTGATACTGTATGCACCACAAATTGAGACTACCACAAATTGAGACTACTTTTAAGAAATCCTCAGGAATAGCGAGGATTTCTTAAAAGTAGTCTCAATTTCTATTATTAATCAGTGTTTGTTGTTATTGTTGTTGTTGTCGTTGTATGGTAAAAGACTATTGGTAAATTTAGTCACTAACTAAATTCAGCTTGGAAGTATGTTTTTAAGAAGTTTTATTGGGATACAACATTTCCTATTTGTTTGCAGTGTTAAGGGCTGCTTTCATACTATAATCCACAAGTTGACTAGTTGTAAAAGATATCTATGGCCAACAAAGCCAAAAATATTTATTCTTTTTCCTGTTGCAGAAAAAGTTTTCCAACTTCTATATTAGATCTAAATAAGGTAATGATTCTTGCTAAAAATCAGTCTGGCCCAGATTTGCACATATGACAAAAAGGTATTCTGCTTATGAACTACCCAATCTGGTTAATGTTCTTTTTATTCTTACTGTGATGGTTCATGTATTTTCCTGAGAGATGAAAAATACCAGTCTCAGATTATTTTTAGGGGATTTGTCTTAGATATATATTCCTTAAGAATTTAAATTATGAAACCTAGAGTGATATGTAATCATGAAATGTACATCTCTACCTGTTATCTAGAATCAAAGTGAAAATCAAATATTAAAGGCATGAAAACTATAGTAGTTTATGAATTTCAAATGGGAATTTGTAGCAAGTTTCTATATACTTTCCTTGTTCTAGTGTTTTTAGGCCTTATAATTTTATCATATCAAAATAAGAATTTTTAATTGTTTTATCTTAACCTATTACATAAGAGATAAGTTCTTATTGCTCAGATTCTTATGTTTTAGTTTCTTCTGTATAGTTCTTTTCTTTTGGGGGGCATGTAGTACTGGGAATAATTTTTATTAATGTAGCAATTTAATCTTTTTGTGTGAACTATTGTTAATCAAGTAGTAAGTATAGTTCCAGCCAACTCAGTATGAAAACAATAAATAGGAGTTTTTATTTCTCTCTTTCTCTTTTTAAAGTACTGGGAATTGAACCCAGTGCCCATTTGCTAGGCAAGTGCTCTATAACTGAGCTACAGCAGCCCTAATAGCGGTTTTAAAAATTCCCACACTGGGAGGGAAAGGGAGAGAGAAGGGAAATTGCATGGAAATGGAAGGAGAGACGTACCCTCATTGTTATACAAAATTACATATAAGAGGATGTGAGGTGAAAGGGAAAAAAAAACCAAGAGAAATGAATTACAGTGGATGGGGTAGAGAGAGAAGATGGGAGGGGAGGGGAGGGGAGGGGGGATAGTAGAGGATAGGAAAGGCAGCAGAATACAACAGACACTAGTATGGCAGTATGTAAAAACGTGGATGTGTAAACGATGTGATTCTGCAATCTGTATATGGGGTAAAAATGGGAGTTCATAACCCACTTGAATCAAATGTATGAAATATGATATGTCAAGAGCTTTGTAATGTTTTGAACAACTAATAGTAAAAAAAAAAAAGAAAAAAAATTCCCACTTAGAAGAATATTATAAAGAGCAGGGAACTAGGAGACTAGAAACTTAAGTTATATGGTGCTGTATCTTTTTCAAGCTAGTTATGTGACCTTGGACAAGTCACTTAAGCTTCCTGAACCTAGGTTTACTCATCTCTAAAATGTGAGGGTTTAATTAGCTCTTTAAAAAATATTAAATTAACTTTTTCAAAATTTTGAAATATTTTAAACATACAGAAAAGTGTAAAGTATGAAATACTTATGTATGGAACCACTAAATGTTAACATTTTAGCATGTTTGCTTTGGTATTTTTTAAAAAAATATTTTTAGTTGTAGTAGACACAATGCCTTTATTTTGTTTATTTAGTTTTATGTGGTGCTGGGGATTCAACCTAGGGCCTCACACATGTTAGGCAAGTTGCACTGAGCAACAATCCCAGCCCTTGCTTTGGTATTTTTAAGAAACATATTTTAGGTGCAATAAAAACTTCCAATCTCAGTCCTCCTACTTTTTCAGTGTTTATTATTTTCTAGCATGTTATGACAGTTTTAGTATGCATGCGTGTGTTTTCTTTAAACAATACAAGTAGTTTCACATGTTTAAAATGTTATGCACATGGTATCATACAGTTGATTCAACATTTGTTGTTGGTGCTTGGTATGTAAACATTTTCAAGTTAAGGAAGTTATCATTTGTTTACAATTTGTGGAGTTTCTTGTTTTTGTTTTATTTGCTATACTAGTGACTGAACCCAAGAGTTCAGTCTCTGAGCTACATCCCCAGATCTTTTTATTTATTTATTTATTTTTAAAAATATTTATTTTTTTAGTTGTAGTTGGACACAATACATTTATTTATTTATTTATTTATTTATTTATTTATGATGCTGAGGATTGAACCCAGGGCCTCGCATGTGGTAGGCGAACACTCTACCACTGACCCATAACCCCAGCCCCTCTTTTTATTTGAGATAGGGTCTTGCTATATTGCAGAGGCTGACTTTAAACTTGGAATCTTCCTGTCGAAGCCTACTGAGTAACTGGGATTACAGGCATTCACCACTGTACCCTCCTGAGTTTATTGTTTTTGTGTTTCTTTTAAAATCATGAGTGGGTATTGAATTTTGCTAGATGCCTTTTCTACAACTATTGAGATGATTTTATGATTTTTCTCCTTTAGTCTTTAGTAATCTGGTGTATTCTATTAATAAACTCTCTAGTGCTAAACTATTATCACATTCCTGGGATAATCCCAATTTAGGATGTTCTTTCTGGCTTTAAACTTGATTTCTACAGCCCTTTGTGAAGGTAAGGAAATATATCTGATTAACTTTTTTCTGTTTCTCTTTAAGGATGTTTTTCAGTGATGTGATTGAAAATACTATGCGGGAGTTACAAGATTCAGGCACTTTCACAACTCTCCTGCAAACCTTAAACAAAGAAAGGGGAAAAAAAATGCATTTCTATGATATCATTGCCAGGTGAAGTAATGTTATGTTTCTTTGCTTTGATTTTATTTTTAAATTTTTTATATGGGCTTTTGCTATGTTGTGCAGATTGCCTGGTCTCAAATGCCTGGGTTCAAGTAGTAGTCCTGCCTCATCCTCCTGAATAGCTGGGACTGCAGATGTGTCCACCAAGCCCCACTTTAAAACAAAACAAGTATGTCCTTTCCAGGGAAGATATAACTGAGTAACTGAAAGTGATAAATTTGGGTTCTATTCTTAGCTAATCTGAGTCAATAACTCAGATTTCTTGCAGGCCTTAGTTATCTGAATCTATGATAAATCAAGGTTGTTCTTCTTTCTATAGTAATATCTCTCTCTCTCTCTTTTGTGATGGAAACTGGGAGTGCTCCACCACCGAACTACATTCTCAATCCTTTATTTTTATTAAATCCAGGGGTTTCTACAACTGAGCTACATCTTCAGCCCCTTACTTTTTATTTTCAGACAGGGTCTTACTAAATTGCCCAGGCTAGCCTCAAACTTGAAATTCTCTTGTTTCAGCCTCCCGATCCACTGAAATCACAAATATGTGTCACTATACCTGAGTGTGCACTGTGCCTGAGACTGAGTTCAGTGAAAAATCTTTGATTAATAACAAGTTCATGGCTGGGGTTGTGGCTCAGAGGTAGAGCACTTGCCTAGCACACGTGAGGCACGGGGTTCAATCCTCAGCACCATATAAAAATGAAGTAAAGATATTGTGCCCACCTACAACTAAAAAATAAATATTTTGGGCTGGGGATGTGGCTCAAGCAGTAGCGCGCTCGCCTGGCATGCATGCGGCCCGGGTTCGATCCTCAGCACCACATACAAACAAAGATGTTGTGTCCGCCGAGAACTTAAAAATAAATATATCTCTCAAAAAAAAAAAAAAGATATATATATAACAAGTTCATGCTGGTGCTACGGTATAGCTCCATGATAGAGCAGTTGACTAACATGTGCACAGCCGTGGGTTTTATCCCAAGCACCAGAAAACAAACAAAAAATTGCATACCAAGAGAAGTTTTCTTCTAAAGAAACTTTCAACTTGTACCAAAGATTTTTATGTTTTAAGAATATTCCACTCAAGGCTGGGGGTATAATATGTAGAGCACATATTTAGCATGTGTTGATGCCTTTGGCTCAATTCCTAGCATCTGTCTCCAAAAAAAAAAAAAAAAAAAAAAGGAAAAAAAAAA
>NW_026000240.1:269388-273364 GCF_001458135.2 Marmota marmota marmota
AAAAAAAAAAAAAAAAAAAAAAGGGCTGGGGAGCTAGGAGTGGTGGCATATGCCTATAATCCCAGTGGCTCAGGAGGCTGAGCCAGGAGGATCAGAGTTCAAAGCAGCAATTTAGTAAGGCCCCAAGTAACTCAGCAAGACCCTGTCTCTAAATAAAATATATTAAAAAGAGCTGGCTCAGTGGTTAAACACCCCTGGGTTCAATCCTAGGAACCAAAAAAAAAAAAAAAGGCATAGAGATATAGCTCAGTGGAAGAGCACTCCTGGGTTTTCTCCCAGTACCCATTCCCCCCAAAAAAATCTTGAGTAAAAATATTTACCTAGATGCAGTTTAGTGATAATTTTTTTTTATTCTTTTGTTTATTTATTTATTTATACTGGGGATTGAATCCAGGGATACTTTACTTTGATCTACATCCCCAGAACTTTTATTTTTTATTTTGAGCTCACTAAGTTACTAGGGCCTCACTAAATTTCTCAGGCTGACCTTGAATTTGCAATCCTCCTGCCTCATCCTCCTGAGTCACTGGGATTACAGGTGTGCAGCACTGTGCCTGACTTCTTATTTTTATATTGTTTTATTATTTTGTTTGTTTGAAACGTAAATACTGGAATTTCTAGAAAGAAGCAGAATTCTGTTTCTCAGGACCACCTGAGAATCAGTCACACAAAGTAGTTAAATTCTCAGGTTTGGTGTTTAACAGTGCTGAGTTTAAACCATGTCTGCTAATTACTGTTTTTGTGACCATGGAAAGTGTGTTAGTTCAGGTGACCTGAGAAATAGAGGTCAAGATGGGATTATCCAATCGAAGATGTTATCAGGGGAAACACCTGTGTGAGAGAAATGCAAGACTGACCCCAAAAGATGGAGAGGAAAATTTGCATGGGAAAGATCCCTGGGCTGTCAAAAGGTGTTTGGCAAGGTCATCAAGGAGTACTTGAGCAAAGTGAACCATTAGACAAGTCCTGGCTCTCTGGAAAGGGCCTGCCCTGGTATCCCTGCCACACTCAGTAATTGTTTTAGCATCTTTCTATGGGAAGTGACTCTAGAATATACACAGTGAAGAATTTCAGAGCTCAGTGGTTAAATACCCCTGGGTTCAACCCTAGGAACCAAAAAAAAGCTGGGACCTGATCACATAAACTCCCTATAGTTGGAGGTCTGCAAGGTACATTTTTGTGTCTACCACAGGAAAGATAGGAATAATGTTAGACTATCTCCTAAGGTTATTTTGAGATAAGAATATATAATTAAAATATTCAGAATAGAAGAGATCCTCTATTGTCTCTTCGTTTTTAATTTTTTTCAGCAGAAACTATATTAAATACAGCACTGATAAGCCAGAAAATCTACAAATTTATGAAAAAAAATAGTCTTTTAAAAAAATGTTACAAAAGTGTGCTCCATGGCTAGGGTTGTAGCTCAGTGGAGAGCGCTTGCCTAGCATGTGTGAGGCACTGGGTTTGACTCTCAGCACCATATATAAATTAAAAAAAAAAAAAAAAGTCTATTGACAACTAAAAAAATATTTTTTTAAAAAAGAAGTGTGCTCCATGGACTAGCACCAGTAGCATTGCCTGGACTCCTTAGGGATGCAAATTCCAAGGCCTCATCTCAGGACTACTGAGTAAGACTCTCTGGAGGAACTTAAAGATTCTGCTTTTAATGTCCTGGTGATCCTTGTACATACTACAGTTTGAGAAGCCCTGCCCTAAACACAAAATGTTCTTATTTCTTCTAGGGAGGAAAAAGGAAGAAAACAGATAAAATCCCTTCAAAAACAACTAATTAATGTCAAAAAAGAACGGCAAGCTGAAGTACAGGTAAGGATTACCTGGACAAATACAAAAATTACCTGGCAAACAAAATCTGAGAGGGTGTCAAACAATTTTCAGGAAATTAAAAGATTATATCTTGGGAGCTGGGTGCAGTGGCACACATCTGTAATCCCAGCAACTTGGGAGGTTAAGGCAGGAGGATTGCAAGTTCAAGGTCAGTCTCAGCAATTTAGCAAGACATTTTCTCAAAATAAAAATTAAAAAGGGCTGGCTATGTATCTCAGTGGCACAGTGCCCTTGTTTCAATTGAAACAAAAATCTTTATGTTTATAGGTTGGAAGACTCAACATTAAAAAGATATAAATTCTTCCCAAATCAATCTACAGATTTCTTTCTTTTTTTTTAAAATTTTTATTGTTGGTTGTTCAAAACATTACATAGTTCTTGATATATCATATTTCACACTTTGATTCAAGTGGGTTATGAACTCCCATTTTTACCCTGTATACAGATTGCAGAATCACATCAGTTACATATCCATTGATTTACATATTGCCATACTAGTGTCTGTTGTATTCTGCTGCCTTTCCTATCCTCTACTATTCCCCCTCCCCTCCCCTCCCCTCCCCTCTTCTCTCTCTACCCCCTCTACTGTCATCCTGACTGGGTTTTATATTATTTCATCTTATTTTTTAGAAACTTGATAAAGTGATCCTAAAATTTATATAGATATGCTAAGACCAGAGTTGGGCATGTTGACACATGCCTATAATCCCAGCAACTCAGGAGGCTAAAGCAGGAGGGTCACAAGTTCAAGACCAGCCTCAGCAAGGTAGTGGAGACCTAAGTACTTAGTGAAAACCTGTCTAATAAATAAATAAATAAATAAATTAAAAGGGCTGGTGATGTATCTCAGTGGCAAAGCACCTTTTGGCTCAATCCTCAGTATCAAGGAGGTGAAAAAAAAAAGAAAGAAAGAAAAAAGTAATGCTTAGGAGTAAAAATAGTCAACAGTATTGAAGAAGAACAAGCAGAAGGACTTTTTTTAAAATTTTTAGAATTATTATACAGCCGCACTAATTAAAACAGCACATATACTGAAAAGAACAACAAAAACAACAACAAAAAACCCTAGCATATATCAGTGCAAGAATTGACAAATAGAGCAATGGAACAGAATATAAAGAAAACCATGACAGATTTGTGACAGGAGGGTATAACAGTACAGTGACAGACAATATTTTTAATAAATAATGCTGAAGAAATTGCATACCTGGGAATAAATTAGACTTTCCTCTGACCTGATACCATACACAAAAATCAATTCCATATCAGTATATGTATTAGTCAGGGTTCTCTAGAGGAACAGAATCAACAGGAAGTATGATTACAAAAAAAGAGGACTTATTAGATTGGCTTACAACCAGAAGCTGGATAGTCCACAGTGGCTGTCTGTAGGCTGGGGAGCTGGAAGAACCAGTAGCTGCGCAGTCCAAGAGGCTGAAGCCTCAAAACAAGAGGGATCAACCATGCTACCCTAGCCCTAGATCGAAGGCTTCTGGAAACTCCCTGGAGAATCATGGGCAGAGTCCGCTTTAGAAGAGTGAAGGAGTGAGAGTCTGATATCCTCAGACAATAACAGCCACAATCAGGAAAACCCATTCAAGAAGAATTGAACTTGCATCTACTGCTGCTTCCTTGTTCTTCACCATCTCTTAATCCAACCAAATTGACAATTCAAATTAACCATTACAGTATAAATCTAAATGTGAGAGGCTAAAGCATAAAATTTCTAGATATTATAGAAGACTACCATCTTGACTTTGGATAGGGAAAGATTTCTTAAACAGGCCACCAGTGGTACATATTATAAAGGAAAAAGGTTGGTAAATTTGGCTACATTAAAAATTAAAAACTTCTGGACTGGGGTTGTGGCTCAGTAGCAGAGTGCTCGCCTCGATGTGCGAGGGCCTGGGTTCGATTCTCAGCACCACATAAAAATAAATAAATAAAATAAAGGTATTGTGTCCAATTACAACTAAAAAAAAATTAAAAATTTCTGTTCATCAAAAGAGAGGGAAAGAATGTTTTGGGGTATGTGGTTCAGTGATAGAGCACTTGCCTAGCATGTGTAGAACCCTAGGTTTGATCCCCAGCACCACACAGAGAAGGGGAGATGAGGTGGGAGGGGGTGGAG
>NW_026000240.1:276379-278909 GCF_001458135.2 Marmota marmota marmota
GGGGGGGGGGGGAATTTCCAAAGCAGCCTGTCATGGTGAAGGCCAAATTCATCAACAGAACTGAGGAGATGATTAAGGGTGTTGGGGATACCTGTGTCCTGGTGGCCTGAAGCCACACAGAGCTCTGGAGGTTCATTAAATGCTAACAAATGCTAATGAATAAATAAATAAAACCTACCTCCTCTGCTCAGCTCATTGGAATGCCTTTCTGTTTCATAGATGGGATGCTGCCCAATTCATGAATTGCTAATGAAAACTAATTAGATCTTTAAACTAAATTTGTTGAAATTTTGTTCTTTGATAGTACTAAGTAAGTTGTATTTAGGAAATGCTTCTTTTAAATTATTAGCCTTTATTGTTAGAGCAATTTTAGATTTACAGAAAAGTTGAGCAGAGAGTTGCCCTATGACCTTGTCTTAGTCCATTTTGTGTTGCTATAACAGTATATCAGATTGGGTAATAAACAAGTAAAATAAGTTTATCCTTTTTGTTCATTGACCATCAGTATGGGTTTTGTTTTAATCTCAGATTTCCTTAACTTGATTTTCCTATCCTTTTATTTAATTTTTAAAGATTTCATGCTAACATGTGTAATTCAAGAACTCTTTCTTATTCTCTTTAAGTCTTTCATTTTTTTCATAGCATCCTTTGTTGCTGGGGATTAACCCAGGGCCTCATGCATGCTAAGGCAAACATCCTACCACCGAACCCCCAGCTCCTTGTCTTATTTTTTTTTTTTTAAGTTTTATCTTCCTTGTATTGTCTGTCTTTTCTCTAAATTGCTTTTCTCCTCAAGTTTGTTTTAGACTCTGTCTTTAATGTTAGAGTAATTTTTTAAATACTTGGTCCTTTTGTATTTAAGAGTGAAGCACTGAGAAGCTGATTGGATGTTCTATACATGTAAACAGTAATTCCTTATATAATGGGCTGGGTGAATCTATAGATCTTTTCCCCTGGTGGGTCAAGAAGCAGTGAAAAAGTAATGGTTATTCACTGTATTTGATCTCTGACTACCATGTGTTTGGGAGCTGGCCAGGGAAGGAGATTGGGGAAACTCACTATACAATAAGTAGAATTTTTTTGTTTCCCTAATTTTATTTATTTTTTATTTATTTTTCTTTTGAGTACTGGGGATTGAACCTAGGGATGCCTAACCACTGAACCATATTGCCAGCCCTTATTTATTTCTTCTTCTTTTTTTTAATTAATTTTTAAAATTTATATATGACAGTGGAATGTATTACAATTCATATTACACATATAAAGCACATTTTTTCATATCTCTAGTTGCTTTCAATCTTCCTGCCTCAGCCTTCAAAGCTGCTGGAATCCACCAGCATGCCACCATGCCTGGCTGTTTCCCTCTTTTGAGCATGATCTTCTTCTCCACCTCCTACTGCATCCACTGCCCAAATTTCTGGTTCAACCTTTGCAAGAGACAAAGCAAAAACTAGAAAAAAAAAAAAAAAAAAAAAAAAAAACCCACATTATGTGTAAGATGAAGAAAGGCAGTTATGACCACAAGGACTTGGGAAGGAACTCAAGCTCTACCTGCCTTCAAAGATGCCTGGTGCCTCTATGTGCTGAGCTTTCCTAAGGTCTGCAGCTTAATTCAGTTTTCTTCTTGATTTCTCATTCTGTACACATTTATATTTCATTGTTTTCTTTTTTGCTTTATATCTGCCATAATCTTGTTAATTTTCTTTTATCTGCATTGTTTTCTCTTACGATCTCTTTGTATGTTTATATCATTTATTATTCCTTTCTTATTATTTCAGTATTATTTCAAGGGGGAACAGAAATAAATACACATGTTCAATTAATTGAAAAGAGAAAGTGCACATAATTACGCTAAGCGAAAAAATAGGATAAATAATATATCCTCAGTTCTGGAAGACGAAACTTATAGTGTACATTGACTGCAAGGAATGTCATAAAATTTTAACCAGAGTTTACCCTAGATAATGGGGTTAGGGATAATTTTTCTTTTCTTTTTTCATTTTCTAGGTTTTCTAAAATGGTCATATATTACTTTTATAGCCTCCTATAAATGACATTTATTTGTATGTATGAAGGAATCTGACCTTGGGAGGTTGAATTTAATAGTAGAGATAAAGTACTATGCATATCTCACATGTGTTTCTTCTGATCTGTAAGTGAGAAATACCTAATATACAGTTTGTTTTGACAATGACAATCTCACGACTCTATTTAAGTATATGCTTTCTAAAATTTCTTGAATAAAAGTTGTGTGCAAGGTTCATACCTGTAATCCCAGTGACCCAGGAGTCTGAGGCAGGAAGATGGTAAAGTCAAGGCTGGCCTGGGCATTTAAGCAAAACACTGTCACAAAATAAAATATAATAATTTTACTAAAAAGGGCTGGGGAGGGGCTGGGGTTGTGGCTCAGTGGTAGAGTGTTTGCCTTTCAAAGTGAGGCACTGGGTTTGATCCTCAACACCACATAAAATAATAAGTAAAACAAAGGTATTTTGTCTGTGTTCAACTAAAAAAAAAAAAAAAAAAGGGC
>NW_026000240.1:279565-285886 GCF_001458135.2 Marmota marmota marmota
CCTCTATACTGAAAACTATAGATTTTAGTCAGTTTTTGTTGTTGCTGCTGCTGCAACTGAAAGACCCAACCAGTCCCAACTAGAACAAATGTAGAGCAGGAAAGGTTTATTTAGGGACTCACAGTTTCAGAGGTCTCAATCCATAAACAGCAGGCTCCATTCCTTGGGGCTTGAAGTAAGGCAGGACATCATGGTGGAAGAGTGTGGCAGGAGGAAACAGTTTACATGATGATCAGAGAGGGTGGGGGGGGGAGAGAGAGAGAGAGAGAGAGAGAGGGAGGAAGCTCCAATGTGGTATAAAGTATGTATATAACCATTTACTTAATACTTATATAATCAACACATTACCAGGAAAGTGCTTGAATCTAAAATATATGGAAAACTCCTATAAATTAATTAGAATGGGATAGATACCTAATGGAAAAACAAGCCAGAGAGTGAATGGGCACTCCAAAAAGAGGATGTCCAAGGGTCTAATAAACATATAAAAGTGTGTTCAACCTCAGTTGTCATTAGGGAAATGCAAATTGAAACCATAAGAGGACACAGTTATATTTTCATTAGGACAAATAATTTATAATCCCAAATGCTGGCTATGTGGAATGATTGGGCATTTTAATATTCTAAAACTGAGCATTTATGTTGATACTACTATGTTGGAAAAGTTTCCTATTATTAAAGTTAAAAGATAGGTATATCTTATGACCCAGCAGTTCACTCAATAGAATGTGTATATGTGAAAAATCATGTGCAGAAACAATCAATACAGAATTTTTTGTGGTAGTTACAAATGGAAACAACCAAATGGTTATCGTACATTATGGCATATTCATACAATGGAATACTAGACTTAAGTTAAAATAAGTGATCTATAGTTACCACATTATAAACCTTATATGAAACAAATTAGTCCAGGTCTGAAAAAGACGTATGGTCTAATTTCATTTTTAAAAAGTGTGAAAAAAACTTTTAGGGGTAAATGGTTAGATTTTAAAATATAAAAAAAAAATTTAATGGGAATCAATATGAAAACATAAATCAAATTCCAGGAATCAATGCTCTCTTTTCTACTTTATTTTCAATTATGAAAACAGACACAACTATTAAAAGCCTTTGGCTCACATTATTATGGCAACCATCAGAGCCTTATGAACTCTAATTGGTTGACTACTTCTTTCCATTACTAAGTCATGTTTCTCTGAATTCAAATAAGAAGTCCAGAAGACCAGGTCTGAAGGAATTTTGGAATTTGGAATTTGGATTTGTAATTAAAGTTTGGTCTGCCATGAAAACCCGCAAATATGCTGCATCAGTCCATGGACCTTGATCATGGGGAAAGCTCCAGACTCCATGGACAGTCAGAGCTACAAGTTGTAATGAAGGCAAATCTTTCCTTAGTGAAAATCTTAAAAGGAATTTATTTATTTAGGTGGTACTAAGGATCAAACCAGGGCCTCCTGCATGCTAGACAAGCACTCTACCACTAAACTACGTCCCTAGCCCTTAAAAGAATTTATACAACTCAAAACTCAGCTGTAACCCATTGCTTCTTGGCTGGCTCTTCTTGCATAGTGGGAAAATGAGAAATGGAATGGCACTTCAGTGCCATTAGTATAAAATCATGATCAAGTCATACTCACTAGCTGGGTAGTATTTTATATCTTACTGTGTGTTTCCACATTATCACCATGGAGGGCCATAAAAATATTTGTGCAAACCAGCAATACAGAAAGGAAATCAGTAAACAGAGGTCCAAGGCAACAGCATTAAAACCAGATGCCTTTGGTTTGGCATAGCCAATGTTGTATGAACTTAAAAGTTACATAGTGTAATATCTTCTGTTTGTCATAGGCAGAAGCTCCTAGAGTTTTAACTCTGCTTTTCTAATCTTCCTATTGTTACTTTGAAAGATTTAATATTTAATTTGATTAAAAAACTGACCAGGGGCTGGGGATATAGCTCAGTTGGTAGAGTGCTTGCCTTGCACGCACAAGGCCCTGGGTTTGATCCCCAGCACCAAAAAAAAAAAAAGACAACAACAACAAAAACAAAATAAAACTGATCCAAACATGCTTTTGAGTTTTGAAAGTTTAGTTTTTATAGGGACATTATTTAATGAACACCTAACTGTCCAACATTATTAGGTTCTGTGAAAAACAAAACTATAGTTAGTTATGTGGGCTTAGCTTTTCTGGAAGAGGATTTATGTCTTTAAGTGATGTGTAAGCTAGACCTGGAAGAAAGCCTAGGGATTAAATAGGTAAAAGGACTCCTGTTGATGAAGAAATGAAATCACCTTATTTTCACTTTAATATGAATCTTCCTAGAGATTCAAACCTCATTATTGACTGCCATACAATTTGTAAATAGAAGGGAGGGAAAGGGAGAAAAGAGAAGAAGAAGAAAAAATATGAGCCTGAAGAGAGAGCTCTTAGAATTCATTTAATATACATTTACAGAACATCTAAGTTACGCCAGGCCCTAAGCAGGATTTTACAGATGAGAAAATAGGCTTAGAGAGGTCAAATAATTTATTATAATCCTACAGTTTATAAAACAGTATAAAATACTGAGACATATTATCCACTGGGCTTCTCTGCCACAGACACTTGTGTCCTGGGGATGGTTCTTGTTATAAGTTGAACAATTCTATACAATAACACCAAGAAGCCAGACAAAATAATGTGAAAGATTGCTTTCTGATTAATCCTAGGGACCTATGATCCTTTTAGCTGTTTGCTTTTCATTATGGATGATTTTGATCAATTTTTGCTTTGTTTCTTTTTCAAGTAGTTACTTACAACTAATTCTATCCAGCTTACATGATAAGGTGGTCGCTGTCTAGAGAAACAGATCTTTGATGAATTCATAGATCCATAACCCACACCCAGGTTGATACACGGGAGCCGCTTTATTGTCGGACAGTAGAGGTATATATACACTTAACTAATTATACACAGCTTGTTTCAATTAACATCATCCAGATACATCAATTGGTCATTAAGGAATCCTCAGCATCTTAATAATTACACACAGCTTAACTCAATCAACACCATCTAGACACAGCAGTCAGTCATTAAGGAATCCTTGTCATCCTAATGGCCCGCTGGCATTACTTCACAAACCACTCCCTCTGGCAAAGTGCCAGGCGCCATCTTGACTTGTCCGTGACCCTAAACACCTAATCTCAAGCGATTTTCCTGCCTCAGCCTTCTGAAAAACTGGGATACAGGTGTGCACCACCAAGCCTGGCTTAGTCCTGTGTTTTTGTAATTAGTTGTATATTTGCTTGTGCTATCAGCTAAATCTGATTACCTCTCTGTGAAGTTAACTCACACTTTCTTTTCAAACAGATGTTACATCTCTGACTAGAACTTTTCCAAGGATTCCCATGCACTTGGAATAAAACCTAAATTTCTTAATAAGAGCCTGCTTGGTTTAGTCTTGCCTACTTCTCCAATTTCATCTTGTCCCACTCTAAATCCTTACTGAAGGGTTTTGATTGTGTCTAGGTCTTGGCTGCCTCAGGACTTTGGAATATACTTTTCTTTGTTTTTGTAATTCCTCTTGGCGACATTTTTCATGTGATGAACTTATTTATCCTTCAAATATTAGAACAAATATTGCTTCTCAAAGATCCTTCTCAGGCTACCTAGTCTAACATAGATCTCTATTATTTTCTCCCATAGCCTTTGCCCTTTTTTTTCATACTACTTTGCACTCATTTAAATAAGTTTACACATTTTATTTCCTTTTAACTGTATATTCTCTATTAGACTCCAAACTTCATAGCTGAGCATGGTGGCACATACTTGTAATCCCAGTTATTTAGGAAGCCTGAAGATCACGGTCAGCCACAGCAATTTATTGAGGCCCTAAGCAATTTAGTGAGACCCTGTCTCAAATAAAAAATAAAAAGGGCTGGGTTTGTGGCTCAGTGGTAAATCACCCCTGGGTTAAATCCTCAGGAAAAACATCAGCAGCAACAACAACAACAACAAAAAAAAAACTCTTAAGCTCTATGATGGCAGGGGATATGGCTATATTTAGATGTCTACTGTTTGTCTCCTAGCCTAGGGCCTGACACTGAATAAATACTTTCCTTTATGAATACTGAGACCTTAAAATTACTAAGTATTTAGTAACCTGCAGTTTTCACACATATGCTCAATGACTCCTTATATAGTCAGCCCATTATGTCTGCAGGTTCTGTATCCATGGACTCAACCAATCATGTATAAAAAATATTTGAAAAATAATTGCATATGTACTATACACATACTGTAAAAAGGGCTTGACCATCTGGAGATTTTATTATCCGTGAGATGTCCTGGCACCAATCCCCAGTGCATACTGAGGCTTGACTGGATTTATTCTCTGAGATGTTTCAGGCAACATAAATATTAATGTTTCTGTTTTACAGAAGGTAAAACCTAGAGAGTTTAACTGTCTTGGCTAAGGTCACACAAGTAATGGGGCTTGGGTGGGAAGTCAGCACTTTTGATCATTTTGATCATTGCTGTTTCTACCAAAATGAAATTATAATGGGAAATCTGTGTGGGAAAAAGAGAGTACCCAGATTGCATACCTATGAAATAATCTCATTGTCTTGACATGTAGAACTATTTTGTTATCTTTCATTTTCATGTGGATGGTATAACATTCACAATTATTGACTTAATTTACCTTCATGTGATGGCAGAAAAATAATTCCCATTCCTTGATTTATAAATTTAAAATAATATTAAACCACTGACCAAACTGAATGGAGACAGTCTTTTTAAAAATAATATTTTATTTTTAAAAAATTTGTTCTAATTAGTTATACATGACAGTAGGATGCATTTTGACACATCGTACACAAATGGAGCACAACCACTCATTCCTCTGGCTGTACATGGTGCATAGTCACACCGGTGGTGTAATCATACGTGTATATAGGGCAATAATGTCTGTCTCATTTCTCTATCCTTCCCAACCCTTTCCCCTTTCCCCTCATTCCCCTCGGCCCAATCTAAAGTTCATCCATTCTTCCCTACCCTCCTCCCATTATGGATCAGCATCTGCTTATCTGAGAAAACATTTGGTTTTTGGTTTTTTGGGATTGGCTTATTTTGCTTAGCATAATATTCTCCAGCTCCGTCCATCTACCTGTAAATGCTATAATTTCATTCTTTAAGGTTGAATAATATTCCATTGTGTGTGTGTGTGTGTGTGTCACATTTTTTTTTAATCCATTTATCTGTTGAAGGGCATCTAGGTAAGCTCTTGTGAATTGAGCTTTTATAAACATTGATGTGACTGCGTCACTGTAGTATGCTGATTTTAAGTCCTTTGGGTATAAACCGAGAAGTGCTATAGCTGGGTCATATGGTGGTTCCATTCAAAGTTTTCTGAGAGATCTCCATACTGCTTTCCAGAGTAGTTGCACCAATTTGCAGTTCCACCAGCAATGTATGAATGTGCCTGTTTTTCCACATCCGCACCAACACTTATTGTTGTTTGTCTTCTTGATAACTGTCATTCTGACTGGGATGAGATGAAATCTTATTGATTTGCATTTCTCTAATTACTAGAGATGTTGAACATTTTTTTCATATATTTGTTGATTGATTGTATATCTTCTGAGAAGTGTCTGTTCAGTTCCTTCGCCCATTTATTGATTGAGTTTTTTTGTTCGTTTGTTTTGTTTTTTGGTGTTAAGTTTTTTGAGTTCTTTATATATCCTAGAGATTATTGCCCTATCTGATGTGTGTGCGTGGCAAAAATTTGCTCCCAAATTGTGGTTCTCTCTTCACTGCTGAGAAGAAACTTTTTAGTTTGAATTCACCCCATTTATTGATTCTTAATTTTACTTCTTATGCTTTTGGAGTCTTGTTAATGAAGTCAAGTCCTAAGCCAACATGATGAATATTTGGGCCTACTTTTTCTTCTATTAGGCACAGGGCCTCTGTTCTAGTGTCTAAGTCTTTTATCCACTTTGAGTTGAGTTTCGTACAGGGTGAGAGGGGTTTAATTTCATTTTGCTACACATGGATTTCCAGTTTTCCCAGCACCATTTGTTGAATAGGCTATCTTTTCTCCAATGTATGTTTTTGGCAGCTTTGTCTAGCCATGAGATGACTGCATTTATGTGGGTTTGTCTCTGTGCCTTCTGTTCTGTACAATAGGTCTACATGTATATTTTGGTGCCAATACCATGCCATTTTTGTTACTGTAGTTCTGTAATATAATTTAATTTCTGGTATTGTGTTGCCTGCTGCTTGACTTTAAACTATATATATATATATATATATATATATATATATATATTAAGAGAGA
>NW_026000240.1:286343-318042 GCF_001458135.2 Marmota marmota marmota
TATATATATTAGTTGTTAATGGACACAGTACATTCACTTTATCTATTTTTATGTGGATTGAACCCAGTGCCTCACGTGTGCCAGTCCAGCACTCTACCACTAAGCCACAACCCCAGCCCTGCTGCTTCACTCTTCTTGCCAAGGATTGCTTTAGCTATTCTGGGTCTCTTATTTTTCCAAATGAATTTCATATTGCTTTTTCTAGTTCTATGAAGAATGTCATTTGGATTTTAATAGGAATTGCATTAAATCTGTATAACACTTTTGATAGTATATATTTTTAATTTAGAAACCTGGTCTTTTCTCTTAAGAGACGGAATGAATATATTGCTCACCTCAAAGACCAACTGCAAGAGATGAAGGCAAAAACCAACTTGGAGAATCTCTACATGAAAAGAAACACTGAACTTCAGATTTCCCAGACCCAGAAAAAATGTAACAAAACAGAGGAACTCTTGTTGGAAGAGATTGAGGTAATTACTGCTACATTAGGAAAAACAGATTGGTTGAGGTTGTAGCAAAATGGTAGAGCACTTGCCTAGCATGCACCAGGACCTGGGTTCAATCCCCCACTCACAGACAACCATTTGAATTGTCATTCCTGGTATAGTCTCACCCAAGAAAGGAAGGGGCAGAGGTAATTTTCTTCCATCTCCACAACCCTTAGGGTTGAAATTAAAGACTAAACAAGGTTTTGAATATTTGCAAGTAGAGATTCTGATGGGTAGACCTTTATTTGAGAGGAAAGGCTGGGTAAGTTAAAGGAATAGCCAGCAGGCCAGAAGGAGGAATAGCCATTACTAGCAGGTACAAGGATTCCTTGTTCTGAGACCTCTACTAATGGGGAGAGGTCACTTCCCATGTGGTGTTTCCAACCCTGTCAACACACTTTTCTGGGCCTAAAAAACTTGTGTCCTTGAAGCATTGTTTTTCTCTTTAAATTGACATCACTTTCCATTTTATTCTGGGGCCCTTGTATGTACCTGGCACAATGCTAGGACATGGCTCTGCGTTGTTTGTGAACTCGAATGGAGTTGAGTGGAACCAAATTGCAGCTCTGGAGCAGTGCATTAACATTTCTGGGATCCCTGCTGGAAAAAGAATCCTGAACTGCTACTCTGGAGCTGCAGTCACCTGAAAACTTCTGATTTCCAACCTTGCCAGACAGAATTCCTGATATGTGATTCTTGTTTTTCTAGAAATTAAGAATGAAAACTGAAGAAGAGAACCGAATTCATATGGAGATTGAAATGTTCCTTAGAAAAGAACAACAGGTAAGTCACCAAAATGATTTTATCCCCTGATTAAATTTTTTTTTCACTTTAAAAGAGCAAAAAGCTTTTAGTAAGGGAGGAAAAATCAACCATAATTTTAGCAGTCTAATGAATGAACTATAGCTTATATATCCTTACAGAGTTACCCACCAGAACAGTTATTTTTTTTGTTCTTCTTTTTTAAAATTTATTGGTTCTTTTTTAGTTATTCATGACAGTAGAATCCTTTTTGATAATAATTATACAAGCATAGAATATTCTAATTTGGGTCGCATTCTTGTGGATGTACATGATGGTGGGCTTCACTCTATTGTTTTCATATATGTATATGAAAAAATTATCTCAGATTCATTCCACTGTTGAATAGTTATTTTATATACCTCTAATTTGAGGACAGGTAAAATTTTGTCTCTTGCCTTTATAATTTAACTTATATAAGAAACTCTGTTTCTTGTTTCTATAATGCTTTGTAGTCATAATTTTAAAATAATGTTTTTTAATTTTTTAAATTATAAAAACAACATTCTCAATTGAGGGAAGTTTTCTTTTTTTAAGTTACCAATTGTTTTTTCATTCATTTTGTTTATGTTATTACAGTCTCTCTTTTTAAAATTTTTAAAATTTGTTCTAATTAGTTATATATAACAGAAGAATGCATTTTGACACATTGTACACAAATGGAGCACAACTTCTCCTTCCTCTGGCTGCACATGTTGTAGAGTCACACCAGTGTTGTAATCATACATGTATGTAGACACAGGATGATAATGTGTGTCTCATTCCACTGTCCTTCCCATCCCCATACCCTCTGCCCTCATCTCACTCCCTTCTGCACAATCCAAAGTTCTTTCATTCTCCCCCCACCCCCATTATGGATCAGTATCTGCTTATCTGAGAAAACATTAGGCCTTTTTTTTTTTTTGGTATTTGCTTATTACGCTTAGCATGATATTCTCCAGCTCCATCCATATATCTGTAAATGCCATAATCTCATTCTTCTTTAAGGCTGAGTAATACTCCATTGTGTATATGTACCACATTTTCTTTATCCATTCATCTGTTGAAGAGCATCTAGGTTGGTTCCGTAGCTTAGCTATTTCAAATTCTAAAAACATTGATGTGGCTGCATCACTATAGTATGCTGATTTTAAGTCATTTGGGTATAAATCAAGGAGTGGGATAGCTGGGTCAAATGGTGGTTCCATTCCTAGTTTTATAATTGTATATATAATTGTATAACTTTATAATTGTATATAATTGTTTTATAGATGTATAATTGGAATAGACGTACTTTCAGGCCATTATGATAGTAAGGGCCAAGTGGGAATCCTGGGACTTTCTTTTCTTACCAATATATTAAAGGCATTGCTGCAACCCTGATGGAACCGTAGATTAGTGATAACATCAAGAACTTGAAGCTGGGCGTGGTGTCGCATGCCTATAATCCCAGTGGCTTGGGAGGCTGAGACAGGAGGATTCCAAGTTCAAACCCAGCCTCAGTAAAAGCAAGGCGCTAAGCAACTCAGTGAGACCCTGTCTCTAAATAAAATACCAAATAGGGCTGGGGATGTGGCTCAGTGTCAAGTGTCCCTGAATTCAATCCCTGCTACAAGAAAAAAAATACAAAAAAACTTGAAAGAAGCAGGAGTGATGATGCTTAACACACCCCCATTTGACTCATCTGTTTGGCTTGGGTAGAAGTTGAATGGATCTTGGAAAATGACAAGTAATCAAGTAGTGATGTTGCTTGTAACTACTATTCACACGTAGTATCTTTACTGGGACAAATCTTCAATGGCTCCTGGTACTTGGTATGAAAGTTGTTAACCTGATCAAGGCCCCTGTCTCCAAACCAGTTTGAAATCAACCACAACAACAAAATGCACACACACACAAATAACAACAACAACAACAAAGTCACCACCAGGAACAGTTTGCTTTCACTTGGCAGGGCCAATGGTACACCTTTATAGTCTGTCTTCAGGATTATGTCAATTATTCTGTTCTCTTCTGTAATGGCCTACATAGAGATTGCCCACTTTGACTTTTCACAAAACATGGCGTAGCCCACTGTATTAATGACATTATGCTGATTGTATCTGATGAACAAGGAGTAGCAAGAGTTTAGATGACTTTTAGTAAGACATGAACTAGAAGGTGGGAGATAAACTCCATTTCTGGTACCAATTCTGCATCTTTAATGATCCATTCAGATGACAGAAACCATACCAATAATTTGAACAAAGAAAGTTTAACTAAAGAGTTGTGAGCTATTAATAAGGACTGGCTATTAGGAAGGGATTAAAAAAACTCTAAAGAAC
The DNA here is from genome assembly GCF_001458135.2 of Marmota marmota marmota. Classification (NCBI taxonomy): domain Eukaryota; kingdom Metazoa; phylum Chordata; class Mammalia; order Rodentia; family Sciuridae; genus Marmota; species Marmota marmota. The sequence goes on from NW_026000240.1 coordinate 289,939, forward strand.
GCCCTATGAGCTGGGTATGGGTGGCCTAATACCTGTAATTCTAGCTACACTATATGGGAGGATCACAAGTTTGAAGGTAGCCTGGGCAACATAGTGAAAGCCCATCATAAATAAATAAATAGACAAAAAATAAACCACCCTATGACTGATGGACAGTATCCAAGGAAGGAATAAACTTGGGAGGGTGGGGAGAGGAGGATCCTTCCCAATGTTATGATTCAGACCTTATTGGGGAGAGTGTGGCTGTGACCCCCTGGATAGCAGAGAAGCTTGTTGGGTTGCTCTAGTCTGAGCCAGTCACATTTGCAGAATAAACCTAGTGAGCAGGCAACTATGGACTTTGCTAAAAGTTCTTTTTTTTTTTTTTAATATTTTTTAGTTGCCAATGGACCTTTATTTTATTTCTTTATATGTGGTGCTAAGAATCGAACCTAGTACCTCACACATGCTAGGCAAGTGCTCTACCACTGAGCCACAGCCCCAGCCCCATGCTAAAAGTTGTTTTGTTTTTTTTTTAAGAATCAGATGAATACTCAATTATGAGATTTTTTTTTCTTTTTCATCCATCGTAATCATGTTTTTTTCATATATTTGCTGAAGTTGAGTCATGTATTTAAATTTTTTTTAAGTTACAGATGTATACAATACCTTTGTTTTATTTTATTTTATGGTACCGGGGATTGAACTTAGGGGCACTAGATCACTGAGACACATCCCCAACCCTATTTTGTATTTTTATTTAGAGACAGGGTCTCACTGAGTTGCTTAGCACCTCACCGTTGCTGAGGCTGTTATCTGGAACTTGTCATCCTTCTGTCTCAGCCTCCCAAGTCGCTGGGATTATAGGTGTGTGCCACCTTGCCGGCTTTGTTTTATTTTTATTTATTTTTATGTGGTGCTGAGGATCAAACCCAGGGCCTTACATGTGCCAGGCAAGAGCTCTACCACTGAGCCAAACCCCAGCCCCTGAGGTTGCATTATCTTTAAACTCTTGAGAGCAGCCATAGCTGGTCATAGTGTATCTATCTGACATGCAGTAATGCTACTGGTGGTATCAGTAAAACATGTTGGTGAACGGGTATCATTATGTGTTCAACCATATAGGATGAGCAGTGTGCCCTAGGTACCCAGAAAAGCATTCCAAAGCCTTGGAGAAACTAGACTTCCCGTCGGGTCCTCTAGCACCCTCTGCTGACAAAGTTAAACATTTTGCTAGGTGGCAGAAAAATGTTTAGGATCATCCAGTTTCACAGGGCAAGGCAGTGGAAGATGAATTTGGAATTGAGAGGCAACATACTGATAACAGCACAAATGGGGAATGTTTTCCTTTTATCATTAAGGATGAGGTTTACTCTGTAGGTTCCTGGTATATAAATTTTATTAAGGAAGTTTCTTGCTAACATTTTTTATTTTTTAAAATCAATGAATAGTCAATTTTATGAGATGACTTTTTTCATCCATTGAGATAATTTATTTTCCCTTTAACAGGTTAATAAAGTAAAAACACATTAATATATTTACTGATGATGACTCATGTTTACTTTTTTTGGATAAACCTTACCTGGTAATAATTTAATATAGTTAATATATTAATATATAATAAATTAATACATTTAATAATAGACCTTTAGAATTGATTTATAGACTAGATTTCTTTTTTGCTATTAGAGTTATATTGCTATTAGAGTTATATTAGCTTGGCAGTGCAAGGTGGAAGTTTTCTACCTTTTTATGCTCTGAAATTTAAAATATAAATGGAACAAAACAGATTATACAGTCCTTAAAGCTTGGTAAAATTCAAACAATTTTTTTAGGATCTCTCTCTTTTTATCTTTTCTTGATATCTTTTTTTAAGGGGGGAGGTATTTGTCTGCCTTTTCAGTTTTTTAAAAAAAAATATTATTCATCTCTCTGTTAGGTCGGAAGTCGCCACCAAGTTGCTGCCACTGACCTAACATTCTCCACTTACCAAATCTCTTTCTCTCTTCTCTCTCTCTTTTAAAGATATGTCACCAATGACTGGTATCTTTATTTATTTAAAAAGGTTTTTATTTTTTATTTGCCAATGGACTTTATTTTATTCATTTATTCACATGTGGTGCTGAGAATCAAACCCAGTGCCTCAGCCATGTGCGGCAAGGGCTCTACCACTGAGCCACAACCTCAGCCCACCTAATATCTTGTTTTTATTTTGGTGCTGGGGATTGAACCCAGGGCCTTGTGCATGCAAGGGAAGCATTCTACAAAAAAACTAAGCTGCATCTCCAGGTTTTTTGTTTTTGTTTTGATACGGGGTATTGAACCCAGGGTGTTTAACCACTCAGCTACATTCCCAGTCCATTTTATTTTTTTGTTTTGAGACAGTGTTTCACTAAGTTCCTGAGGATGACCTCACACTTTTGACTCTTCTGCCTTAGCTTCCTGAGTTGCTGTGATTGGAGTTGTGTGCCACCATGTCTGGCTTTGAGTAATTTTTTGTAACTTGTCTTCCAAAAACACCTGATTTTAAGTGTTTTCAAGCTGTGCTCTACAGTCTCTTGCAAGTTTTAAATTTCCTCTATTTCTGTAGTTATGTTTTTCATCTTAAAAAATTTTGTTTCTTTTCTCCCTTTGTCTTACTGAAACTTACCACAGGTTTGCCATTTTATTGGTCTTAGCAAAAGACTGGCTTTTTCTTTTATTGAGCAGATTTTTTTTTTCCTTGTTACATTGGTTTTGGCTTTAATTTTAAGTAAATTTCTTATACCTCCTTTGAGCTTATGTTGCTAATCTTTGTTGTTTCCTAAACACTTAATTTGTTTTCAAATTTTATTATTTTCTAGTAAATGCATGTAAAGCAATATATTTTTAATAAAACAATATATTTTCTGAGTACTGTTTGACTGTAGTTGATGGGTTTTGAAATAATCTTTACATTATCATTCCTTTACAAATGATTTGTAGTTCACAATTTTCTAGTTGTCTTTAGCATAAGTTTTTATTTAAAGAGATGTTTCTCTCTTTTTTTGAATTTTTTAAATATTTATTTTTTAGTTTAGCAGTGTATGTGGTGCTATCTTCATGGTGCTGAGGATCGAACCTGGGCCGCACACTGGCGCGCTACCGCTTGAGCCACATCCCCAGTCCCTAAAGGGATGTTTCTTAAATGTCCAAGTAGATGGAGATGGCAAGGGAGGAGTGCAGATTTTCTGTTACTCACAAAAACCTTAGATGTTTGTGCTGTGAATCTCACCACACCCAGTTGATGTCTTGGATTGTGTCTCCTAATGTAAAGTGTAAATTTGCTTCTTGGAATTTATTGAGCTTTCATTTGGGCTTAGTACATGCTTATGTGACTATTCTATGGGTACTTGAAAAGAATGTGTATTCTCTGTTCGGTTCTAAATTTCTTTTAGTCTAGCTGTCAAATGCTTCATATTACTTATTTTGGTCTACTTGAGCTATTGATTTCAGCTTCCTAAGATAATTGTGGATCTATCAGTTTTTCCATGTGTTGGATCATTTTCACTTTCTAATATTCCAAAATATTATTAGAATATGAACACTCATAACTATAATATTTTTAAATTAAAAAAATTTTTTTGGTGATACTGGGGATTGAACCCAGAGGTCATCTAACACTGAGCCAAACACCCAGCCCTTTTTATTTTGAGACAGGGTCTTGCTAAATTGCCAAAACCAGCCTTGAACTTGTGATCTCCCTGTCTTTTAGCCTCCTAAATAGTTGGGATTACAGGCATGCACCACCATATCCAATTTATAATATCTTCTTGTTTTTTATTATACATTTTTGTTGGTGCATTATAGTTGTACATTGTACATAATGGTGGGAATTTTTTTGTACAAATTCGTACATGCACACAATATATATAATTAGGCCAGTGTCACTCCCCAGCACTTCCCCCAACTCCCCTCTTCCTCCTCCATTATCCCTTTGCTCTGTTCTAATCTTCCCTTTTCATGGGGAATCCCCCCCCAATCCTTTCCCTTTTCCTTCCCTAGCTTCCACATGAAAGAAAACATATGATTCTTTTTTTATAAGTTTTTAATATTTATATTTTTAGTTGTAGGTGGACACAATATCTTTATTTTATTTTTATGTGGTGCTGAGGATTGAACCCAGTGCCTCGTGCAAGCTAGGCGAGTGCTCTACAACTGAGCCACAACCCCAGCCCCTGATTCTTTTTTAAAAAATGAGTTTATAAAAGAATGTTCTTAAGAAGGCAACAACTTTTGATTTGCCATTAAAAAAAGTTATGTTTCTTTATGCTATATAACAATGGTAATGTAAGAGAATATAGTTACAAGCTTCTTTTTGTTGGAATTCTCTCATAGTACAGTACAGTGTAATCATTTATGCAATGCTAGAATAAATTTTAAAAAAGTCTCTTCTTTGCTTCTCTTCAAAAAATGATGAATAATAACAGAAGATGGCCTGAAAAAGTCCATTTTTTTCTATTTATTCTGTAGTACTGGAGCCAGTATTTTTACCATCACAGGCTACAATTTCACTTTATCCATTTTAATAAGTTCTGTCACCTCTCTGAATTCAACATCATGCAATACAAAAGTCTGCACATTATCGCAGAATCTGTATGTATTTACAGAACCTCTGAAATTGACTCTGTTCCTGACCCTCTGAGCCAATGATAATTTATAGCCTTATCAAACTGAAGCAGAACTTGAAGGGCAAGTTGGGGGGGTGATCTGTTGAGACTATATAAGCTCATCTAGGCTCTCCTGAAGACTGTTTCCCAAAGTGGTATTTCTGTATAACTAATATGCCATGGCTTCTGAGGAAGAAACTTTTTCTTCAGGTTTGAATTGATGTCAGAAGTGGCACAGCCAGGAGCCTGCCTCAAACATGATTTTATTTATATATGTATAATAAAAAAACAAGAAGATATTATAAATTGGATATGGTGATACATGCCTATAATCCCAACTATTTAGGAGGCTAAAAGATCACAAGTTCAATAATATATTATATACATACATTATATATATAATTTGTTGATGGACCTTTATTCATTTATTTATATGCGGTGCTGAGAATCAAACCCAGTGCCTCACATGCGTGAGGCAAGTGCTCTACTACTGAACCTCAACTCCAGCCCTCAAACATGATTTTTGACCTTAACATAACTGTCCCTAGTTCTATCCATTGTCCTGCAAATTACATAGTTCCATTTTTATTTATGGCTGAATAAAACTCCATTGTAAATATCTACCACATTTTCTTTGTTCATTCATCCATTGACAGACACCGAGGCTGATTCCATAGTTTGGTTATTGTGAATTGTGCTTCTATAAACATAGACATGCATGTATCATTTTAATATGATGATTTTAATTCTTTAGGATAAATACTAAGGAGTGGTATAGCTGGGTCATGTGGTGGTTCCACGCCTAGTCTTTTTGAGAAACCTCCATACTGATTCCATAGTAATTGTACTAATGTACAATCCTGTTAGGATTGCCTTAGGCCTGAGCCTAAGCAACTCCATTTTAAAAACTTCATTTTAAAAGACCTGCAGGCACACTCACAGAGCCCTCCAGTATGCCCTCAGGCAAGTTACTTCCCCTCACTCTGATAACAGAGTGAAGCCCCTGGCAGGCTGTCCTCGCCTGATAAGAGGAAAAGGCAAGAAGGTCAGGGTGGAGACCACCAGACCAGTTGGTGGTAAATGATGTCACTGAAAAGTCCGGTGGTAGCTGATAAGGATTGAAAGGGGGGGGGTCAAAAGCCCCCAAATTTAGTGTACATCATAGAGCAAATAAGCAGGGATTCAGCCAGCCGAAACAAGGATGCACTTTTATTTCCTTGCCTAATTGCTCTGGCTAGAATTTCTACCACTATATTAAATAGGAGTAGTGTGAGTGGACAAAGTTGGTTTTATCTCAGAGATGCAAGGATGGTTTAACATATGTAGATCAATAAGTGTAATTCATCACATAAATACAAGTTCAGGACAAAATCACCTAATCTCTAAAGAGATACAGAGAAAGTGTTTGACAAAAATTCAACACCTATTCATGATAAAAACACTGAAGAAACTAGGAATAGAAGAAACCTATCTCAACATCATAAAGGGTTTAATGAAAAACTCAAAGCCAACTTCATAGTAAATGGGGGAAAACTGAAAGCATTTCCTTTAAAATCTGGGGAAAGACAAGGATGTGTCCACTCTTAGTATCTAACTGGTGGCAAATAGCTTAAATATACATTTTCTGTTTCTTATACATATCTCTTTCATTTTCTTTTGCAACAGTGCATCTTTGAATACCTTTCAGAAATGAGGTATCATCTTTCCATCACATTTCAATGCTAGGTTCTAGGTATATTATCTTAGACTCATATTCATTTCTTTTAGAATTTTGAAGACATTGCAGTCTTCTTGACTATTATTTAGTGCTGTCAGTCAAAAAGACATCTGATGTCATTCTTTATCCTAGAGAATTTGCTACTTACTTTTTTCTTTTTCACTTCAACTTCCCTTTCCCAGATATCAGGAACGTCCTCCTTCTATTTTTAATCGAATATACAATAAAGTGCACAAATATTGAGAGCATGATTTTACATTTACATATATTCACCCATGTAACCACCAGCTAGATTCAGAGAAACAGCATCCCAGAGGTCTCCCTCATGCCGCATTTCCAAACAATAAAGCATCCATCCCCAGATAAGTAACCATTGTTCTATTTTCTGTCACTATAGAAAAGTTATTTTTTTCTTGAATCTCATATAAATGACATCATAAAGTATATACTGTTTTGTATCTGGTAGAAACCATGTTTTAATGTTCTTTCCAAATAGAAACTTGAGGAGAAACTGGAATTCTGGATGGAAAAATTTGATAAAGACACAGAAATGAAACAGAATGAATTAAATGCTCTCAAGGCTGCAAAGGCCAGTGACTTAACACACCTTCAAGACCTAGCGAAGATGGTAAGGAAGAAGTGGACAGGTGGTCCGAGAAGTGGTGGTAGCTAAGCTACAGTAGTTGGGGATGCTTTTTTTTTTGGTCAGGTAGAGGTATGCATGTAAACTGGGTAGGACTGTCCTTAGAGGATGATGATGGTAATAACAGCTAGTATTTGTATAGTGCTTACTCCGTTTCAGGCACTGTTGTGGCTGTCTTAAATACAACTTGCTTAAACCCCACAACTCTGCAAAATATATAGATATTGTACTATTACTTCTACTTTATGGTTTCTGAAGACAATTTATAACTGATTTCTTTTTTTTAAAAAATTTTTTGTCTTAATTGGTTACACATGACAGTACAATGACCTTGACATATCATACATTTGAATCACATGGGATACAATCTCATTTTTCTGAGTATACAGAAATCATATTGGTCATGCATTCACATATATACACACAGTAATAATAATGTCTGTTTCATTCTACTATCCTTCCTATCTCCCCAACCCCTCCCCTCCCCTCCCATCACTTATCTCTACCTAATCTAGGGTAACGCTATTCTTTTTTTCCCCCTTCACATCTTCATACATGTATTTTGTATAACAATGAGGGTCTCCTTCCACCATCCATGCAGTTCCTTTTTTCCCTCCCTTTCCCTCCCACCCCTCTTCCCTATGTAGAGGTAATCTTCTCATGCTCTTCCTCTCTTCCCCATTTTGAATTTCTCTGATTTCTAAAAAGCTTTCTTACGTTTTTATTAATGAGTGTAGAGGTTCCTAAACTTCTCTTTTAAAAGAGCCATTTGAATATGCATATTATACCATTTAAAAAAAAACCTCATTATTTTGAGGTCACTATTTACACATTTGAGTTAATTATTATTTCACTTTTCTGAAAGATTTTTAAATTTAAAATATCAAACTGAAAAAAATTTAATGTAAATATCCTAAGAATCTAGGAAGTTTTTTTCCTTTGGTTTATGTTTAGATCTTTTAAAAGTACAGAGTTGACTGGGCCAATAGCTTAGTCAAGACCATACTGTAACATATGATTAATGTCTGCTTTTGTAGATAAGGGAATATGAACAGGTCATCATTGAAGATCGTATAGAAAAGGAGAAGACCAGGAAGAAGATAGAACAGGATGAATTGGAATTGAGGAGTGCCATAAAGGTAGAAAACTGTAGTTAGCATTTTGGGGTCATGTCAGTGCCATAGCTGGTGTAGGAATGAAAGCATTCTCATCCATTATCAAATACACAGCAGCTTTCTATGGAACAGATCTGAAGAGAAACAAGGCTTTTTGTTCTTATTAGAATTTGTCAACAGTCCATAGAGCAGAACAGGGAGACAGGTGACTTAGAAAAGGACACACCACAGCTCTTACTCTAGGGCAAAAGAGATAGGTGGTTGGCAGTGGGAGCAAAACCTAGATCCACAGGGCAAATTTGGGAATACTACTTCTAACCAAAACCAGTTCTTGACACAGTGATTCTTTTGAATCGCCTATTGTTTCTCAAAAGATGTTTTTAAATAAGCAGAGACTATTTGCTATGTTCTGATATAAGCTGCTTTCAAAAAAAGAGATAAGCAGGTTAGAGAAGAGATATTTTAGTTATATATGAACTGTTAGTAATGACAAAATTAGAAGGTCACAGATTCTGGGAAATATTTTCAAGAAAACTGTAATATAAAAATATGATCAGCTGGACTGAAACTGCTGTCTGGAGAATCATCCATCTCTCTGAAAGAGGAGCATCTGCCAAGAGCCTAGGGGGCTAACTATTGTTTGGCTTATATATTAGAGGATGCACTAAAAAAGGAAGCTGTAAAGGACATTCAGATATCCAAACCCAAGATATATAATTAGCAAGTATTTATCAAGCTTCTATGGGGTTTTCCAATTTGTCAAAATTCTTTTAGAGTATAAATGTAAGAACTAGCTGGAGACTACTTTTGTTTTAATTAGTAGATTTGCTCCTAGTTCTTAGGGCTTAATCTGATTTTAAAGTAGTTTAAGCTGGGCGTGGTGGTACACACCTGTAATCCTAGTGGCTCAGGAAGCTGAGGCAGGAGGATCCTGAGTTCAAAGCCAGCCTCAGCAACAGTGAGGTGCTAAGCAACTCAAGGAGACCCTGTCTCTAAATAAAATACACAATAGGGTTGGGGATGTGGCTCAGTGGTTGAGTGCACCTGATTTCAATCCCTGGTACCCTCCAAAAAATAAAGTAGTTTAGACTTTATTTTTGGTCCTAGGAATTGAATCCCTAAGTTGCTTAGGACTTCACTAAGTTGCTGAGACTGGCTTTGAACATGTAATCTTCTTGCCTCAGCCTCCCGAGTCACTGGGATTATAGGTTTATGTCACCACACCTGGCTTTGAATTCTTTCTGAAAATAAGAGGATTGACCCTTTAGTGAATTCCTAAAGATAAGAATGGATGTAGTGGTGCATGCCAGTAATCCCAGCTCCTTAGGAGGCTGAGGCAGGAGGATAACAAGTTTGAGGCCAGTCTCAGCAATTTAACAAGACTTTCAAAATAACAAAGGGTTGAAGATGTAGCTCAGTGGTACAGCACTTACCCAGTATGTGCAAAGCCCTGAGTTCAATTCCCATTCAACACTACAAAGAAAGAAAACAAAACAAGAACCGCCCCCCCCAAAAGACAAAATACCAGGAAGTCTATTAAAGTTGTCTGGACTTATTCATACATTTTTGACAGAGTCTAACATCCCTTTTAGATCAAGTCATTGTTAGGTATGGGAAGCTTGGACCTTCATAAGGGAAGCAGTACCAGGGAGTCATGTTTCTGATATGAAGGAACAACTGGCCTAATCTGATTTAATTTTACTCCAGAAGAACTTCGCTTTTGAGGCCATGGCTGAAGCTCTGAGTCCTGCACAGTATGGGAGCATTAGTAGTGATAGTGTGCCTGGAACTTCCATGTCTCAGATGGAAACCACTCTAATATAGGTTACTGTGTTGAACAATCCCCTTCGGAGAGTCAGGCATACTGAGTTGTACTTCTTCCCATTTCTCTTCTAGCTCCAGGCATGGTGGCGAGGCACTGTGGTAAGGAGGGAAATTGGAAGTTTCAAAATGCCTAAAGACAAAGATGATAGCAAGGATGCAAAAGGTAAAGGTAAAGGTAAAGACAAGGACAAACGAAGAGGCAAGAAGTGAATAAGCCACCTTTTATCCTTTCCTGTGATGTTCTGGAGATGAGAAGGAAGACTTGGCCATCACAAATACTTCACTTCAGGTTGTTTATGCAGACATAAACAACAGTTTATGCAGATCGCCAGATGATTTCACTTTGTATTAGTTTTCAATCCGTGAATTAGCTATTGAATTTGTGTTTCTTCATATTTTGATTTTGATGTGAAGAACAGTTTTGAGTAGACTTGTAAAGATCTTGGTCTTCTCACCAGAAAAGAGTTCTTGGGCTTGGTTACAGTGATGCATTAAAACTTCAGTAATTCCTGTAATGTCTCAGATTCTGATTTTTTCTAATTTGTCTAAAGTGAAAAAAACGCATATGAGCAAAAGTGAAGTATTTGCAGAAATTACAAGGTGATGTTTTATAAAGTTATGTAGCATAACATACACATGGTAAAATATAATGAGTGTTGATTCCTCTCTTTAGATTTTTTATTATCACTTTAGTGTTTTCATGGCTGGTGGTGGCATGGAATATACACCTTATGATAAACTGTTCCCACAGCTTTTCTGGGAATAAGTAGGGATATAAGTTATAAATACAAGATTGAAGTGGAATGTTAGAGTACATAGCCCACAAATGGTAAACATGAGGAATAGGTTTTCTGGAAGACTAATTTGCAGTATGTAAAAACCCAGCCTATGCCTGACACATAGTAAAAATGTCATTCTCCCTCTTAAAAAACAATAAGACAGGGCTGGGGACATGGCTCAGTTGGTAGGGTGCTTGCCTTGCATAAACAAGGCCCTGGGTTCAATCTCCAGCACCACAAAACAAACAAACAATGAGACCATGAGGTCATTCTTGCCTTGATTAATTAAAACAAAATATTGGGTACAGTGCAGCTGATCATTTCTGAGAGGAAAGTTGTCCTAATGTGTCACATATTTCATGAATTAATCCTTCTGTCCAGCTCTAATTATAGGGAAGTCTTGATATCTCCACTTCCTTAGGAAAGTAAATTTTAATTTCAAAGGCCTATTTTAATAAAATTATGTTCATTGGTGTTCCTTCAGGGAATTTAGAGACACCCTTTCCTTGATTCTTCTTTGCCAAAGAAACCAAGCTACTTTAGATATGCACACTTTCAAATGTTTATTACAAGTTACTAATGTGTTGTTTTTTATTTTAATGTCAATGTGTAAGGTGACATACAGGCAATTTAAAATAACATACATGATATTGACATATTTATACTTAGAACTTATGCAATATATTTACATACAAATATAGGACAATGTTTTACAAAATCTTTTACTAATTACATGTTTGTAACATTTTCAGAAATAAAATGAAATCTGCTGTAAACCATCTCACTGCAATGTGTATATAAAAAAGGCTTCTAAATATCCATGTTTTCCTTCATTTCTATAACCACTTAAGAACTTAGTTTAAAAAAAATTCATCAGACTCATCAGTATCATCACACATCATTAGTCACTGCTGACTGGAGGAAGCAAGAGAAATTATAGACTCCTTGATTAGGTATAAGGCTGTATTTTAGAAAGCTGTTAAAGAAAAGTGACCTACTACTAAGCCTTTTCCTACTCTGTATTCTAGCCAGATAAAATCCCCTCCTCCCACGAGTTGTTTCCAGACCTAGTTATTACAAGAGAATATTGGTTTGGAGTGTTTAAGCAGAGATGCATTTCGAACCCTGGAAACTGCTGACATAAAATCTCTGTAGGTGGCAAGGGCTGCACCAGATAGGACTTGGCCTGTTCACACTTCCAGTAGTGGGAAGGTCACTGCTTCAGGTTAGGAAGGAGTGTGACAAGGCTACTTTCATCTTACATTGGAGTCTAGCAAGGTTGAATGTTAAACTGAATTGTTCTTTCCAGTTTAAAATCAAAAGGTACAAATGAAACATTATACAAAAATTCTCCAACAAAAATGCCATGATTTTTGCATGCTAACACAGAAAAAATTCAATACTTGATATTTTTCTTCATTCTCAGTCAAAACTGTACATCATTTTTTCTAATAATTCAAATACAAATTTGAATTAGTTTGATAAAAATACATCAAGGTTTCATATTATGTGCAAAATCTGAAATAAGTTGAAATCTAGCTCCACTTATTCCTATAGAAAAATTAGTTGCAGATATTGCAAGTGCTACATTATGTAATGTCTTCTATACTTATGCACCATATAATATGTTAAAGTCTACAATTTGGAGATTGTACTGAGGTTTAATGGTTCAACGTTGACTAGAAGGAAAAATATCTGTAGTTAAAAAATACAGCTAAACTCTAAACAAGTTATATGGTTGGTGAGTCTATTTGGAATTGTAACTCTAATGGGGTCTGGCTTAAGCACTTATAAGACATTTTTACTTTTGTTCTGTGAGGACCTCGAAGGATTGGGCTTTGGAGTTTAGGTGTTTTATGTATATATGTAACATATCCATATATATCCAGTGCCAAAATATATATGTATATACACTTGTGTGTATATATGTATATGTATGAATGTATACATACTTATGTGGTTTAAACTTGAATTAAAGGCTCCTGGTTTTGTGTTGTATACATATACATGTATACACATACATACATATGTGTGTGTGCATATATATTTTTTGGTATTGGAGACTGAACCCAGGGATGCTTTGCTCCTGAGCTACATCCCCAGCCCTTTTGATTTTTGAGACAGGATCTCACTAAGTTGCTTAGGGCCTTGCTAAGTTGCTAAGGCTGGTCTTGAATTTTGAATCCTCCTGTCTCAGTCTCCCAAACTACAGGGATTATAGGCGTGCACCACTATGCCCGGCTATGGTACATAATTAAACTTGGACAAAATGGTAATGTTCTAGTGAACCCAAATCTGTGCAGGAATAAGGAAAAAACAAACATTATTTTTACCAAATACTCAAAATGATTTTGTCCAAAACTATTAGATGCTGCATTCACATGATAAAGAAGGAAAACATTTATGTTAAATGCATGCAATGATAAAGAAAATCCAAAATAGTTAATAAGTAGAGAAAAAAATCCCTATATAACTAGTATCTTTACTTACTCTATTTATCTGGTTTACAAAGGCAGTCAACACCAAAAGATATCGCTGACAACTAAAAAGGGCTCAAAATACAGGGAAGAAAAACCTATGTGGTTTAAACTTGAATTAAAGGCTCCTGGTTTTGTGTTGTGTGAGCCAGTGGCCCTTTCCCTCCACCCACAATTGGGTATATAAGGCACTAATGGTGGAGCTCAGTGAGGGTAAGACAAAGACAGGAAGCAGTTTTTAAGATGCCCTAAATGCTTTCTTTCAGTCATGGAAACTGGCAGTTAACCTGTAAGAATATAAAGAATGTGGCTTTTTTCTTCCTTTTCATTTGCTTTTTTATAATCTTCCATTAGATGGGGAGCTGGATGTGTTACATTGCTGTGACTGGAATATATCTGCAGGTCCAGGTGTCCTGGGAGCAGCTTGGGGCTAAGGGTGGCTCATTGAAGTTCATGCAAATGATTCAGAGTGGTACATGTTACCAGCTTAAGGACTTGGAATCTCAGGATAGAGTGCTTATTTATTTAGATAATAGCAGGATGATACGTAGAACCATCCTCAGGAAGAAGTTGATGTGGTAATGGGCTGGAGTTGGAGGGGGGCTTAGTACACTGGCTTCAAATACAACAGTATCGTTTCTCTGTTTAGCTATTTAAAATCTAGGCCTTCTATATTATTTGAATTTTGCCTTTAACAGAATAGTCTATGTCATCATAATACAGCTTCTGATTTTTAAATGTGGCTGAAAAATGCAGGGGGCAGGCAGTGCCCCCACAGAACCACACAACTATCTGGCTTGGAGCAGAAGTCTCCACTAATTAAAAATGGGAATGTGTTGAAAATACAGATTTCCAGGCCTCACCCCAGACCTAGTGAATGTGAATCTGTATTTTAACAAATGCTCCAGGAAATTCTAAATGCATAGCTGTTTAGAATTCAGTGAACCCTAGATGTCTTGGGAACTGGTAAAGATAATAGCATGTCTGTGCCTTCAAGAGAGCCAAATATCTTAGAAGGTATTTGCTGTGGTGTTTGAAATAAGCCTCTAGGAAAGCACAGCCAGTTTAGACTTCAGTGTTGGGTTCTCAATAATGAGAAGTTTCATGAGAAAACCAACTGGGTCTTAACCAAAAAAAAAAAAAAAAAATCAGTGGAAATGGACATAACCTCCCCTAAAATGGAGAAATGAAGTAAAACATTCCTGGTAGGAATCATGGAAACAGTTCCTTCTAAGAACACGTTAAGAGCTTTGTTTGATATCAGACGGCTGACAGCAGCAATCTCGTTGTCCTGCTCCTTGTTTGGGTCAGGCCAATGCCAAGGTCCTGGGAGTCCTTAAACAGCAGATAGTTGGTGCTGCTGCTGCTTGGGAGGTGCAAGTTCCAGGAGAGCCTGGACGGTCACTGCCACCTGGCTCAAACCTTTCTCTTCTAAAATGTGGAGAGGCAAACATAATTGCTCCTGAAATGGGACAACGTAACATAAAACAAAAGAGAAAAAGGATGAACATCACTTCTAGAAAAAGTAAAAAATAAGTAGTTCTCTACCTCATAATAATCAAGTGAGATATGAAAAGTCTGTACTTGAGAAACTGACCTCTGTTAATATGAGTTAGACAGAGACTGTGCCTGACACTGTCACTTTATTAACACAACAGAATGTACATACAGAACATTTTCAAAACTGGAAAATTGAGAAGCAGCATACATTTATACATACAACAGAGGAAGAACAACAGTATGCTATGGAGTGAAAGCAATATCCTCTATTGCTGATAAGCAAAAGCCCAATAGGCAGGTGAAAAATAATAAAACAAATTCCAAGTTATGAGATGGCTCAAGCCTAAAAAGATACAACATTTTAGGAGAAAGCACTTTCGGGATTATATGCCATGGGAATACAAAATGGCTCATGATGTAACTTAGACTGCAATGAAAAGGGGAAGCCCACTAGCTACATTATAATTCTGATTCTGGGTTCTCAGGTCAGGCAGGGATAAATGGAAGAAATAAGTGTATCTAAACTCTTTTGAGATTTAGATGTATTTGAGAAACTTTCCCCTAATTTTGGATAGGTCATAGAAGGCCCAGTCTGAATTAGAAATCTGAATTATAAAATTAAAAAGGAGTTGTATTTAAAAAGGTAATGTGTATCATATCCTGGAATTTAATGGGTTAACTACACTGGTATTATGAGAGCTTAGTCACTAATAATGACCAACATGTGAAAAGTGTTTACAAGTTTGCTAATTGTTTTTGCCTCATTAACTTGTTTGGTTAATTCTTTCTTGTAAATAGAGAACAGAAAAAGGCAATTCTTAACCATAAAAATTATCATTGGGAGGGCTGGGGTTATGGCTCAGCTGTGTGAGGCACTGGGTTTGATCCTCAGCACCTCATAAAAATAAATAAGCAAAATAAAGGTATTGTGTCCATCTACAATTTTTAAAAAAAGTTTCATTGGTATTTCTCTTTAGGCTAAATATTCAGAAAAAAAAAAAAAAGAAATTGCTCTCCAAAAAAGAATTCTGGTTCCATTAAAAGAGAAGTTATAGTATTTATTAAAGAAAATAACAGGATTTTTCTCTGCTTTCCATTGGCACTCACTATATTACTAGAATATTTTAAAAAACCAGTTGTAATAAAATATATAGTAAGTATTTATTTTTGAGGCAGTTATTGGTACTTGTGCTCCTTAATTACTTTCTTTTTAAAAATATTTTAATAAAAACAAGGTAATTGTAATCTTTTGACTGACTGGAACTTAGCAACTTTGTATAAATACTTTGAAAAGGACTGCAAGTATGGCTTAGCTGTGTTTAAAAATGAACTTGCATGGTGTTTTATCTTCTGGAAAAGCATTTCCTTCAGGACTGTTTAGGGGCTCTCTTGTCAGCAGCACTCTGTAATCTGTACGGCCCCATGGTTCACACTTTTAATGGCTCATGCTTTCTAGACACACAACTAACTTCCAGCTGGTTAGAGGGAATGGTGTGTGTTCTCAAGACAATACACAACTACTTTCCTAAACCACACATGATAAACCACACATAAGCATGTGTGTTTTTTTAACAGGTGATTTTTTTAAAGGGACAAAACTCTGAGACTAATCATTGACTAAGACATCTTAAATATAAAACAAGCCCAAACTAACCCCCCAACTCTGGAAGGCACTACTGTAGAAAACTGAGGTTATCACAAGTGTTCAATATTTCGGTATTAACATTACACAGTCTTTAAAAGTGTTAAAATAACTGCCCTATTTAATGTGGAAGAAAACCAAGCAATCAGACCCTCAGGCTGAATTCTTCAGCAGCATGTTACATTCCTTGCAATCTCCCTTCATACTTTTGTTAACAGAGTTCAGAAGATTTCTGAAGGTTCAGAAACACCATTATGAGAATTAGAATCTGAATAAGGTCTGTTAGCTAATATACTAAGTATTCTGAAAGAGAGACAATATTTATTGATGGGGGCACAGAACAAAGACTGCAGCTGAGTACTTTACCTGCCAAATGCTTCAATTTAATCTCCCCAACAGCCTATATACAAATTCACCTATAAGGATGGTTCAAATATATTAGAATTTACATAAATCCCAAATAGCGTTCTAGAAGTGAACTTCAGTTACATTTAACAAGCAAAGTTACTGTGGACAAGTACCTACTCCTGCTTGATGTGTACTGCATATATACATATTTGGCTCAGAACAGCAATTTAGGGACCTATATGATCTTTAAACTGAACATTATGACCAAATTAAAATTATTAACATTACATGGCCAGCACCTTCCAATGTCCAGAAATTATAGCCGTAGACAGATCTTTAAGGGCAAATTCAGGATTTCGGGGCTGTAATATAAGTGACAAGGTGCCCCCAATCCAGAAGGGTGCCACTGTTTTCCTCATGCTCAGTAACTCACAGTTTTAATACTCAAGTAGTGTTAAGTATGGAAAAATGGCCAGATGGGCATTTTATTTTGTCATTTGGAAATAAAGTTCTGTGTGTCATATTTCTAACAACAGATTCAGGATTGAATTAGTACAAATGCACTGGCATTTATGATAAGAGAAACAAGGCCACAGGGCAGGAGAATGGATACATGACCAGGAAAGAAAATGCTAGTCCTTTATTCACTGTTAGCCATCATTAATGTTTACTAAGGTGACAGGCTGCTCACCTGGACCTGGAAGGACTTATCTACTAAGGTTAACTCTCTGAAGGCCAGGGCAGGGAGAAATATGTAAATAATGTGTCTTCGTGAACAACAAACCTCCTTTGCCAAGTACAGGAATGAAGTGGAGAATCACTGGAACACAATCTTTCAGCTACAGGGGGAGGACCCAGTAATAAAGCATACAGAGAGTTAACATTAAAGTACAATAAAATGCCACAAAGCCCAGAAGTTGGATAGACAGACAGACAAAACTGGATTCTTCTGAATGTGCCCCAAGAGAAAGTAGTGTTTCAACAGTTCTTTTAACGCTGAGATTTAGCTGAAGGATGTCGGAAGGGGAACAAAGAATGTCCTGTCCAAATTGTGAGCAAGAAAGGAAAACAGAAAAACAAAGTCAGTGGATCAGAAATGCAGATTTGAGTATAGAATTCAGTATGATCATCTCAATCACATTCAAAGGTACACATCCTGTAACGTTTTTATTTATGATGAATAAAATGATAAAAAGCAAAAACTACAATCTTCTTTGTATAGAGACTTATTTACTACTAGATAGTATAATAAAATTTGCTTATCTGCTTATTGGTGACTAGTATGAACATTGAGGATACACTGAACGGAACTGGATGCTGGCTGAGAGTGGGATGAAGCCTGAGAGTGGGAGGGCCTTCTTCCCTCCCCACTAGTGAAGAAGGAAACGGCAGAAAGCACAGACAAAAATTGGGGTGGGCTGAGCAGGAGGAACTTTTCATGGAAGTCAGGTAAATCAAGAGGGTTCAAAGAATGAGGAGAGCTAATAATTAGGGGACATTTACCACCTAGCAGCCAAATGTGATGAATGACTTGAAGTTTTTCTAAATATCAGTCAAGTCCAAGCCTAATTCACTAATGTACAAAATGACTACAGAGCTGCATGGGGCCTTGGAGATCTCTGCCATTTCAGAGATTATTAAATAAATAAAAACGTTAATGGACTTGACAAAAAGAAAAATATTTATTAATACATAACATACAATAACTCTTGGATATACGATACTGGACTCAAATATAAGTTCTTATCATCAACTAAAGTTTTTCTGAATAACATTTAATAAAAACATAGTAATAAAGTGAATAACCATATACTCAACCTCATCAGAGGATTTAAAGTCACCTATTCTTTCATAGTTCATTCATAATTTAACTTGTATAATGCTTTAAGAAAAATTGTTTTTCTCTATACATACTACCTGGGCATAGAATCTGTCAGATGTTAATAATATTAAGTTTTCTGTTTAAAATTTTCAAAAGCAGTCATCATGATTAAATACCCAATTTTCTTTTCAAGTCCAACAGAGCAAGTGAGGATGCATAAGTGAAGGCCAGAATGCCTAGAAATATAGGAGGACAAAGGAAGAAGAGGAGATAAAGGGTGGCAGAGGGATCTGAGAATGCCCATTGGTGTTTAAACCAGTTTGTGTATTTATTCATTTTCCCTTAGTTTGTCTAGACAAATGACTAATTTTTTAGCAAAAAATTTTTAGTGTAGCAGGAAGCATCTAAAATTGGTGGTGGTGGTGGTAGTGGTGACAGGGACTTGGGTGGAAGGCAAAAGGGGAGAAGGAAGTGGTGGTCTATGTGGAATGCCCATTTCCTCTTTCTGATAGGGGAGGAAGGATGTGTTAAGAACCCCAGTCTGACCACTTTGGAAAAAATCCAGTCTTTTAAAATTATATTTTTTCTATCTGTACCTGTCTTGATATGGCATAGCTCTGGTACAAACAGAGGTTGCCAGCTCATAATAAATACTATTAACCAATGCTTGGAAAA
The DNA here is from genome assembly GCF_001458135.2 of Marmota marmota marmota. Taxonomy (NCBI): domain Eukaryota; kingdom Metazoa; phylum Chordata; class Mammalia; order Rodentia; family Sciuridae; genus Marmota; species Marmota marmota. The sequence goes on from NW_026000240.1 coordinate 309,088, forward strand.
TGCTGACTAAAATGCATGTTTATTTGTTTGTTGAGTACTGGGGATTGAATCCAGGGGTGTTTACCACTGAGCTACATTCCAAGTCCTTTTTATTTTTTATTTCAAGACAGGGTTTTGCTAAGTTGTTTAGGGTCTTGCTAAATTGCTGAGGCTGGCTTCAAACTTGTGATCCTCTTGCCTCAGCCTCCCAAGTCACTCAGATTACATTAGTGGGTGCTCCCATGCCTGGCTTAAATGCATGATTTGAGGCACATTGTTTTTATACTTTGTTGCGTGATGGAACATTCTGAAAGAATTCCAGGTTAGGGATTTTAAATGTGAGAGAGAAGATGGGTCTATAAAGCCCACTGGGAAGGTATAACATTTATAAAAGTTGGTGAACAGTACTTTTAATATAAGCTAAGTCAGCATGCCTTATTTTTTTTCTGTGGCTCCCATTCTCTATACCAACCTATATCAGTCAAGTCCAAGTCTAATTCACTAATGTACAAAATGAATACAGAGCTGCATGGCGCCTTGGAGATCATCCAAACCTGCCTTTTCAGAGATTATTAAATAAATAAAAACATTAATGGACTTGATAAAAAGAAAAATATTTATTAACACATAATATATAATAACTATTAGACATACGATCCTGGCCTCAAATACAAGTTCTTTGAATCTCTTATTCAAAGACACTGTGGTATGGAACTGGAGCAGGTAGTAGGCATGTTTGTATCAGTAGGAATATCTTTGGTACAAAGAAAGGAAGAATTGAATGTTAACATGCACGTATGAATATCAGAAACTCTTAATATGGAGAAAAAACATGCCATTTTTTTAGATACCATATGAATGCTCTTCTAATATATTTAAAAATGGCTTGATAAGCATTTATAAAACAATAATATTAAAATAGAAATTTTGATTAAATTTATTATTATGGAAGCTTCAGTTCTACCTCATGTTAAAAAGAAGGAGGGAAAAAAAAAAGCCAGCAAAAGAAATAAGTGCAAAATAAAAGAAAACAATCATGTGAATTCATGCTGGCTAATATAGATGTACTAGGGAGCTGGACTCTTTTCTACTTTGTAACACAAGAAAGAGCTGAAAGAGAAGGTTGTTCACTGGATAAGTGATGCTGTGGCCTTCTCAGTTCCTGGTTAGAAAGACGTATGGTAAACTGGGTGAAGAAAGTCACTGTGAAAACTGCTAGAACAGAGCTTGACTCTGAGAGCGATCATGGCATTCTTGATGAGCCCAGTTTCTGACAGCTAATCAAAGAAGGTGATAGAAAAGAGGCAGTTGGACAATATATAACAACTGTAGGGGCCGAGAGTGTGACTCAGTGGTAGAGTATGTGTTTAGCATAAATGCAGCCCTAGGTTCAATCCCCAGTGTTCTCCTCTCCCCAATGGATCAAATGGCACCAAGTTGTTTATTCCTTTTTATGTCTACATATCACTTTATTAAATATAATATTCCTTAAGAATGTCATCCTTAGTTACTTTTTAAAAAGATAACTGAATAAACAGTGTATCCAGGTGTTTTCCTTAATTACATCCATAAATCAAGTTTAATTATTTGAACTACTGAAGGGTAAGAATATTAAAATAACTGAGGAACTTGGAGGCAATAAATCCTAGCAGCAGAACAGATGCTTGGAAATGGCAAGTTAAACTCTAAGCTATTAGAGCTTAGTAGAAAAACTTGTAAAATCTGAATGAAGTCTGTAATTTAGTTAACAGTATTACTGTTACAATGTTACTTAGTTTGGACAACTGTACCATACCTATGTTAGATGTTAATATTGGTGAAGTATACATAGACACTCTCTGTCCTATTTTTCTAAGATTTCTGCAAGTCTAAAATTACTTCTAAATTAAAAATTTTTAGTATTAAAGAAGGTGTTAAAAACTGAAGCCAACTGAAGCATTCTCACTCTGAGATTTTGAAAGACAAATTCTGTTGTTTGTATAGTTTTATACAAGCCAAACAGCTAGTTGGGATGTTTAGGAAAACAGAAAGTTATGTTTCATTAATTACTTATTATAATACAATTATTTAAATTTATGTATTTATGATTTCTTTGTGAGGTCCTGAGAAATAAGGAAAACAATAAAAATATTGATCAAAAGAATATCAATTGACTCTTATAACACAATATCATGTTAGTAATTACCAACTTAGTTCAGAGTCCTATAAGTCTAGTGCATTTCTGATAAGATTTTAGGACTATAATGCCTAACTCTTTTAAAAAGGCAACACATACAAAAAAGATAATTTATTACCTGAGGTACACCAATTTTTCTGCAAGCTTCTAGGAAATTCTCCACATTTCGCCTGCATTTTGCCATTGTTAATTTAGGCTATAAAAATAAAAGGAGGAAAATTATAATGTTATCAGGAAAGGTCTAAAAATTTACCAACTTTAAAAATACTCTTGCCAATTGATTCATATATTCACAACACTATAGACTGAGGGGGTCAGTAAACATTTTCTTTAAAAGAGGATCAGATCATAAATATTAGTCTTGAGAGTCGTAAGAACGGTTACAAATAATCAATTCTGCTACAGGCTTGAAAGTAACCACAGGCAACATGTAAACAAGTAATTGTGGCGTGTTCCAATAAAACTTTGTTTATAGAAATAGGTGCTGTCCTGTGGGTAGCTGTTTGACACTTTTTTTGGGGGGTGGTATACCAGAGACTGAACTCAGGGTCATTTGACTATTGAGCCACATCCCCAGCCCCACTTTGTATTTTATTTAGAGACAGGGTCTTGCTGAGTTGGTTAGCGCCTCGCTGGCTTTGAACCCATGATCCTCCTGTCTCAACCTCCTGAGCTGCTGGGATTACAGGCATGTGCCACGAAGCCTGGCTGTTTGCCACTTTTTAAAATAAACATTTTGCTTTAGTTTTGAAAGGTAAGTACTAAACAGAAAAATTTTTAGATGGATAGTTTTAAATTTTATTCTATTTTCAGACAATGTACACTAAATAAATTTAAAAGAACAGCAAAATTAATTACCCATTGCTCATCACTCAAATATACCCACAATTAACAACTGGTTCATTTTTCTTTTACTATATGTTAAATATAACAAAAAAGAAAAAAAAACCTCAGAGCTTTACTCATAAATATACTATAGATGCATCATGTTCTCACTGACAACATCTGAATTTTAAAAAACATTTTAATTTTAGAGGTTAGGGCTGTAGCTCAGTGGCAGAGCGCTTGTCTAACATGTGAGGCACTGGGGTTGATCCTTAGCACTGCATTAAAAAAAAAAAAAGCATGCTGAACATCTACAACTATAAAAAAAATTTGATTTTAAAAGGATGGGTCAGCGGACACAGTGGCACACATTTGTAATCCTAGAGGTCTTGGGAGGTTGAGGCAGGAGGACTGGGAGTTCAAAGCCAGCTTCAGCAACTTAGCAAGGCCCTAAGCAAATCAGCAAGACCCTGTCTCTAAATAAAATATAAAAAAGGACTGGAGATGTGGCTTAGTGGTTGAGAGCCCCTGGGCTCAAACCCTGGTACAAACAACAACAACAACAACAAAAAGACTGGGTCAATTCGGAACCCATTTTCCAAAGTATGAAAGGTTCCTATAGGAAATTTCCCCAGTTACAACTAGTAAGCTTGTTTTTCTGTAAAGATCTCTTATGGCTAGAAATAAAGAGTTATATTAAGTGATTTAAAGTTTCAATCAAGCTTTTCACCTGTGGGTTATCATGGAAAATAATATTAGAAAACAAATATGAATACCATTTTTCAAAATGATTAACATATTCAATTGTACAAATTCATTGGTTGGTTTACAGTATGTTAAAGCATCAGTCAGGGAAGCCAAACGTTTGCATGGAATCATACCTTTGGGTTTTTATTACTACAGTTAACAGATGGAAGTCTATATCATCTTTAGGGGGAAAAAAAGGTTTCATCTGTAAATATATGGGTTTTCTTCAAAGAATGCCACATCCCCAGCTCTTTTTATATTTTATTGCTTAGGGCCTCACTAAATTGGTGAGGCTGGCTTTAAACCTGTGATCCTCCTGCCTCAGCTTCCTGAGCTGCTGGGATGATAGGTGTGAGCCATCATACCTGGCTGATTCCGATTTTTTTCTCAGGTTGTCTTCCTATTTTATGGTTCATTCAGTGAGCTCTTCCATCATGGTACTGGAGATTGAACTCAGGGGCACCTGACCACTAAGCCACATCCTCAGCCCTATTTTGTTATTTTATTTAGAGACAGGGTCTTGATAAGTTGCTTAGCGCCTCACTTTTGCTGAGGCTGGCTTTGAACTTGCGATCCTACTGCCTCTTGAGCTGCTAGGATTACAAGCACGTGCCCAGGCCCAGCTGTAATGGTTTTTGATATGGTTTAACAGCATACCTCTAAGAATGTGAATCATACTCCTTAACACCTACACCTACCGAACAACTAAACAGCATTTTATCAAACATCTTGAACTTCCCAAGATAACAAGAAAGATGAATTAGAACTTGGTTGCAAACACTTAAAAGTTATAGACACATGACTTTCTGATTTATTTTCCTCTCTCCAAATCAGAACGACAGCACACAATCTTTATCTGCCCATAAATAAGTTCATCATCTATCTGAATTCTTTTACAATGCTTGATATAAAACCTCCCTTTATAATGAGAAATTCATTTTTTGAATTTGGGGAAAGAAACTGATTTGTGTACTATATCAAGAAACTCTTTTTCAAGTTGTACATACACTGAAATTAGCTAGCTCTCAAAGAATTATAAGAAATTAACATGTATGAATGTAGCAATAAAAAACTGCTGCAGTTTTAATTCGTATTTGGTTTTTAATTTTATATTCTCATCACAAAAATTATTCTAAGAAAGTATACTACAAATCTTGCTGGTGGTTTTAAGAACAAAATAAGGGAAGAAACTGTCTACTATGAGGAAGGAAAATGTATATGAAGGAAAAATAAGTGTAAATATTTATGCTGAAAACTGTTTCTATAATTGGAATTTCATAAAAGCAATATTGATTTATTCTTAGTAATCATGATCACAGTTATCACAGTTTGAAAGAGGGTTGTTTGCTTGTTTTTGTTTTTAATTAAAATAGTGGACAGTTCTCATCTGGCTAAATCCAACTCCATTCCTTCACCCCCAGATTTTTCATTTGGGAAATTTTATGTGTCTTCTTAACTATATATATCCTTTATTATCTAGAAAGATTCCCTACTAGCTGAGCATAGTTGTAGGCACCTGCAGCCCCAGCTACTTGGGAAGCTGAGTCAGGAGGATCCCTTGAGCTCAGGAGTTCAAGGCCAGCCTGGCAAAACAACATCCTGCCTCAAAAATAAATAAGTAAAAATTCCCATTAAACAATTTACTTGTCAAAAAAAGCTATTTGATAAAAGACCTCTTTTTGTTTTTTTAAATCTTAAAAAAGAGAAATTAATGTCCTTGAGAGAATGAACCACTTATAACTGTGTCTGTACCTTTTGTGCCTGGCAGGATGCCTGGCTCTGACATGCGCTCAATAAATGAGTACGTTTTGTTGTTGATTCCACTGGCCATTTCTAAGTGTTCTCATCTCATCTTAGACCCTTATTTCTTTGTCTAAGGAGAAGGTCCATGTATTTTATTTCTTGGAGAAGTTAAATATTTATAAAATACTTTTATTTTCTCATTATATATATATTACATTCTTGAAAACACTGTGTTCTGGCAGTCAAAGTAAAGAGGCTCAGTCACTCTTTCAAATTCTACTTACTACATTAACTCCTTGATAGTATTTCCCCTGAAAATGAAGAGGGAAACCTTTGTCCTTTTTATTTTTAATTAAAGAATAAAATTTTTTTCTTAATGCAGTTGACAGAAACTGGGAAGAACAGAAAGTATGAACAAACACTTCTTCCCTTACTGGCATTGCCATTGTTTTCTTAGTCATTACCTATAGGACCAATGGGGAGGTTTTTAATTCATTGGGAGTATAGTTTAGTTTGGTAGTACTGCTTTGCTTTATCTATAGAGAACTGAACACCTGCTCTCAGAGTCATTAAACAAAAAGAAGCTACCTATTTTCCTTAGAAGAAATGTATAACTCTATTTTTGGATGTGCTGGACAAAAAAGGGCCATATCAGACCTGGGACTTTGTTAAAGAAGTTTTAGGAACTGGGTCTGTAGCTAAGTGGCAGAGCGCTTGCCTAGCATGTGTGAGGCACTGGGTTTGATCCTAAGTACCACATAAAAATAAATAAATAAAAATAAAGGTATTATGTCTATTTATAACTTAAAAAAAGGTTTCTTTTTTGTAATTAAAAGAATACAAAGTCCTAGAGAAGGATTAAGGATTTGCATCTGGAAAAGTAGTAAAATGAATGTCTAGATGTAGAAATCTATAGTTCTGATACAACTGCAATCTGAACAAAGAATTTACAAGGAACTGCCTGCTAAATAACAAACCAACCAACTAGAAAATGACAAGAGGGCAAACCTTTGAAAAGGTAAACACTGCTAAGCTACTAAAAATGCAGGTATATTCATTAAAAGTCATCAAAATAGGGTGAAAATACAATCAAATAAATGCAATGTGAACCTTGACTATATCCTGTGTGTGTGTCTCTCTCTTGCTTTAATGGAGGGGGGAATGAGGTAGCAGCTATGAAAGATAGCCTTAGAGCAAATGTAGAAATTTCAATTTACCTATGGTGGATGCTGACACCTGGTGTTCCCCTACTAGTCTGTACATCCATCCTTACCCCCAACCTTTCCCATCTTGTTGGCTGCTAATGGCTCATAGCTACCTCCTTCTCAGCTTCAACATGATCCCATGGGAAGCTCAGAAGTGAATTGTTCTCTCATCTTGAAATAGGAGGACTCAGTCCTATGTCAGTCATTGGCTACCAGCTATGGGAAAAGGAAAGGTGGACCAGGACCATTCTCTGGAATATTTGAAAGGTAAAAAGTTATGAGACCTGCATCTCTTAATTGGTGCAGTTTAAAGACACACACAGATAAAGCAAATACAGCAAAACTGAATAAATGTCAGATCTACATGAAGATTTTAAGTGTTCACTATATTATACTTTCAACTTTTCTGAAGGTTTAAACATTTTTTTTAAACATTTACTTTTAAGTTGTAGTTGAGACACAATACCTTTATTTTGTTCATATATTTTTATGTGGTGCTGAGGATTGAACCAAGGGTCTGTCTCTCTATCATTATCTATAGTTATCCTACTGTTGAAACAGCACAGCAGAACTTCTGGGCTAAAATTTTGTAATAAAAAGTTGAAGGAAAAAAAGGAGGGGTATATCAACCCAAAGCCTGCTATTTCTTTTGTTGGTTGTCATTTTGACACTAATATCCAGAGCTGATAAGCATCCAAAGAAAACATAAATAGAATTAAGGACAAAAATCACAGTCATATCAATAGATGCACAAAAATCCTTCACATCAGCCCTAATTCATGCTAAAAACACTGAAAAAAGCAGGGATAGAAGGAATGTCCGTCAACATCATAAAGACTATATATGAAAAACCCAAAGCCAACCTCATAATACATGGGAAAAAACTGAAAGCACTTCCTTTAAAATCCGGAACAAGACACATATATCCACTCTCACCACTCCTATTCAATATAGTGCTAGGAATTCTTGCCAGAGAAATTAGGCAAGAAAAGGAAATAAAAGTGATTAAAAAAAGAAAAGAAGTCAAATTATCATTGTTTGCAGAGGATATGATCCTATACTTAGATTTCCAAAATACTCCACCAGAAGATTGCTGGAACTAATAAACCAATTTAGCCAAGTAGGAGGTTACAAAAATCAACATACAAAAATCAGTGATTTTCCTATACACGAATAAGGAATCTGTTCAGAATGAATTCAGGGGCTGAAGTTGTAGCTAAGTAGTAGAGTGCTTGCCTAGCATGCATGAGGTACTGGGTTTAATCCTCAGCACAACATAAAAATAAATAAGTAAATAAAGGTATTGTGTCCATCTACAGCTATAAACAAACAAACAAACAAACAAATAAATAAAATGAATTCAGGAAAACATCTCCATTCACAATGGCATTGAAAAAAATAAAATACCTAGGAATAAATCTAACCAAGGAGGTGAAAGACTCTACAATGAAAAGTATAGAACACTGAAGAAGACACAAGATGGAAGACCACCAATGTTCATGGATAGGCAGAATTAATATTGTTAAAATTGCCGTATTACCAAAGCAATATCAGATTCAATGCAATCCCCACCAAAATATCAATGACTTTCTTTATGAAACTAGAAAATAAAGCATTAAAAATCATGGAAGGCAAAAGATTCAGAATAGCCAAAGCAATTCTAAACCAAAAAAGCAATGACTTCAGGGCTGAAGCTATAGCTCAGTGGTAGAGTGCCTGCTTCACAGGTATGAGGCCCTGGATTTGATCCTCACCACCACATAAAAATAAAGATATTGTGTCCATATATAACTGAAAAAAAAAAAAAAGCAATGACTTCAAATTATACTATGGTTATAGTAACAAAAACTGAATGGTACTGGCATGAAAATAGACACAGACCAATGAAACAGAAGACACAGAGACAAATCCATAGAGATTCAGTCATCTGCACAGAGACCAATCCACAAAATTACAACTATCTTATATTTGATAAAGGGGCTAAAAGCATGCAATGGAGAAAGGATAGCATCTTCAACAAATGGTGCTGGGAAAACTGGAAATCCATATGCAACAAAATGAAACTGAATCCCTTTCTCTCACCATGCACAAATGTTAACTCAAAATGGATCAAGGAGCTTGATATCAAATCAGAGACTCTGCATCTGATAGAAGAAAAAGTTGGCTCCGATCTACATACTGTGGGGTTGGGCTCCAAATTCCTTAATAGGACACCCATAGCACAAGAGTTAAAAACAAGAATCAACAAATGGGACTTACTCAAACTAAAAAGTTTTTTCT
>NW_026000240.1:318315-372371 GCF_001458135.2 Marmota marmota marmota
ATTTATACACGATGGAGTATTACTCAGCACTAAAAAATGACAAAATCATGGAATTTGCAGGGAAATGGATGGCATTAGAGCAGATTATGCTAAGTGAAGCTAGCCAATCCCTAAAAAACAAATGCCAAATGTCTTCTTTGATATAAGGAGAGCAACTGAAAACAGAGCAGGGAGGAAGAGCATGAGAAAAAGACTGACATTAAACAGGGACGAGAGGTGGGAGGGAAAGGGAGAGAGAAGGGAAATTGCATGGAAATGGAAGGAGACCCTCATTGTTATAAAAAATTACATATAAGAGGATGTGAGGGGAAAGGGGAAAAAATCAAGGGAGAGAAATGAATTACAGTAGATGGGGTAGAGAGAGAAGATGGGAGGGGAGGAGAGAGGGGATAGTAGAGGATAGGAAAGATAGCAGAATGCAACAGTCACTAGTATGGCAATATGTAAAAACGTGGGTGTGTAACCGATGTGATTCTGCAATCTGTATATGGGGTAAAAATGGGAGTTCATAACCCACTTGAATCAAATGTATGAAATATGATATGTCAAGAGCTTCGTAATGTTTTGAACAACCAATAAAAAAAAAGATAAAAAAAAAAAAAAGAGATTCAGTCATCTGACAAAGGTGTCAAAACATACACTGGAGGGGCTAAGGCTGAGGCTCAGGGGTAGCACACTTGCGTGGCATGTGTGAGGCACTGGGTTCAATTCTCAGCACTGAATATAAATAAATAAAATAAAGGTCTGTCGACAACTTAAGAAAAAATATATACTGGAGAAAAGACAGCTTTTTCAAACAAATGGTGTTTGGAAAAGTGGTTTTCCATATATAGAAGAATGAGTCTAGATCCCTATCTCATGCTATACAAATGCCAACTCAAAAAGGATCAAAGACCTAGGAACAAGACCAGACACTGGTCTTAGTTCTCCTAGAAGAAAATATAAGGTCCACACTCCAACACATAAGTGCAGGCATTGACTTTCTTTCTTTCTTTGGTACCCGGATTTAACCCAGGGGCTCTTAACCATTGTGCCATATCCCCAGCCCTTTCTTGTATTTTATTTAGAGACAGGGTCTTACTGAGATACTTAGGACCTTGCTAAGTTGCTGAGGCTGGTTTTGAACTCACAATCTTCTTGCCTCAGCTTCTTGAGCTGCTGGGATTACAGGCATGCGCCATTGCACCTGACCAGGCAATGACTTTCTCAGTAGGACTTCCAAAGCTCAGAAAATAATGTCGAGAATAAATAAAGATGGGATGACATTAAATTAAAAAAGCTCCTTCATAGCCAAAGGAAACAATGTGAAGAAAGAACCTATTGGATGGAAGAAAATCTTTGCTACTTATTCTTCTGATAGAGGATTACTATCCAAAATAACTTTACACTAATATTTTTTTTTAAAAAATTAAAAAATATGAAAACCCAAACCAAACAACCCACTCAAAACCAAATCCAAAATAGAACAACAAAACCAAAACCATTTGACCCAGCTATCCCTCTCCTTAGTCTATACCCAAAGGACTTAAAAACAGCATACTACAGGGACATAGCCATATCAATGTTTATAGCAGCACAATTCACAACAGCTAAACTGTGGAACAACCTAGATGCCCTTCAATAGATGAATGGATTAAAAATGTGGCATATATACACAAGAATATTACTCAGCAATAAAAGAGAATGAAATCATGACTTTTGCAGGTAAATGGATGGAAATAGAGAAGATAATGCTAAGTGAAGTTAGCCAATCCCAAAAAACCAAATGCTGAATATTTTCTCTGATATAAGGAGACTGATTCATAGTGGGAGAGGGAGCATGGGAGGAATAGCGAACTCTAGATAGGGCAGAGGGGTGGGAGGGAAAGGGAGGGGTTAGAAATGATAGTGGAATGTGATGGACATTATTATCCAAAGTACATGTATAAAGACATGAATTGGTGTGAATATACTTTATATACAACCAGAGATATGAAAAATTTTGCGTTTTCATAAGAATTGTAATGCATTCTGCTGTCGCATATAAATAAAAAACAAAAACAAAAACAAAAAACCCCTAACAAAAACAAAAAACTTCTCAAAAGAAGAAATACAAATGGTCACTAAATATATGAAAAAAACATCTTTAGCAATTAGGGAAATGCAAATGAAAACTACACTTAGATTTCCTATTACTCCAGTTAGAACGGCAGCTATCAAGAATACAAACAATAACAAATGCTGGAGAGAATGTGGAGAAAAAGGAACGTATTTATACTGTTGGTAGGATTGTAAATTAGTACAACCACTATGGAAATCAATTGAAAGTTCATCAAAAGACTAGGAATGGAACCATCATATAACCTAGCTATACCACTCCTCAGTATTTATCCTAAAAAATTAAAGTCAGAATATTATAGAGATACATGCATATCCATGTTTATAATAGCAGAATTCACAATAGCCAAACTGTGGAACCAGCTTAGGTATTCATTAATGAATGAATAACAAAAATGTGGTATATATACATAATGGAGTTTTATTCTGCCATAAAGAAAAGTGTGAAATTATGTCTTTGGCAGAAAAATGGAGGGAACTTGAGAACATTATGTTAAGTGAAATAAACCAAACTCAAGAAGTTAAGGGTCACATGTTTTCTCTCATATGTGGAAACTAGAGAGAATAATGGAAAAGAAAGTGGTGGGTGGAGCTTATGAAAACAGAAGGGAGATCAATAAGAGTAGACAAAAGGAATCAGGGGGAAGGAGGAGGGGAAGGAAAGGAGAAATACTGGGGAATGGAATTACCAAAATTATATTGCTATATTATATACATGGACAAATATATAAAAATAAATACCACCATTATGTATAATCAGGGTGTATAAATATGTAAAATATGGAAAAATTTATTATTATTATTATTATTATAAGATTTTGTTACATATGTGTAAATATGTAAAATATGGAAAAAATTCTTTCAGTGTTTCCCCAATATCTCCCCTAAGATAAACTTCTAATTCCTTCACATGTTTCATAAGGGCTCAGCTCTCTTCTTCAACTCCTGCCATACTCAGTGTATGATTTATTCTGAACAATTTAACAATTCCTTGAATACGTCATGACCTTCTTTAGCTCTCCTATCCCCAGCTCCCGTAATGCTAGAGATTCCCTTGTGTGTGCTAGGCAAGTGCTTTTCCACAGAGCTACATTTTTTAGCCCACTTCTTTAGCTTTTGAATCTAGGAATACTGTGCCCAGAATGCCTTCTCTTTCTCTGTATTGCTGGCAAATTCCTACTCATACTTCAAGAAATTAGTTCAAATTTCACCTCTTCTAGGAAGGCCTCCCCGAACTCTCTAGGCAGTTAACTGGTTCTTTTTTGTATCTTCATAGTATACATCTTACATTTATTAGATTACTAAAAATTATTGTTAACATGTCTATTTTTCTTTAGAAGTGAAATCAAGAAGGCAGGGACTGGACCCTTTGCATCCCTAACTTCAGCAAAATGACTGCCACTATGCTTAATGAATGTCTGATAAACAGCCACTGCTTTTTAGCATTATATACTTACCACAGCTGGTGAGGGAACATGAATGCTTGGGACAGATCGAGGACGCACATGATTGGCCAAATGGCAAAGAACAACACCATCAGTTAGAGCTGCTCCAAGATCACAAGGCAGAGATACTTTTAGTCGGTACTCTATATGCTAACAGAATAGGAAAACATGTAATACAGTAATTGAAGATTGATTAACAAATAAGACATAATGGAGTTACAATGGAATACACTTAGTTGGAAATCAAGATAAAAAGGAAATAAGGAGATCATACATGTACATACACACAGCAGCTAGGCCACAGTGCCAAATACAACAGAAATTCATATACCATTTTCTGAATAAAAAGAAAACAAAGACTGGATTCTCTTTCGATTTCAAAATAAAATAGCTAACCTCTTATCACATAAGTGTATATGTATATGTGTATGTTCATATAAATTATTATTATAAGATTTTGTTATAATATGAAGCAGAAAGGAAATGAAAATAATTTCAAATGCATAGGGCTAAGAATAACCCATCTCAATTTTTTCAGTAAAAAGTTGAAAAGAATTTCTTCAGTAGCATAATTTCTTTTACATTTATCACAAAACACAGCCACAATAGATATCTACTAATTCTATGAACAAGTAATTATGGGATTATGGATTATAGTAATATCACGGAAAAAGTGCAATTCAAAGATAATATACACACTTTTCGTAGTTGTTCTATTAATTTCAGCTCTTCTTCTCTCTGCCTTGATATGGGATCTGTAGAATCAGTGGTAGGTGCAGAAGATGGGAGAGGTGAAGCATGGCCTAGAAAAATACTAACATGTTAGATAGAAAACCAATGCTAAGAAAATACATCTGTCTGATGACAATGTCCTTGCAAGGACATCATTTTCTGCTTTCTGGATTGAATTTTTAAAAATGTTTTTATTATGGAAAATTTCAAATATACATGATAATGATTACTCATTTGGCTTAACTACTGTATTTGAGCCCAAAAATGTTATCATTGAAAAAAAAATACATATACAGAAAATTATACAAATAGCAGAGATTAATAATTTTCCTCAGAAAGTGAAACAATTAATATCCTTAGAGATATTAATTAATTAGTAAATGAAACATTACTTATGCCCAAACCCTTTTGCATGCTCTGCCTATCAGTACCTAAAGGTTACCAGTATGCTGACTTCAAAAGCCATAGATTAGTTTTCTCATTTTTGAACTTTCTATAAATTAAATCATATTGTATGCTTTTGTGGTCTGGCTTCTTTTGATTAACATGATGAGATTTATCCATGTTGACGTTCAGAGTTATTTGTTCATTTTCATGACCTTTACGGTATATGCCAATGTTTAGCTATACCACAATTTATTATCCATTCTACTGATGGACATTGTATTTGGGGCTATTTTGAATAATACTGCTGTGAATATTTTTGGACATATTTTCGGTATACCTGTGTGCATATTTCTCAAAATTGTTGGTTTATGGTCATGGAGTGTACAAATGTTTGACAGTTTATCAATACAGAAAAATCTGAAAAAGCGCATTGCAGCTGGGTATGGTGGCACATCCCTCTAATCCTAGTGACTCAGGAGGCTGAGGCAGGAGTCTTGCAAGTTTAAAGTCCAGCCTCAGGAATGTAGTGAGACCCTGTCTCAAAATAAAAAATCGAAAGAGCTGGGAATATAGCTTAGTGGGAAAGTGTCCCTGGGCTCCATCCCCAGTATCAAAGGGGTCGGGGAGAAGAAGCTATATCCTCTAACTGAAGAGGATTTTATTTGTTCAAATATTCAAAACTTATTTAGCTGGATGTGGCAGTGCATACCTGTAATCCCAGCTACTCAGGAGGCTAAGATAGGAGGATTTCAAGCTCCAGGCCATCTTAGTACCCCAACCCCCCTAAATCAAAAAACATAAAAATGCTTGCTTTTAGGTGATTCTAAGCAACTTTTTAATCAAAACAGATTTAATCACAGGTATCTGCAGAGTTTAAAGCTTTTGGTATATAAGTTTAAAAGATGTTACAGTTTATGTCTTGTATAAAGCACCTTTCCAGCCCCAACCCTATCCTGCCCCATTTTCAAAATCACTATCACCTACCTTTATTTGTTTCTGCCCTGACAGCTGCTCGGAAAAGGAAACTTTCAGGGCGCAGGGGTTGATTTCTCTGGATGGTAGCAGGAAAAGAATATGCAGGGGAATGATGAACTAAATCAGTATGGAAAAAGCAAAATGAAACGAAAGATGGAAAGCAAATTAAATATAATGTAGATGTACATGTCACAGTCACAAAAGTTCAGTAAGTAGTACATACAGAAAAAATCAAACATGGCAATATGATATAAAATGATACTTTTTTTTTTTTGTACTTAGGATTGAACCAAAGAGTGCTCTATCACTAAGCTACATCCCAAGCCCTTTTTATTTATTTTTTTATTTTAAGACAGGTTCTCAATAAGTTGCTGAGGCTGGCCTGGTACTTGTGATCCTCCTGCCTCAGCCTTCTGAGTTGCTGGCATTTCAGGTGTGTGCCACCATGCTTGTTAAGAATTCTGTTTACTAACGAAAAATCTGGCATAGAAAAGTAATCCTTAGAGAAGGGTTTTTAATTCTCATGTTATTTTTGGTATATCAATAAATACAGAAAAATGCTAATATACTGAACATACCCTCTTGCAAATCTATAGCCCTGCTGGCTCAAGCTCATTTGTTCTCATCAAATGGCTAAGTAGTTGAATAACCAGTTGAATTAAAAAGTGGGAAATGTTTAGAAAGTTTTCAATTTGTGTCTGATTTCTGTCTCAGAAAAAGAAGTCAGTTCTCTAACTAATCAACTTGTTCAAGAAAATTCTGGTTAAGAATTAGATCTTGATATGGTTAACTGTACTTTTGTGTCTATTACCTGTTTCTGTTGTAGGTGAACTTGATAAGGCAGTAGATCTGTCATCACTCTGTGGAGAAAGACACAGCAATAATTATTAATCAAGAAGACAAACTTTCCACATTTATGTTAACTTTGGGACTACATTAAAAAAAACCCAAAACCAAAAACCCATGCAACTCTCCTTCAAATTTAAGTCTTAGAATGAAAATTAAGTGAAAAGAATTAATCTCGTACATTATTTTAAAAAAATATATATTTTTTTAGTTGTAGACAGACACAATACCTTTATTTTACTTATTTATTTATTTTTTATGTGGTGCTGAGGATCGAACCTAGTCCTGCACACGTGCTAGGCAAGCACTCTACCACTGAGCTACATACAACCCCAGTCAAACTTTTTGTGTTTATGTAAAGTATTATCTAAAAATAACAGGTATTTCCAAAGACTGAGAAATCATCACTATAAGGTACAAAATACATGGGAAAGAATAAAATTTTATTTTCTAATAGCAATTCTCTGGAATAATTTCTAAAATACTTTTTCCTCTGGAGAATAATATTTAATCTTTTGGAAAACAGGAAACAGGATTCTTCATTCAATTAGAAACAAATGTGTTTACAAGATGATGTCTTTTCTAGAATAGTATTTGATTTCAATTCATTGAAGAACAGTACTGTAAAAAGGAGGAGGAACTAGCTAAAATGGTATAAAGTTTACGTAAAAAAAGGGGAACTTAAGATAAAAAACATATTCAATGGCTGGGTTAAAGATGTTGAAGGTTTGGCAGGAGAGCAGAATCAAGAAGTCTTGACATCTAATTAAATTTAAACATAACTTTATGGTATATTAGGCATTTCTAAACCAAAATGACTTTAAAACTAACACACACACACATATCTGCTCCCTCCCACCCTACCCAGGGCTCAATAGTTTCAAAAATCTCATATCTCTAGTTGAATTTGGGTCAGATAAAATAAATGATGACAGAATTTTAATTGCAAACAACAATGACAAGGAAAGAGCCATGCAGTTGAGAATATTCTTGGACAGATTTAGAGACAATTTTCTGGTAATGATTCCTTAGTTTGATATTTATGGGCTGAGAGTCAAGATTTAAATGTTAAGATTTAAAAAGCAAGCTGGGCTTGCAAGGCATGGTGGCATACCTGTAATCTCAGTGACTCGGGAGGCTGAGGCAGGAAAATTGCAAGGTCAAGGCCAGCCTCAGCAATTTAGTGAGACTCTGTCACCCCCCAAAAAAGGTGTGTGTGGGGATGCGGGGAGGCTGGGGATGTGGCTCAGTTGTGAAGCGCCTCTGGGTTCAATTCCAGGTACCGCCCCCCCCCCCAAAAAAAAGCCAACAAGAAGCTTTGCTCTTGACTGAGGCAGAAACAACATGTTCATCAAGATTATAGATGTATATAATCTATATTTTAGGTGTTGAAAAAAAATGGAAACTTTAATAAATTTAAAACAAGAGTAATAGGAATTAATAAAAAGGAATCAACAGGCAAATGAGGCAAAAGCTGGATACTTTAGATGGAAACAAAAAGACTACTGTTATTTTCAAAGATATGAGCTAGGAAGGAGAAAGTTAGCTAAATGAAGACTGGCTGAAATACCAATGGTATAAGTAGAAAAAACATTTAAAGGCAAAAATTATTCTAGATAAAGGAAAAAATATTTTTAAAAATTTAAAATAATTATTCATAGGATACAGACTAGAAATTTAACATTTTAAAGAATAAAAGAAAGTTAATGGGCAGCTAGCTTTATTGGATAAGAAGGAAGAGCCAAAACAAATGATGCTGAAGGTCAGCAAATGTTCTCTACCTCCAGAAACAGCAACTGATACCATGCAACTCACCTGTGAAAGAAACTAAAGCCAGAAGGCAGGAAACTGTTAAAAGGATGACTTTTAATATACTTTTATTGAAACTATAAATCTACATGACTTGCATTTTAGGACACTATAAAATAATTAGTTGAAATCACATTGGGATCATTAATTATATTTGGGAATTCTTGGAGAACCAGACAGAAAACAAAAAGATTATAAAATAATCTCAGAAGTTGACATGAACTCAAATTCTAAGCCTGGCTAAGAAACAACAATAAGAAATTATGCCTACATAACCCACTTGAATCAAAAAGTGTGGAATATGATATGTCAAGAAATTTGTAATGTTTTGAACAACCCACAATAAAAAATAAAAAACAAAAAAAGAAATTATGCCTAAATTCAGTACATAACTGCTGTAAAGATAAAAATAAAGAATAAATCTTTAAAACTAGTAATTTGAGGGGCTGGAGTTGTGGCTCAGTGGTAGAGTGCTTGCCTAGCATGTGTGAGGCACTGGGTTCGATTCTCAGCACCACATATAAATAAATAAAAGTCCATCAACAACTAATAAAATATTTTAAAAAATCTACTCATTTGACAGTCAAGCAGGCTGGTAGAAACAAAGTCATAGCCACTTTTATAGAGAAACTTTGGTCTGGATCATGCAACTTTTGGCACATTTGTATATGGCCTTTATTAGCTATGACTCAGATTAAAAGTGCCAATGCCATGAGATATCCCTTGAGTATAATGAATTAACTTCTCTCTCACACATGTAAAATGGTTTACCTTCCTTGAGAGAATTGTGGAAAAAAAAAAAAGTAACCAAAATAACTTTCTGTTGTACAAATAAGGAACTCAACTGAGAATAATTGGAAAAAATGTTAACATGGAAAATAACGTAGGTAGTTTTTTCAGGGTCAAGTAGAGAAGTACACAGTGGTAAATAATAGCTTTCAAATATAAAGAATCTTACATAAAGATTGTTAAGTAATGGAAAAAAGAAATCAGTACATGCCATAGCCAGAACAGATACGTTAGTCAAAGAGAGGATCTTGACAGTGAGAAGTTTTAATAATTTCTTATGTATACTAAAATAAAGATGCAATTATCATTCCCAGAGGCCTTAAAAAATAAAATACTACAGGCTCTAAATTTTTAGAATTTAGACTAAATTTTTCTAAAAGGTGGAATTTATCATCTAATATTACTGTTGACATAAAGCAAAGGGTGGCAATTTTTTTTCTTAAAAGGCCAAACAAACATTTAGGCTTGCAGATTGTTATAATCTCTGTCACAACTATTCCAACTCTGCTGTTTATTGCAAAAGCAGACACAGACAATAAATACATAAACAAAAGGGATTGGCTGTGTACCAATAAAAGTTTTTTGTTGTTATTGGTTTTTTTTTTGGTACCAGGGATTAATCTGGGGGCACTTAACTACTGAGCCACATCTCAAGGGCTTTTTATATTTTATTTTGAGACAGGGTCCCATTAAGTTGCTTACTTCACTAAGTTGCTGAGGCTGGCTTTGAACTCATTGTTCTCCTGCCTCAGCCTTCTGAGTTGCTGGGATTACAGGCATGTACCATCACACTTTCAAAAAATTTCAAGTGAAACCAGTGTTAAACTCAAATAGTTTTATAAGCTTAGGCATATTTCATACAATCCTAGATTTCAGATTGTTGCTATCACCAATCTATTGGAAAATTTAAGACCTACTTTGTGCACACCCTCCCCAAATTTCCTGGTGAAATAATGTAACAAAAGATACCTTAAGAGGCGTGAAGGCAGAAGAATGAAGCAGGGTAACAGCACAGCCCACTTGATTCAACCCTGACAGCGACTAAATTTCAAAAAGAGGAAGAGAAGAAACAGAAGGCAGCATTTATGTTAGCAAAATGCCAGGCAGGCAGATCTGATCAGTGAAATTAGAGAAGGAAAAGTCATTGACAAACTTTTCAAAATGTTTTACCAAGGTTATTAATAAGTTTGAAGGAGAATATTTTGGGGGAAAAATCCCCATCATTTATACAACACAGGATCTCTACCTGAATAATTCAGGATATTTGTAATATCTCATACCATATTAATGAAGAACCAAGAGGCATGAGTTAATAAAAATTATTTTACACAGAAATAAAACTAAGAACATCAATATTTTTAGCAAAATAGTTTTCAAACTATTGAGTCCTTTGCTGTTCCTATAGCAGGGAAAATGAACCAGTCAATTTTAACTGAGCAGAACTGGCTTCAGAACAATATTTTAAAAATATTAATCCAAATTAATTTATTATAATCCAATTTAAGGCTCTGATGTGAGAACACAGGACATAACAATTCTGTATCACACCTTAAGGATAAACTAGCATTTCATTTCTGCCTCTGTGAAATTCCAAATGACCTATAAGAGGGTAGGGAAGAATCCCCCTACCCCCTGTTTTTAATCCTTTATCTTTCACCAGCCAACATACAACTAGTTAGGTATATTACAGATATTATAAGAAATACTGTTAGAAACTAATGTCTATGTATGATTATTACTCAACATTTGAAATTAAAATAAAAAAGAAGCCATTATATAGATTTTTGATTATAGCTAAGACGGTCAAGACATAGAACTTTTTCCTTTTGCCACATGGGAAATAAAAATCAGAGAAGATTTTTCAGAAAGGAACTGAATAAGATTTACCTACTATGACAATAAAATGGCAAAAGCTTAAAGCTATTAAGGTCTTTATAAATTAAATAATAAAAAAAATTAAACTAGGGATACATCATGGGATAAATGAACAAAAACATAGGTGGGCATTTATTTATTTATTTTGGTATCAGGGATTGAACTCAGGGGTGCTTAAACACTGAGACACATCCCCAGCCCATTTTTGTATTTTATTTAGAGACAGAGTTGCTTAGGGCTCGCTAAGTTGCTGAGACTGGCTTTGAATTCACGATCCTCCTGCCTCAGCCTCCTGAGCTGCTCCCGACCATGCCCAGCATAGGTGGGCATTTATAAAAGGGTCTATGTGTATTTAATAGGATAAATACACCTTTTTTTTCCCCCCCTAGATAGGGTCTTTCTCTGATGCCCAGGCTGGTCTTAAACTTTGTGGACTTGTGATCTGCCTGCCTTAGCCACCCAAGTAACTGGGACTATAGGCATGCAACACCATGCCTGATTACAACTATATTTTTAATGATAATTAGTAGAGAACAGTATATATATTTTTTATTTTGACAAAAAAGCATGTAACCAATAATATATTTCTGTGACAAAATCTATTTTAACACAGAAACAAATATTGTGCCAAAGAATAAGACCATGACAATGGTAAGACAAGTGTATGCTTCATCTGTTCAGATTTCCTAGACTTCCTTTTAATTAAATGTTTTGGAACTACAGTCAATCTCAAATATAAAAAGTCTAGAAGCCACCGGGTGCCGTGGTGCACACCTGTAAGCCTAGCTAATCAAAAGGCTGGGGTAGGAGGATTGCAAGTTTGGGTCTAGCCTCATTTTGCAATTCAGTGAGGTCCTGTATCAGAATAAAAATACAAAAGGTTAAGGAATGCAGTACAGGGAGACATAAGAGGTTAAAAGCAACAGGCACTTGAGATGCGGCCCTAAAAGAATATTAGTGTAACTGGCATTAAATGTTACTAATATATATTTCAAATCCTAAATTACAAGGTCTTTAAATCAAATTCAACCTTTTCCTTCTTGTAACATCAGACATGTTCATGACAAAACAATTTAATGAGCAATTATTAGATATATAACATTTATGTGTTCATTCAATAAATATTTACTGAGCACCTAATATATTCCCAGGAACTATGGTGGGGCCAGGGTATGAAAGGGTAAATATGACAGAGAATATCCTTGTGCCCCTGAAGCTTACAGTCTGGTAGTCCAATAGGGGAAATATATTTTTAAAAAATGTAAATGAAAGTACTATAAAGAAAAAAATAACAACGAAGACAATTTGATTTGAGGAAAGGAAGCCATAGAAAACTATTTTGAAGATGAGACATTGTTAAACAGACACCTGATTAATGAGGAGGAATCAATCAAAAGGAATATGCAGGGAGGGAGAGGCATTCTGGTGTAAGGAGAGAACAGCCCTTTGCAAAGGTCCTCAGGTGGGAAAGGGCTTACCATATCTGTAGAGCTGGGAAAAATCCTAGAGTGAGCCCAGATATGAGCCTGGAGAGGCAGGCAGTAGCCAGAGCACAAAAGCTTTGAGGCCAGGTTAAGAGGTCTAGACTTCAAGAGCAATTTAATGTCTTCGAAGAATAATTTTGAGAATATCAAAGCTATATGATTTAAAATATGACTTACGAAATATGATTTAAAATAGGACTCTTTTGTTCAGGGTTAGCTGGATATTATTTGGCATACAAAAAAATGTGAGATTTGTTTTTAAAGGCCACCTATACTTACAAAGTCAATATGGTTCTTGGTGTACATGTTCTACCTTTCCAACATGCATACTGATAATACATACAAGTATATATGTTTTGACAAATGGTTGAAGGATGTTTCAAATTTCATGCTAAGGAAATTTTGCTTTTTTTTTTTTTTCAATTTCTGCTTTTTTCTTGAAAAAAACTATTGGGCACTCAGACTTATATCACTCACAATATGTGTTATTAAATCTCATCTTCAGTGCCTGAACTGTTTTCAGTTACAATGTAGGAGCAATATAGCAAATATAGCAGGGTATTTATTGCAGGTCCTTGAGTGAGCCAGACCTAGACTGAAACCTCGCCTTACACTTACCAGCTAAGTGACCTTGGAAAGGCCACATTTTGGACAAGATATTCTATGCCTCAGTAATTACTTATGAAATGGTGCTAAATTTAACCTTAACTCTTGCTATGAAAATTGAATGAGATAATTTTGTGTGCAGATCATCAGCAGTCCTATCTTTCCATATTAATTTAAACTAATTTTATTTCTCATGCCAATTCCACTAAAACTCCAGAGACTGGTGATTGTATTCATTTGTAAAACTGCCAGTTAAAATGTGCTTTATCTATCTCAAAGGAAATGAAGATTGGAGAATACATAGAAAATTTAACAAACAATGGAAGTTTCTGTAGTAGGAGTCTCACATGAAAGCATGCAATTTATATAGTATGCACAATGGCAACAGTTTCCAGCACATAGGACAGAATTTGCTATAGACATTAGCCTTTTGAACTGCTAGTTTTCATTACTATTATAGAATAATAACATAAAACATGATGGGAAAAGCAATTCTATAAATGGTTAGAATTCTCTTGCAAGGCTAATCAGCAGATAGCATTCCAGTTAATGTTTTTTTTTTGAGTTTAAAGAATGGTCATGGAGGGATAATCTTGAGATGCAAATATTTAAAACCTAAGTCTGGGATTTTTAGTAGCTTATAATACATAATAAATAGGATACCAAATATATAATTGTATAATTAGTATCACAGAGTAAGGGGTTTCATTTAACATACAGATGACTCATGAGTCAAATTATGATTAATAAAGTATCACCTGGAATTAGAAAAGACATTTAAAAAACTCTAACATAAAGTCAATGTGGTTCTCAATGTAAATGTTTCATCTTGGGAAGCACTAACATGTGAATCATAGCTGCAGAACTCTGAAACACTTGGTAAATCACAAATGGTAAAGCAGTGAAATAGTTCTAGTTGTTTATAAAGCATTTAGTAATGATGCTCATCATGTTTTATGGTATTTTACCATAATTAGATAATTTCTGAGTGAAAGCACAATAACTATTCTTCAATATTTAGAAATAGCAGCATAAAACTCCATTTTGCATAAACTCTTACCACTAACAAGGCACTATCATCAGTGTGTTGAGACCTTCTGGATGGGAAAGGACACTGGAGATGTGGAAAAAAATGAATCCAATCAAAAACAAACTACGCACACAAGCGATACATTTAAAAAATACGCACACAAGGAAAGAGACATAAGTCACTTTTGAAGAGCTGACACATAGGATCATGTTCACAATCACTTGGAATTCATATACAATAGCCAATAAACACTGATGTTCTTCCAAAGAGTTTAAACAACTTCAAATATGATCTTTTTTTAACTTTTTTTTTATTTGTAGATGAATACAATACCTTTATTTATTTATTTTTATGTGGTGCTGAGACTTGAACCCAGTGCCTCACACATGCTAGGTAAGCACTCTGCCACTGAGCTACAACCCCAGCCCTTCAAATATGACCTTACTGCCTAAAAAACCCTCTAAGGAGGGATCTGGGGTTATTTTCTGTTCACAGAAGAGAAAGCTGATACCTGATATAATATAAAGAATTTGCAGTCATCTAGTGAACCAGTGGTAAATTTAAAAATAAATCCTAGAGACATGATTTCTGGTGTATAAATGGTAGAATTTTCTTGCAAGGCTAATCTGCAGACAGCATTCCAGTTAATGTTTTTCTGAGTTTAAAGAATAGTTAAGGAGGGATAATCTTGAGATGCAAATATTTAAAACCTAAATCTGGAATTTTTAGTAGCTTACAATACATAATAAATAGGATACCAAACATAAAGTTGTATAATTAGTATCACAGAGTAAGGGGCTTCATTTAACATACAGGTGACTCATGAGTCAAATTACATCTCTTCATTACCTTTCTCTGTAAATAAGGTATAATTAAACAATTTAAACCTATACATTTTTTTTAGTGAAGCTTTAGTTTTCAGAGAATGAATTACTCAAGAACAATCATCAAAAAGGAAATGTCGGGGTAAAAAATGGAAAATGTATTATTAAGCATATCACACTCTGATTGTCAAAGGCTTGTACAGAATTATTATTATGTGAAAACAACTAAAAATGTCTCAATGACTTTTTCAGGTATTATACAAATATATAAAGTTCTCATATAAATAGAATTAGTTATTATAGTTCAATAAGATTTTAAAACACTTTTCTAATGGACATTTTTAGAGCAGATTATGCTAAGTGAAGTTAGCCAATCCCTAAAAAACAAATGCCAAATGTCTTCTCTGATATAAGGGGGGTGACTCAAAATGGGATAGGGAGGAAGAGCCTGAGAAGAAGACTACCACTAAATAGGGAAGAGAGGTGGGAGGGAAAAAGAGAGAGAAGGGGAGTTGCACAGAAGATGGAAGGAGAACCTCATTGTTATACAGAATACATATATGATGTTGGGATGAGAAAAAGAAAAAAAAAAGTGTGTCACTTTGGATTGTATAGAGAGAAAGGATAGGAGAGGAGGGGAGGAGTGGGGGGATAGGAAGGGCAGCAGAATAGAATAGACATTATGATTGATATATGTACATTCCATGTATGTATTATATGTCAAAATACATTCTGCTGTCATGTATGACTAAAAAAAAATAAATCATATGGTACTTAAAAAAATAAAATATAAACATTCTAAATATATTTTCTCATACTAAAAAAACTTGGGTTGTCTGTCTATCTATCTATCTATGAGGTATTGGGGACTGATCCCAGTACCTCAAATTCACTATTTCCCATACCTATTTTCCTCCAATTTGTTCATTTCTATTATTATCACAAATAATAATCTTAGAGCTTCTAGGATTATCTTGCATTATAGAGAACATTTTGAAATGGATAAGAAGGGGATGATGTCCCTAGCAGAGATGAGGAGGGTAAGAAATCTCTAGAGTGATATACATGTAGATGAATACATACATATAAAATCCTGACCTAGAAATTTTGATAATCCCTAGCCTGTATCTTCTTAAGTACAATTTTGTGATGGAAAAAAGAAAAAAGGCAATATTTTGATCACTGAAAGAATGATAATCACTTCAAAACATTTCATTCCCACTATAAAAATAATAAATCCCTCCCCCAAAGTAATTATATAGACTTACCTCACCATCTGTGGGGGGTTGTTGCTTTTGTGGACTTTGTGATGCTTTTTGCTACATGCCCCAAACCCCCACAAAAAAAGAAAGTTGGTCAGAATCTGGAACACATATTTGAAATGGTAAACTGTATTTACTAAAACAATTATAGTAATTTCCTTATTTTTTATATATGACGCTTTATGTTACACCCTACCTTAAATATTTTACAATTTAAATGAAGAAAAACAACAAACTATACTATCATATTTCTATCAGTATTTAAAAAAGAAAAAAGAAATTTAAAACTTTATGTATACCTATATACACATTGTGCCATAATATTCTTTCAATATTCTCTCAATATGAACTCAATCCTTCTTCTCTAATGGCTTTAAATATCATGCTAATACTGACAACTTGAATTTTCTATTAGCTAAGTCTCAGACATTTTCAATTGCTTATTCAAACTCTACTTGGAAACTCAATGTCATTGCATTATCAACATATGCAAAACCAAATTCACTATTTAGTATACCTATTTTCCCCCAATTTGTTCATTTGTTATTATCACAAATAATACCAATATCAGTGTATTCAGTGTTTTACAATGTGTTCTTACACACAGTTTTCTCAAGTGACTTTTCTTATTCTGTGAAATAAACAAAAACCATAATTCAGAGATGAGGAAACTGAGCAAAGAGCTTATGGGGCAAGTACAAATTTACACCTTTCTTCTGACCTCAAATCCAACATACTCCCCACATGCTAGATTCCCACTAAAACCTTTCATTTAGTCTCAAAACTTTGCTTTGGGACCTTCTTTTCTTCATTCATCTTCATGATTTATTCATCATTTGTCACTACATATCTATTGTGCAAAGTATAAAAATGCTTCTTTTGAAATGCCTCTTGATAAAATTCACTGTAGGGCTGGGGATATAGCTCAGTTGGTAGAGTGCTTGCCTCACATGCACAAGGCCTGAGTTCAATCCCCAGAACCATGAAAAAAAAAAAAAAAAAATCCACTGTAGTGCTCTGTGTGGTGGTGCACACCTATAATCCCAGCTACTTGTGAGGCTGAGGCAGGACAATGGTAAGTTCAAGGCCAGCCTGGGCAATTTAGCAAGACCCTGTTTCAAAATAAAAAATGGGAATGTAGCTCAGTGGTAGAGTGTTCCTGGGTTCAACATCCCTTACTGGACAAAATCCACCGTAGTAGAGTATTAAATATTAGGTATATCTATCATAATTCTGAAAGTTAACACTTTATAATTAAATATTGTAAGAAACAAAAGGTACAGAATAGTTCAATAACTTTCCAAAAATCAAGCACATACAAAGGACAAAGTTGGATTCAAATTCAGATATTTCTAATTCTAAACTCATGTCACTATGTAACTCTGTCAACCCTCTGTCACCTTAGAAATCTTCTAGTTTTATGTCCTCACTTTGCACCATTTTCTTAATTAATGCAATTACCATTTTATTTCTTCTTTCTAGCTCTTTCTTCCTGACCTGTTCTAACATGAGTAGACTAGTTTTTCAGAAGTATTTATATTTTTTTTGCTTTTCTCCTACTTAAGAACTTAAAATTGTTCTCTTCTGCCTAAATTAGATTATGATTTAATTTGACATTTAATCATGACCATCTGTAGTGTAATTATTTATCTCTTACTAGCTATGTAACTTCTACAACAAAGAAAGCTAAAATTGAGTAAATTTATGAAAAATGCATAGAATAGCACCTAGGGTATAGTAAGTGTTAGCAATGATCAATTATTGAGGGGCAGTATAGCATTATGGTCAGAGTAGGGTCTGGAGCCAGTCTGCTTACAAGCATTCTTGCTCTGTGGCTTACTAGCAGAGTATTTGACCTTAATCTTAGGCAAATTGTTATCCTCCCTGAGCATAAAAAGAGAATATCCTAGTACTTATCTTATTTGACTACTGGGAGGACCAAAGGAGTTAATATAAGTGCTTGAAACAGTATGTGGGGTAAATAGTGATCATTCAGTAAATTTAGGAAGTATCATCAGCATCATCTTTACCATCTCACCAATTCATTTTTTCTATTGGTCTTCAATAAGAACTCAAACCAAGATGGTACTTTGCTTAAGTGCCATTATTACTGATGTTGTTTTGGTACTAGAGATTGAACTCAGGGGCACTTTACAACTGATCTACATCCCCACCCTTTTTATTTTGAGACAGGGTCTCACTAAGTTGCCCAGGCTGGCCTTAAATTTGCAATCCTCTTGTTTCAGCCTCTCAGCCTCCCAAGTAGCTGGGGTTATTACAGATATGTGCCACCACGCCTGGCAAGTGCCATTATTTTAAATGTATAACTTAATAAAGCTCGTTCCTAGCTCATGACCTATTCATAAATTCTTGCAACGCAGAATAAACTCATCTTTAGACCATCATCCATTCTTTTCTTCCTGGCTACCCATTCGTTCTTCTAAGTCCCTTGTCACTTCCTTCTGAGGTCAATTCTGATACTTGTTTTCTAATTTCTCCTTTGTCTTTGATTCAAAACTAGTACTTTTTATTATAAGCTATCTTATTTTCTGTTTTATGTATATATTTGTTTTACCCTAATAAGATCTAAGCTGTGTCTGGTGGGCATAACTTGTATATTAAGCATTTTTTTATTGCTTATACAGGTACATAATAGCATTCTATAAGGATCTATCATCAAGTCAGTGAATGAATAAATTAACAAGTTAGGCTTTAGACTAAAGCCTTCTGACTATGAAAATGAATTAATTGTATATAATTACATAGCTTAATTTCCCTAGACCTGCAGATTCCTTGTCTGTGAAACATGATGAATACTCTCATCTTCTCCATTACAAAAATTAAATAAACCAGGGTTGCAGTTGTGGCTTGGTGGTAGAGTGCTTGCCTGGCACGTGTGAGGCACTGGGTTCAATGCTCAGCACCACATAAAAATAAATAAATAAATAAACCGATAAAGAATTTTGATTAGTTTTAAAAGGACTAAAAAGAAGAGACATCTCAGGATAGATAGACGGGACAGAAGGACTGAGAGATAATACAGTTAGTTGAGATAACTTTTCAGAGCTCTATAAAGTTCTATTTGGAAGAATATTAATTTTATTTTTTTTGCCATTGGTCAAACAATATGACTTCTTCTTCTTCTTTTTCTTCTTATTATTTGGTACTGGGGATTGAATCTAGGAGCTCTCAACCACTAAGCCACATCCCCAGTCCTTTTTATATTTTATTTGGAGACAGCGTCTCTCTGAGTTGCTTAGGGCCTTGCTAAGTTGCTGAGGCTGGCTTTGAACTCATGATCCTCCTGCCTTAGTCTCCCTAGCTGCTGGCATTACAGGCATGTGCCTCAGCACCCAACTATCTGACTTAATTTTGACAGCAAATATTAGGCACTGGAACTTTTCAGATAAAGAAGAATCAGGTGAGAAAAGAGCTAAAGATCATCATTATGGGCTTGTTATATTTTGGGGCGGGGGGGAAAGCAAAATTGTCAGGTTAAACAGTAAAACAGATGAGTACAGTACTTTAAAAGGTGGTCTTTGGTTAAACTTATCAAACAAAGGAAAGAAAGCTTTTAGAAGATAAAAATGATTCATTCATTTAACAAATATCTATTGAACTTTTCTGTGGGTTCAGAACTGCTAAGTTTTAGGGATATAGCAACTAAGTAAAAAAGACATGGTTCTTATCTTTGTGTAGTTTGCAGGAACATGGAGAGAAATATATTAAGCTTACAAAATTACAAACAATTAATCATGAAGAAAATTACAAAGCAATTTCAGAATGAAAAGATAAATCACACAAATAAAATAAGATGATCAAAATTCATATGCTACAACAGAGGCTACAAAATGTTAAGAAACATTAACTGGGGTTACTGAGTGGATATGGGGAAGAAAGGGAAAGAATCACAGATGATTATAAAGGGCTGGGACTGTAGGTCAGTGGTAGAGTGTTTGCTTAGCATGTGAGGCACTGGGTTTGATTCTTAAAAATTAAATTTTAAAAAGATGATTATAAAAAATGAAGCCTGTGAGTTTAGCAAATTTTTGGTATATTTACTAGAGTGAAGAAGTAGGAGAGAGGTTTGGACAATGAGATTTCATGCTTGCATGGCATTTTTACAGTTTACCCAGCACTTTCAGTTTTATGATCTTACTGATCTTTACTATGACTCTAGAGATCAAAGAAAGCTGGATAGTAAAGTGATATGTCCAATGGCAGTGTGCTAATTAAGAGGAAGCAATTATTGTGAAAAAGGAAGATCATCATTTCTATTATCTTATAATCACTCACTACTAGGGGAGACAGTCACTCTATTTACTCAAGATTCCTTACAATAAGAGAAAAAAAAATGATGTTTAAATTAAGACAATAAAAACTGACAGGGCTGGGGCTGTAGCTCAGAGAGCTTGCCTAGCACTTGTGAGGCACTGGGTTGGATCCTTAGCACCACATAAAAATAAATAGATAAAATAAAGGCATTCTGTCCATTTACAACTACAAAAATAAATACATACTTAAAAAAAAAAAAAAAAAAAAAAGAACTGACAGTCTCCACAGAACAAATAAGCACTTCTAAGAACTTTAAGAGTATCAGTCAATGAGTTCAAATGAATCACCTTGACAAAATCCAGGACAGCATCTCTCTGAATCTGCTTAGTCCTTATTTTCTCCTCCTCATACTGCAGGGCAGCAAGCTGTGCTTCTCTCCTAGTGCGCTCTACTAATAGTTCTTTTCTCCGATGAAGTTCCAAGTCTGTATGTGACAGCTGCAACAAAGGTATCATTTTGTACATGCAAATGGAGATGAGAATCAACTTATCAAGATTCCCTATTAATACAGGCAAATAATGTTAATTTAAGTAACTTTGCAGTCACCTAGCATTTTTTTCAATGTGTTTATTCCTAATCTTTTCCATCTTTGCGCTTTCTTACACCTACTATAAAGCTATTACTATAGATAAAGTTTCATTTTCTGTCTGGTGTCTGAAAAACAGCAAATACCATGTGCATGTTGTATTATCTGACCAAGAAGACAGTGTACAAGAGTGCACAATTTAATGGCAATTTAATGGCCACTACAGGTTTGGCTAGAAGTCCAATGTGCTATCCATTTTGCCACAGTTAGTTACTCTTATGGCAATTTAAGTACTCCATTTTAGTTTTTAAAAATCAAAGTTGAAACACAAAAATAAATGAATCTGCTAATATTTACCTGATTGTGACTTGGTGATAGTGATAAGTGAGAAGATGGCTCAACTGGAACCCTGATCCAAAAAAAAAAAAAAAAAGAAAGAAAAGGAAAAATTCTTTGATACAGACACATAAGGGACAAGTGAAATGTTTATCATTACTGTATCTTTCTGTTATATCAGTAAGATGTTTAGGTAGCACTGAAAGAGTAACTGCATTTTGTAAACTTAAGACTAAGTCATTAAATTTAACCACAGAAATAACTAATGTCTCCAACTCATATTTCATGTGATGGTATCACTGATTATTCTACAGCTAGTTAACAACTGTCAGTGTCAGACGATACTGACATACAGCTAGTTGGGATCACTTTTCAAATGGTATCATTTCTTTATGATATATACAACTATTATCGTCTTTCCTCCTATGACCGGAACAAGATACATGTAAATTGAGATCCTTTTATATACAAAGCCATTTTATCAACAGAAATCTGGAATACTACAAAACCTGGGAACTGTACTTGTAAAGCACTTCTATACTTATTTTCAACTGATAAAAAATAATTTTAATAACAAAGATTCTGTTGACTTTTATTCTTAAGAAAGAGATGAAGCTCTATTTGATACTTAAAAACAACAAGTACTGGGGCTGGGGTTGCAGCTCAGTGGTGGAGCGCTTGCCTAGCATGCGTGAAGCACTGGGTTCGATCCCCGGCACCACATTAAAAAAATAAAATAAAATAAAGGTATTATGTCCATCTGCAACTAAAAGATACATATAAAATAACAGGTACTATCTGCCTCTTAGTGTTATTAATGCTAATTATTATACTCTGATATTTACCCTTTTTCTGAACCAGATTTAGTGTCTTAAGTCTCTGTAACTCATTTTTGTGCCTGAAACTAAAAATGTTGGAGTAATGACTTTCCGACATTTAGTACCTGAAATCTGAAATAATTATTAGCCTGTCAGGGTGATTTAAATGCACTGAAATAAGTATGCTATCAGAGAAATAAAAACAAATCTTCAAAGCACTAATAGTTCTCATTACTCCTGTGATGGCTGTGAAAAGTTAAAGATGGAACAGGGAAGCCTGGCATATGCAAATGGTAGTAAAGAAGACATCTGAATCTGAGAATGACCCAGTTCTTCCATACCAATCACCAGGTGGTAATGTTGGGCCATTACAGCTTTGTTATTCCTCAGTGTTGCCATGATCTTCATGTTGCATGACTTTTTTTTTTTTTTTTTTTTTTTTTTTTTTTTTATCTATAAACACGTTCTCCAATATAAGCATCTCCTACTTTTCAAATAGGATCTTTTTTTTTTTTTTGTAAAATATTGCCCTGCACATGATAGGTAGTTTAGCCTCAAAGCCTGCCAGTATCACCTGCAGCTCATTTTGGCAACCAATTCCCACAATACATAAACACATTTCCAAGTATCCTCTTGGGAGTGGTGCTGTATACTTTGTTGAGAAACACTGGTCTATCTTAAGTGAACTGCCAGGCATGGTGGCACACACCTGTAATCCCAGTGGCTTGGGAGGCTGAGGCAGGAGGATCTGGAGTTCAAAGCCAGCCTCAGCAATGAGGCTCAACTCAGGGAGACACTGTTTCTAAATAAAATACAAAATAGGGCTGGGGATGTGGCTCAGCAGTTGAGTACCCCTGAGTTCAATCCACAGTATCAAAAAAAAAAAATGTGTGTGTGTATCATAACATACATACATATATAAATAGATAGACACATATATATGAACTGAAACTTAAGCTACATTATTACTGTTCTTTTCTCACTTTTTAAAAAATATTGGTTCCAAAACTTTTGAGGTATTCACAACATTCCCCCCAACACACACACACTTTTTTTTTTAAATGAAACTTGCTGAGTGGCAGAAGTATTGTAGCATACTGCAGTAGAAGCTGTTCTTAAGCACTGATGGAGCTGGAGCTGGTGATATAAACGACTATAAGCTCATAATTTCCTGCTCATTGGACAGGTGGACATCTTACTTTGCCTAGATGCCTAGACTTGTGCCTGAGATGCTGACTCTCTGATAAAATAACAGAGGCAATGGGAATAATCTACCATCCACACAAACCTACACAAATCTCCAAGGTTTGGCCTAATTCAATGAATTATTTATTAGTTTAAAGTTATTAAACTTCCTTGAGCCTCAACTTTCTCGTTTATAAAAAATGAGGATAATTATGTATCCTCAGTAAGATGCTATGAAAATTAAATAAGATACTGCATGTATACACAACTCATAAAAGTATATTCTAATGACTATATATTTATAAAAACAGGAATTAGCTACCTTTGTCTTTAGATTACTAATTTCACTGCTAAAGTTTCCTGTGGCTTTTATTGACCATGTGTAGATGAACTGGACCAAAACACAGAAAGAGCCAAACAAACCCATTCTAAGAATGTTTATGTACCATAAATTTAGCACTATGTTATACAATGGTTTTTTTTTGGGTGTGTGTGTGTGTGTGTGAGTGTGTGTGCCTGTGTGTGCATGTGTGTATCAGGGATTGAACTCAGGGGCACCTGACCACTGAGCCACATCCCCAGCCCTATTTTGTATTTTATTTAGAGACAGTCTCACTGAGTTGCTTAGTGCCTCGCTTTTGCTGAAACTGGTTTTGAACTCCAGACCCTCCTGCCTCAGTCTCCCGGGTTGCTGGGATTACAGGTGTGTGCCACTGTGCCTGGTCCAAAATTCTTTAAAAATCCATGTCTTCATTTTATCTCATCAATTTATTTTGTTCCCACTCCAAAATGAATCCTGTTTTTAACTTCACTGAACTGCTCTTTTAGTTCCCAAATTTGCCAATGATAAACATTCCCAAATCTAATATTTATGTCCTAGTCTTTACCTTACTGAACCTATCAGTAGTTTATGTCTTTTTTTTTACGATTTAAATCACTCTCTTCATTTAGCCTCTGAGACAACCCTCTCTTCTATCCTTATGACTACTCCTCAGGTTCTTTTGCTAGTTGTTCAAGCTCTAATTCTCTCCACTTTACTTTAAACATCATCATCCACCCCAAACCTGTCCTGCCTTGTTCAGACTCCTTGGTGTTTCTTAAATATACCAAGTATGTGCTTGCCTCAGGGTCTTGCCTAGAAGTTTCTACCCTTTATGGCCATGGTGCTTGCTTCATGACATTGTCAGATTTCTACTGAAATAGCATCACCTAATAATACATTACTTTTACTTTTCTCTCACCTTGACACTATGATCTCTTTCAGTCCGTTTTATTTTTCTTTATAGCACTTAGCAAGGCCAGACACGTATTTGTAACATACATTTGTCTACATCTACTAAAAGGAAAACTCCAAAATATCAGGGACCTAGATCAGAGCCAGAATCATTGTAGTGCTCAAGAAATACTATTTGAATGAATGGCACTGGCATTGTCTCCCAAAAGAATGGAATATTGGCACATAAGAAACAAAAATGCAGGTAAAACATACATCTTTTAAATCTTGTAACTTGAGCTGGGTAAATCCAAACTTTATAAGGCAGATTTTGAATTGTTCTCTTTGTAAAATCATTTAATGTGAGTAGTTTTTTTTAACATTTAATATGCACGAGACAAAAAACTTCCAGGCTTAACCCAAATGTTCTTTACTTTCATATCGCTTCTTACAAAAATTAATAAACTTTACAGGACCCAGCCCATTATTGGCATCTCTCCTACATTAAAATGCTATTCAAATTATAAGCAGTCTTTTTTTAAAAAAATGATATTTTGATAATTAAAAAATGATAATTTTTGCTAGCTTCAAATTCAAAGTTACATAATTTATCTTGGCAAATAACTATAAAACACTCACCAATTTACTAAACTTTCTATTTAAACTTTCCTAACCTCAGGAGGTAGGCTGGGGGTATGTAAAGAGGAGAAGAGCTTGGTGGATGAGGGGAAAGGAAGGGAACTGAGAGACAAAACCAAGTAAGCAACTTTCTTTGTCAGTTCACTAGCAGAGAGCCAGGATAAGAGTGGGCAAGTAGCAATTTGTTAACTGACTGAATTCCTTTGCGTCTTTGAAGCTGTCAGACTGCTGAGACAGATTCTTTTTGTTAACATATTATCCAAGTAACATACAAGTCTTGTGAGCCTGAGAGAGTTGTCAGGCATTTTGAGGCGATTGTGTATTTCTAGGTTCTTATTCATTATTCCAATTTAATGTAAGCTCATGGAGGGAATTGTGACTGATGTTCATAAATAAATCTCCACACCCAGAAAAGTACCGGCACATAGTAGATATTTAACAAACATCTCCTATATAAACAAATGAAGTATATATTGATCTTAGAGTTTAACTGGTAACTGGAGTTAAAGTGTGAAATTCTTATTCAAGGACTACATTAGACTTTAGTGATTTGAAATATCCAATTAAGAAGTAATTATGGATTTCATTTCTAGCATTGGGTCTGACTAAACACCTTGAATGACTCTTCCAATGGAAACAACTACAATGCTTAAAGTAATATTTAAAATATATTGCTAAATACATTGCTAAGGTACCATGAAAAAAAGAATACTAGATTCTAAAAGAGAATTAAAATAGAAACTTTGGATTAAATAGTGTTAGGTAGACTCAGCCCCCATGTCTTATTCCAATGAACATGCTGGATTATATGGAAGAGGGGTCTTTACAGAAGAAGCTGAGGTTACTAATCAGTTGACCTTAAAATTGGGAGATTATCTGGGTGGACCTAATGTAATCATGAGTCCTTAAAGCAAAAGAAGCCAAAAGTTTATGAGATGGGCAGAAAGGAAAGTCAGAAAGACTTAAAATGTCAGAAGATTTAGCCCACCATTGCTTCTTGAACATGGAGGGGGCCACAAACCAAGGAATGCGGGTGGACTTTATATTTAGAACAATTCCTGACAGATAACAAGGTAACAAGGTCCTTAGTCTATAACTACATGAATTGCATTCTGTCAACAACATGTACAAGCTTGTAAGTGGATTCTTCTCCAGAGTCTCCAGATAAAAATTTAGGGCATGTACCTGTTCACTGCAACCTGCACCCACAAACTTAAGGGGACCACCCTCCACCCAAGATGTGGCACCACAGGCTGACCCTGCTGGTGTTTGTGGCCATGTTGCTGATTGTCCTGCTGCTAGTGGTATGCAATTTGTATTTAGTATGGTATTAGTTTTTATCTTTATTCAATTTTCTCTGGGAACTGGTAGAGACACAGGATCCCAGGAAGGAGATCATGAACTTTTGGGGTCTGAAACTGAAGAAGATACTTCATCCTCTCCACACAGGACAAAATCCCCTCACCAAAGGAAGCTGCCTACTGATGAAGGCCATTGACCCTAGACATGGTACTTTATTAGTAAATGATGAAAGGCAATTTTTGAGCCTTTGTCTTTAGTGAGTTGGCTTTGAAATTTAATAAATGACTAAATAATACTGTACTTGGATTTCATATGCAGTTCAAAAAATTTAAATGTAAGCCATATAGTAATAAAGGGCTTAGGCCAGTCAACACCTTGACTTTGGTCTTTAAAGATTCTAAGCAGATAAGTTATGCAAGCTAGCCTAGAATTCTATCCTATAGAACTGTGATAAAATAAATGGGTGTTTTAAGCTGCTAAACTTAATAGATACAAGACAAAACTAATACATAAAGTAACTGAGTAAAACAAACAGCTGACTTTTACCTTGAGGGTCTCTACTAAATCCTGGAGATCTTTAGCCTCACCTATGATGGACATAGAAGGTGAGAGGGATGGGAGATAAAACTTAGGTCTGCCCAAGGTGAGGAAATGTTAATAGGAAACCTGTGCATGAAACCGGATTCTCAGAGACCATACCCTTGGTATAAGAACATATGGTAACTAAAAAGCTATTCTGAGATAAATGTCAAAGCATATAAAATTTAACTAAGCCAAGTTATGAAATTTTTTTTCTTTCACTGTTCTTCCTACATTTTCTTTAATTCATATATATCACAGTCCCTGAGATAACATTAATAACCACTCAAGCATAAAGAACTATGTACAACAGTTTCTATGTAGTAAATTTACAGTCATTTAAAAATAGGCATATCAGCCAGGAGTGGTGGCACAAGCCTATAATCGCAGCAACTCAGGAGGCTGAGGCAGGAGGACTGCTAAAGACCAGCCTCAGTAACTCAGTGAGGCAGATGGATTGCTAAATTCGAGACCCTGATCTCATAAGGCAGTTTAGTGAGATCCTGTTTCAAAAAAAAAAAGGTTGGGGATGCTGCTTTAAGACTTCATCATGACACTGGCCAAATCATATTGTTATATTGTGTATTGTGTGCATGTACAAATATGTAACAACAAATCCCATCAGTATGTAAATTATAATGCACCAATAAAAAAAGTAGGGAAAAGACTTCATAAAAACAGAAGAGGGAAAGAACCAACTGCTGGAAAAATTTCAGCTACTGTCATATAGTTTATAGCAAGAAAGCTTTTGGAATTCAAGGATGAGAAGCAGCATTCTAAACAGTCAAGCTCATTTTAGAAATAGGTACTAAGTGTAGTAGAAAGATCATACTCATCAAGATAGGAATAAGAATACGTATCATTATATCTGTCCCTGTTATCTAGTCAAAATTAAAAAAAATCTTTAAGCCCTATTTATACATGAATCCATACATTATCAATACAACAATCTTAAAGCTCTTAAGTATCTTCAAATTAATTACTTGTACTGCTATAGTTCAGGTGACCTGATTTCAGAATTAATAAATCAATTTTACCTTTTTTTATAGCAGGAGCACAAAAGAACACTGTCATCATTTTAAATACATGGTCTCTAAAACACACAATACCTAAACGTCTTCATTATACATGCATCTATGGAAAACCAAAATTACTTCACTCTTATCACTGAGTTTTAAGACAGAAAGAAGTAAACAGAATTGCTTTTTCAAACCTGTTTTGATGTAAATATCTTCTCATGTCTTCTGTTTTTTGAAACTCCCTAATGGCACTTGTCTTTACTGGTGAACACTAAATCAAAAAAAGGATAAATAAATCAATTTAACGTTTATCCAAAATACAGTGATTACACATTCACATTCAACTTTTTAGGGATTTGTGCATTATAGTAAAAATAATTTCAACAGAATCTTAAAATGTAAACTTTCTGAAAGCACTATAGAGTACTTGCATATTTTTGATAAAATATTCACAATATACATTATATCTAAAAAAGATTTCCTACTTGCTATATTATATAAATTATAGTGACCAAAACCACTAATATTTACTGAATGATAAGAAGAATCTTAGAGGTCATATAATACAAGCTTCCACCCAGGACACAAATTATCTTTTTCTTTTTTTTTTTTTTTTGTAAAAAAATGGGATTGAACCCAGGGGTACTTAACCACTGAACCACAACCCCAGCCCTTTTTAAAAACATATTTTATTTAGAGACAAGGTCTCACTGAATTGCTAAGTGCTGCTGAAGCTGGCTTTGAACTCATGATCCTCCTGCCTCAGCTGTGCCCAGCCAGGACAGAAATTTCTATCTATCCCACCCCAACATTAACCAAGTTTCTATTGAACATTTGTAGTAATAGGGAATTCACTGGGTAGATTGTCTCTTTACTTTTTCACTACCATAACTGTCTCTTATCTTAGTTTTACAAATAGTTCTGGGGATGCTGGTGTATATCAAGATAAAATACTGCCAGGCTTGGTGGTGCATGCCTGTAATCCCAGTGGCTTGGGAGGCTGAGGCAAGACAATCTCAGGTTCAAAGACAGCCTCAGCAAAAGTGAGGTGCTAAACAACTTATGAAACCCTGTCTTTAAATAAAATACAAAATATGGCTGGAAATGTGGCTCAGTGGCTGAATGTCCCAGAATAGTTCAATCCCCGATACTAAAATTAATAAGTAAGTAAGTAAGTAAATAAATAAATAAAACAAAAAGTAAATTCTCTTTAAGGTAAAATACAATATTAATTAAAAGAGAAATAGTGGCAACTGAACTTATTTATAAACTAAAAGGTAAAGGTCATTTTCAAAAAGTATTACTAAGGAAAATTAAGCTGGATCACACACTGAAAAATAAAATGATAAGCCAAAGGCAGGAAGTTTAAAGATTATCACAGTATATTATATGTTGAATGAGAATCTATAGAAGCAATACAATCTTGTGTCAACACCAAAAATCATCAAAAGGGGTATTCTTCAAGGGAAAACTAAGAAAACAACTTCTCCAAAAAAGATAACTAAAAATCAAATGTCAAACTACTTCAGTATAGTTTAACACAATATAGTATATTCTACCTCCATGAAATTACGTGTGA
This sequence comes from Marmota marmota marmota, assembly GCF_001458135.2. Lineage (NCBI taxonomy): Eukaryota > Metazoa > Chordata > Mammalia > Rodentia > Sciuridae > Marmota > Marmota marmota. The sequence goes on from NW_026000240.1 coordinate 348,008, forward strand.
TATATCTACACGTAACTAGAAAATCCTCTTTGGTAATTTACTCCAAAGGGTTAAAAGGTGACTGCATTAATGTTAGGGCATATAGAATGAATTACAATTCTGAAACCCTGATAAGAAAATAATTACTCTGATTTTATGACTGTCACTTTTGGGGGGAATTAACCGGGGATGCTTTACCACTGAGCTACATCCCTAATCTTTTTTATTTTTTTATTATCAGACAGAGTCTTGCTAAATTGCTGAGGGCCTTACTAAGTTCCCAAAGCTAGGACTGAACTTGTGATCCTCTCATCTCAGCCTCCTGAGTCACTGGGACTATATAGGCAGGCACCATTGAGCCTGGATGACTACGTCATTTTTTTAAGAAACAAACATCTTTCCAAAGATGCTATATCGGTGACTTACCACCCTGGTTTTATGATATTGCAATTATCTAAAATTACTGTGAGAGGTTCTTTGAATTTCCATAACAGAATGAATGTGACATTAATCTAATTTAAAAAGTAAGTATATGTCATACACTGTTCAGGCAGGGTTGATCTATATATGTGAGAGGAATTTTAATAAAATTAGATAACAGCGAAATGTTTTAACATTTCTAATAGCTTGTTTCTTAAATTTAAATTTTTTAAGCAATCTTTAAAAAATTTAGTATACAGGAATACAAAAAGACATATCTTCACTGGTTGTTAAGCCATCTAAAATAATACTGCTTCATCATAATTTTACAGATCATCAAATTTTAGAAAGATTTATGAAACAAGTCATAAAGAACCTTATGATATACAATCATTGAAAACTACCATATATAGTAAGTAGGTGGAATTTAAAACCAATTACAAAGAACCAATAAAATGAATTAATGAAATGGTAGCTTATTTTTTCAGAGTAGTATAATAGTGTTTTCAGTTTTCGTGGAGATACTTTTGTAGCCTAATTAACCATACAGTGATCAAAGAGGATCACAAGAAAAGAAAAAGGTTTTCTTTAAAGAGTATAATATGAAATTATTAATTTTACTTTTATTGTAAAGTAGTTTTTATTCCAGCAGAGATGTTAATAGCCTAAATCACACGCACTTCATTAATCACCTGGTCTAGTGCTATCTCTGGGCTATAAGATTTGATTTATATAATTTTATTCAATTTTAAGTGCAAGAGTATCCTCTGAACAAAAAATATTGTGTTCAAAGGCTTTCAAATAGGAAAACCAAAGGATTCTTTCTAAAGATGATAATATCTCTCTACAACAAGCCCCACTTAAAAGTGATTAAATACATCATTCTCCAGAAAGGCCCCAACTGTTTCCCAAATAACCCCTGCTCAGAGCCTGCGATGAACTCCAGACATCGACATCACATCCACCCAAATAGAGCCATTTTATTACGCTGACTAGATATACTGAAGAATGCTATTCTACTTGAGACCCTTGGGGAATTGGCAAAGATTCTGCAGTGGGCTGAATGCTCATTTGTTTTCTAAGGCAATTCAACACTCCACCATAAGAGACACGCAAGAATTTTAATAGCAAACAATTTATATTCTGTTAACTTAATTTAAAAGCTTCAATAATTTTAAGTTTATAATAAAAATTCTATGGGCAAGTTGTATATTGCCTCAGAAGTTAAATTTGTGGTGTAATTCTTAATTACTGATCAATCAAATTATGATTTTTCAGTTAATAACAATAAAAAAAGCAAAAAACAAAGACTCACTAGAAATCCTAAAAACAATGAAAAGCATCACATTCCTTTGTGTTTTCTTCAAAGGCCTTAGGCTACTCTTAGGAACCCTTTTAGTCCTTCTTCAAAATTACAAAATCTGTCTCCTTATTTGAAAAACAAACCTAAATCCTACTTAAGAATATTGTCTGATTTTCTGAATAAATCTGAAAAATTTAGGACTAAAATCAGAAGTGAACATTATACAATAATTAGGGCTAAACAAATAAATCACTGATATGATAGAAAATTATACTATCTTAATTGTTCTTACTAGGGGAGAGCAATACTACCTCATGAGAGACTCGCCGTTGTTCAATATATGCCATAAACTGTGAACTGAGGCTCTCTGAGTCCAGTCCCTTGGACCGTTTCACCTCGTCCTCTTCTTCCTCTGCAGTACAGCTGTCAATGTAGTCAATTTGATCCAGATCATGTTCCACTGTATATACCACACACACACACCAGAAAAAAATATTCTAAGTAAGACAGCCAATAAAAGACATTTACTTAAATTATATTTTCTTTCTCCCCAACATATTCTATTCTGAAAGTAGAAGGAATGATAAGGGTAATTTACATAAACCTTAATTATTTAGTCCACGGCTACTCACAAAAACAGTCTTCTGAAAATCTTAGTCCTAATTCACTCAAAAAATGCAATAACTGATAGTAACTATTGAAATGCAGACCTTCAATATTTCTTTCCTTTCTTCTTTTTTTTTAAAATAAGACTGTTTGAGTTTGTGGAATAAATACAACAGATTAATTTTTAAAGATGGAAAAGTGCACCTTCTTTTAATGCTTTAGTTTGGGGCTTAAAAACATAATCAACTCAAAAAAAATGTGAAAGGCTATAAAAAAGAGAAAGGGTAGGAAGAAACCGGACTTGGCAAGAAAGAGAGTTACTGGCTGTTTCCCTTCCTGAAACTGTTGTCAGACTTTAAAAAAAAAAAGAAAAAAAAAAAAAAAAAAGATCAGAACAAAGATTTTCCTATTTAGAAAATTATTCACTAGAGGTCAATGTTGAAGATATTTTGTTTGCAGCAATTTGTGAATGAAAGGAATCATTTAAGGAATTTTTTTCTCAAGATGCTTTAGGGAAAAGAAAGGAATATAAATAAGATATAGCCACCTAATTGTTTCATCTGGTAAGTTTTGGAATGTCCTATTATTTTTAAATTTAAAACTAATAACTTTTAACAACTAATTAAAAGGGTACACTAAGAAAAATCCTTGCTGTTAAGATGGTTTTTCCAGAAATACATTAAACCTCAACCAACCATTATTTTATGATGTCCCATAGACTACCTAAAAGTTGTAGTTTCTGGGAATAGATAATTTGGAGAAGACTATTTTTTAATTTAGTTTTTTCTGAGTCAATTATTTCTAAATAATTCTGTAACTGCAGTTAGTATTAAAATAAGTTTTTAAGTTGTTAAAGTTTTTTTAAGTTTTTTTTTCTTGGTTATAACTGGACACAATACCTTTATTTTATTTATTTATTTTTATGTGGTGCTGAGGATCGAACCCAGTGCCTTAAAATTTGTTAATAACTAAAAAGATAAAAAATTAGAAACCAGGTACAGAAATCCATTTCTTTCAATGTACACAATCTGTCTGATTAAATAGTTTATATTATGACCATTTCCCAAGAAAGCAACATCACTTCTTCATACTAGCTAGACCAGCATGGTCTAAGAGAAAAAGAATGGAAGCCATGAAAGTAAACCATATAGGTAATTTAAAATTTTCTAGTAGCCATGTTAAAAAAAGGGGGGTGGGAAGGTGACGCATCAATCTCCAGGATATATAAAGAACTCAAAACCAAAAAAAAACAACCCTTCAGCTAAGGAACTGAACAGAGACTTCAAGAAGAAATACAATTGGTTAATAAATATATGAAAGACTGTTCATATCTCTAGCAATTAGAGAAATGCAAATCAAAACTACTTAGATTTCATCCCACTTCAGTCAGAATGGCAATTATTAAGAATACAAGTAATAATACATGTTGGCAAGGATATGGGGAAAAAGGCATACTCATACATTGCTGGTGGGACTGCAAATTGGTGCAACAACTCTGGAAAGTAGTATGGAGATTCCTCAGAAAACTTGAAATGAAACCACCATTTGACTCAGCTATCAGACTCCTCAGTTTATATCAAAAGGACTTAAAATCAGCATACTAAGTGACACAGCCACATCAATGTTTATAGCAGCTCAATTCACAACCTAGATGCTTTTCAATAGATGAATGGATAAAGAAACTGTGGTATATATATATATACATATATACATACATACATACAATGGAATATTACTCAACCTTAAAGAAGAATGAAATTATGGCATTTGTAGGTAAATGGATGGAGCTAGAGAATATCATGCTAAGTGAAATAAGCCAATCCCCCCAAAGCAAAGACCAAACGTTTTCTCTGATATGTGGAAGCTAATTCACAATAAGGTGGGGGGAGTGGCTAGGGAAAAATAGAGGTACTTTGGATTAGGCAGAAGCGAGTGAAGAAAGAGGAGGAGGTATGGGGATAGTAAGGATAGTTCAATGAATCAGACATTAGTACCCTATGTATGTATATGATTACACACTTGGTATGATTCTACATCATGTACAACCAGAAGAAAGAGAAGTTATACTCCATTTATGTACAGCGTGTAAAAATGCATTCTACTGTCATGTTAACTAATTAGAATAAAAAAATAAAGGGACATTAATTTAAATACTTTACTTTTGTCTGGTATATCTAAATGTTATTTTAAATAGTTGACATAAGATACTATTATTTTATATTTTTTTCTCATAGAAAGTCTTCAAAATCTGATGAATATTTTTTATTTATAGTACATCTCTATTCAGTATTTATAGTACATTTCAAATGCTTCATAACCACATATGGCTAAGGGCTGAAAAATGGAAATTAGAAAATTAGAAAATTAGAAATTAGAAAATTTTCTAATTAGAAATTAGAAAAACTAGAAATTATTTTAAATTATTTTAAATATCAAATGAACTGAAGGGAACATATATAAGAAAAAAATTTAAAAGAAAATTGAAACTATTTGAAATGTGAATGCAATGTTAAATGACCAGAATAAAGAATATCAAAATGGTGAGGAAAAGAAAAACAGCAAACCTCTTAATTGAAATAATCATTCACAAATGAAAGCTCTTCTGTTACAACATAATGGAAAATCAAAGCCATTTCTTCCTTTATATGCGATTCACAAAATTTAAACATCAGTATGTGGTTACTCAAACTAAAGCAATATAAAATGATTACAATATTTCAAGTCTGCTTCAGAAGTATAAGAAAGCAGAAAAAAACCTGCTCACTCTATGAAAACTACAATGTTTTAAATGCCAGAATAAGGAAAAATGGATTCAGAAGTCCTTGAAAATCATTATTCTAGATGAAAGAAAAGGCAAACATACAGAAAAAGAAAAGTGCTGAATTCTTACAGAGATCAAATAATGCCTTAAAAAAGGAGTTGTTTTGATTTTTTTTTTTTTTTTTTTTTGTGGTATTGGGGATTAAACCCAGGGCCTCACACATGCTCTACTACTAAGCTACATCCCCAGCTCAAAAAGGAAAATCTTACTCAGGGAGAATGGTACTTTAAAAGAAGATGTGGCCAGGCATGGTGGCACATGCCTGTAATCCCAGTGGCTCTGCAGGCTGAGGCAGAAGGATGGCAAATTCAAAGTCAGCCTCAGCAATTTAGTGAGGCCCTAAGCAACTTATTGAGAATCTATCTAAAAATAAAAAAATAAAAAAGGCTGGAGACGTAGCTCAGTGGTTAAACAACCCTGGGTTAAACTGATAGTACTCCCTCTCCCCACACCCCCCCAAAAGTGAAGAAGTTACAGATACATGAACCACAGGAATAGATGTGAAAGAGACCACTTTAAAAAGTTAACGTGGGCTAGAGTTGTAGCTCAGCGGTAGAGTGCTTACCTTGCATGTGTGAGGCACTGGGTTTGAATCTCAGCACTTCATATAAATAAGTAAATAAAATAAAGGTCCATCAACAACTGATGAATATTTTTTATTTATAGTACATATTAAAAAAAAAGTTAAGGTGACTATAAAAATTTCAGATGTCACTGAGATTATGTTTACCTCCACCATTTGTTACTATTAAACTGTTGCGATTCTCTTGGTATTGGCTTTCTCGTCGTAGTCTTTGTTCTTTAGTAATCTCTGCTACTCGGAGAGGCAGATCTGAAAATTCATCTGTAGGCTTAAAAAAGTAGTAGAAACATTAAAATTTTTTTTTTCAAATTTGGATGCATATTTATATGAGCACAATATAAACTAATTAAAATTACATTTAAGAAAAAATAGTGAAAAAGTTTTGGAAAATAAGACAATGAAGATTATTGTAGGACAATGTGAATGTACTGAATGCAAAAGAAATGTACACTTTAAAATGGTTAAAACTTAGCTGGGCACAGTGGTGCACGCCTGTAATCCGAACAACTCAGGAGCTGAGGCAGGAGGATTGTGGGTTCAAAGCCAGCCTCAGTAACAGCAAGGTGCTAAGCAACTCAGTGAGACCCTATCTCTAAATAAAATACAAAATAGGGCTGGAGATGTGGCTCAATAGTTGAGTGCCCCTGAGTTCAATCCCAGTACCCCCCACCCCAATGGTTAAAACTTTATGTTACATATATTTTACTATAATTACCAAAAAGAAGAAATAAAGGTATTTATGAGTATATAACTTTATCTACATATACCTCTCTATGGATAAAGCGACATTTATGTACTCAGCTACCCAGATATACATACACAAGCAATCTTAAGTTATAAATAAAAGTAGCCAGGTGTGGTAGCTGTGGCTAGGGACTTAGGAGGCTGAGGCAGGAGGATCCATGAACCTCAGCAACTCAGCGATACCCTAAGAAACTTAGTGAGCCCCTGTCTCAAAAATAAAAAATAAAGACCAGGAGGTGGCACACGCCTATAATCCCAGTGGCTTGGGAGGCTGAGACAGGAAAATCACAAGTTCAAAGCCAGTCTCAGCAATGGTTAGGCGCTAAGCAACTCAGTGAGACCCTATTTAGTGTCTCCAAATAAAATAAAATATAGGGCTAGGGATACAGCTCAGTGGTTGAGTGTCTCTGAGTTCAATCCCTGGTAACCCCCCCCCACCAAAATAAATAAATAAACAAACAAACAAACAAATAAACAAACTAACAAACAAATAAATAAAAGGGCTGGAGATATAACTCAATGGTTTAATGCCCCAAGTTCAATCCCTGGTACAAAAAAAAAAAAAAAGTTATAAATGAGCTGAGGTCAAAATTTATTTATTTTTTTTAAATTTTCTTAGTTATACAGGGACACAATATTTTTATTTTGTTTATTTATTTTTATGTGGTGCTGAGGATCAAACCCAGTGCCTCAGAGGTTCGAGGCAAGTGCTCTGCCACTGAGTCACAACCCCAGTCCAAAATTTGATTTTCTTTGCATTCAGTGAAACATGTTATAAACTATGTTACCAGTCCGGGTAACAAAAGCTCATTTGTTCATTTAATAAATGTACAGCTAAAATATTACACCTTAGTAATTTTAAAAAAGCAGGAAACATTATCACTGGTAATTGAACAAAACAGGAAAAAATGTAATTCTGAGCATGTGGTATTCTTCAGTAAGATTCCATCTCCTTACTACTATTTATTTTCCTACCTTCTAGCACTTCTCTTACCATCTCTGCTCCAGATTTATCCCAGTCCCTCAGATTTTAGCTTTCAGTTTTACTGACTTAACTGCTATTCAGCTTTCCAGAAAAAGAAACTATTGATACAATGAGGAACAAGCATGTGAGAATACACATGATAAAAAGATGGTAAAGAAACAGAATACTATTTTTGAATGGTAGAGCTATGTGAGATATTTGCCTTGACTTATCTGTTATGTAATAAGAAAACTGGATCCAGTTTAGATATTTCCTTTTCATTATTTTATTCTCTCTTAATCAGGAGTTATGACATTCAGAATAAAGAAACACTTACCTCATTCCCTGACCATCTCTTATCACCACTGTCCACACTATTGAAACCTGAATCAAGGGCTCCATAAGGGCGACCTGAATATAGTTCTTCATGGCTACCAAGAAGAAACTTCAGTTATTACTGCAAAGTCCGATACTTTAAATATTAACTTGTGATGCCAGGTATGGTGGTGCATGCCTGTAATCCCATGTTTCCTCTATACCTCCTCCCATTCCCCATGTCCCCTCATTGTTTTTACTTTTAATAGTACTTTTTATAAAATTAAATTTACATACATTGAAATATATAAATCTTATCTGTGTGAATTTGACAAATGATTACAACCTTGTATATTCCCTCTATCATAACAGAAGACACTTCTATTTTGCCACCAAATTCCACACATCACTGCCCAATTAATTCCCCTTACTTTCTAGTCAGTACTCCTCAGGGACAATCACACTCTTTTTTTAATCTTAAAAAAGATTAAAAGTATGGAAGGGTGAAATAATGGTCCCTAAAGATGTTCATGATTTAATCCCTGGAAACTGTATGTTACCTATGTGACAAAAGGAATTAAGGCTGTAGACAGAAATAAACAGCTAATCAGCTGACTTTAAAATGGGGAGATTATTCTGGTTTACTAATATGAACCCAATGTAATCACAAGGATCCTTAAAAGAGGAAGGAGGCAGAAGAGGTCAGTGTGATGCAATGTTGGTTTGAAGACAGAGTAAGAGGACCACGAATCAACGAGTAGAGCCTCTAGAAGTTAGAAAAAGCAAGAAAAAGGATCCTACCCAGAGCCCACAGCAAAAATCACAGCTCTATCAGCATCCTGATTTAGTCTGAGGAGATTGTGTTAGTCTTCTGACCTATAAAAATGTAAGATAAAAAGTATGTGCTGTTTACACCCTTAAGTTTATGATAATTTGTTATAGTGGCAATAGAAAAGCAATATAATTAGTCTTGCTTATTCTAGAACTTACAAAAATCTATTTCCTGTTGGTAGACATTTTGGTTATTTCCTAGTTTTTGGCTGCTGTAACAAAAAGTGCTACGAATAAGCTATGAACAATGTTACAAACAGTGGCGCACACCTGTAATGCCAGCTACTTGATAGGCTGAGGCAGGAGGATTTTATATTTGAGGCCAGACTGAGAAACAAGAAAGAAAGAAAGAAAAAGAGAGAGAGAGAGCGAGAGAGAGAGAAAGAGAGAAAGAAACAGAGAAAGAGAGAAAGAAAGAAAGAATCTAACATCATTTCTTCCTTTTATGATTATTGTTTTCTGTGCCTAAAGAAATTATTCTCTACAAGTCATAAAGATATTCTTTCATATCTTTTAGAAACTTTTATAGTTTTAGTTTTTGCTTCTTCTTAAATGCTTTTTAAAATTTAGCTTAATTAGAAATCTAAAATATGATAAATTGTATTTTTAAAAGTATTTTTATCTGATTAGTCTGCCTAAGTTGAAAAGCAACTTTCAATAGTACAATTTTAAAATAGTGTTCTTCTAGTACTAAATTTTATATTCCTTATATTCTCTTTTTTTTTGGTAATTTTTTTTAGTGGACCTTTATTTTATTTATTCATATGCAGTGCTAAGAATCAAACCCAGTGCCTCACACATGCTAGGCAAGCACTCTACCACTGAGCCACAACCCTAGCTCAATTCTTTATATTTGTATATATTTCATAAGTGATGTACTTGCAATTTACAGACCCGTAAAATAATAATTTGGTACTACTTACCAACTATTAGCTAAAAGAAGTCGCTTAATTTTTGTAAAATAAGGATAAACCATTTCTACTTACTTGCCTTTCACATAAAAAAGCTTTATGTAAACTAAAAACAAAACAAACCTCTATGTGAATGTAAGACAGTTTTTATAACTTGCCATTTATTGATAAAGATATTACTTTAATTATTTAACTACAGACCTACTTGTCCAATATGATAAGTAAGTACTAATTACAAAATAAGATTCAAAACCACAGGGAACTTCTGGTTATCTTTCTCATTTTTCTACCTGCCCCCATAAAGGTCAGAGAGCTAAAAAGCAAACAAAACAAAATTCTACTAAAAAAAAAAACCAGCTGTTAATTTTCCCCAATCCTATATTTTGAAAAAAAAAGAAATTCACCTCTACACAAAAGATGGAAAAGAGTACAATGAATACCAATTTTCAACTTGATTTCCCCAATTGTTGGTAATTAAGTAAAATGTTTTATGAAGAGCATGTCCATGATCTGTCTGCTTTAATGCTTGTTTCAGAGCCTAGACCTTAAGGACAGGTACTATGTGTGTTTTATTCCAGCAAAGCCAACCAATATGTCTAATTTTAAGAACTTTCTAATAAAATATGCAGAACAAACTTTAAAGATTCCTTTTTTGCAGCTTCCAAAACAAATATGTATATTTCAAGATTTGCAGAACAATATTTTTAACTACCATGTATTGTTTTTTTCAAGATGGTCATCCTACACATAAATAGGAGGCCAGGTAGAATTCTGCTAGGCTCCAGCTTACCTTGTCAGAAAGTTCAGACTCTTTAACAAACCATCTAGCTCAATATAGAATTAATCGCATTAGTGGGATTACAGAGGCAGAACTTTTCTTACCAGCAGTTTATTCTTTCCTTAGTTTTGATTTAATGCCACACCATCATAAATATATTTAGTTTGTGACATAAAGTTGCTTACAATTACATCAGTAAAAAGCACATGCCCCTATAGCTCAAAAACAAAAAAAATATGGTACCAATGTGTAAAACAAAGGTTATCACAATAATGCAATTTACTAAAGGACTTGGAAACATTTACATCTGAAAATGAGTAAAAAAATGTATAGTTTTTATAAAATAATGTTTATGGGCTGGGGATATAGCTCAGTGGTAGAGTGCTTACTTTAGTATGCACAAGGCCCTGTGTTTGATCCCCAGCACTTCAAAAAAATCAAAATAAAACACAAATGTATTTTTAAAATATTATAAAAAAATAAGAAAGTTACATCTAAAGATTGAAAGAACTAAAATATCTAATTTGTATTGAGCACCCAAAGAGCTACAGAATTAATAAAGATTCTCTTTAGCAAGACTGGACTATCTAAATTAGTTCCAGTCTAATTATTATGCCTAATAGTGAAAAAGGGCATTATAAATGCACTTTCAGACACATGTCATTAAAAGTATAAACAGTGTAAAGATCATGCTGAAGAAATGGAACTTCAGAGAGGTTAAGTGAACTCCCTAATAGTACAGGGATCCAGAAGCAAAACCCTCTGACTGCATATCCACCCTTTCAATAGCAAATTGCTAACCACAATATGAGTCTACTAATCTGTATCTCTAATAAGGAACACATGAAGGCATAATATCTCATTCACTAATGCTTGAGGTGTTGAATGAAGTATCATACACATGGTTATACGTGTTACCCAGGGGGGATTGATTCCAATACTCCTGATGGATACCAAAATCCGGGATGTTCAAATTCAAAAATTCCTTATATAAAATAGAGAGTTTTCATATCATCCATCCATCTATCTATCTATCTATCTATCTATCTATCTATCTATCTATTTTGGAGTCAGGGTCCGGGCTATGTTGTATAGGTTAACTCCAAATTCTTGAGCTCAAATGATCCTCCTGCCTCAGCCACCCGAGTAGCTGGTACTAAAGGCACTGTCCCCATGTCCTCCATAATATACTTTAAATCATCTCTGGATTACTTAAAATACCTAATATAATGTAAATGGCATGTAAATAGTTATTATACTGTATTGTTTAGGGAATAGTGATAGAAAAAAAATCTGTAAATATGCATTACAGGTATATTTTTCCCCTAATATTTTCAATATATACTTGGTTGAATTCATGGACATGGAAGCCTGACTATATATAAATATATGCAACAAATCATAATTTCTAGGACATTGTGAAACAACTCATAGCTCTAGAAATATAGAAATTTCCAAATAATAGCTCAAGATTACCCCCTTTTTTGAGATTAATATGTTAAATATATTTTCATCATTTCCAATAAAAATTTAAACTATACTATGAATCTATAATGCACAGTTCCCTTTTCTGAAAATTATATTTAGCATGCCTTAGCATTTTCTCAATGAACATCAATTTTTATACTTTTCTATAATATGGTAATCACTGAAAATATTACTGAAATAGAGTATTCTTGGCACATAAGGCCTACTGGAGCCAGATTGCTATGCTTTTAGAGCTTTACTGATTCTAAATACTGTATTAGAATTATGAAATATGGCACTTAGACATTAAAGGATATCTGTAACATATAGGACTTTTAATAATGATGGGACATTATGGGCTGGGGCTGTAGATCAGCGGTAGAGCGCTTGTCTAGCACATGCGAGCTAGGCTCTGAGTTCAATCCTCAGCACCACATAAAAATAAATAAAAGTTATTGTGTCCAACTACAACTAAAAAAGAAATATTTTTAAAAAATGATGGGACATTATTAATATCTCTGAACCCCCCTTATGCCCCTACACAACAAATCTTTCCTCCTTTCTCTCAGAGTTTAACATCTACTGTGTTTTTTTTTAACCATACGATTTATTTTTATTTTTTTTAGTCATACATGACAGCAGAATGTATTTTGACATATAATACATACATGGAATGTATATACATCAATCATAATGTCTATTCTATTCTGCTGCCCGTCCTATCCCCCCTACTCCTCCCCTCCTCTCTCATGCTTTCTCTCTAATCCAATCTAATGTGACACACTTTTTTTTCTTTTTCTCATCCCAACATCATATATGTATTCTGTATAACAATGAGGTTCTCCTTCCATCTCCTTCCACCAAGCAACTCCCCTTCTCCCTCTTTTTCCCTCCCACCTCTCTTCCCTATTTAATGGTAGTCTTCTTCTCATGCTCTTTCTCCCTATCCCATTTTGAGTCACCCCCCTTATATCAGAGAAGACACTCGGCATTTGTTTTTTAGGGATTGGCTAACTTCACTTAGCATAATCTGCTCTAATGCCATCCATTTGCCTGCAAATGCCATGATCTTGTTATTTTTTAGTGCTGAGTAATATTCCATTGTGTATAAATGCCACATTTTTAAAATTCATTCATCTATTGAAGGGCATCTAGGTTGGTTCCACATTCTAGCTATTGTGAATTGTGCTGCTATAAACATTGATGTGGCTGTGTCCCTGTAGTATGCTCTTTTTAGGTCTTTTGGGTATAGTCCGAGAAGGGGAATAGCTGGGTCAAATGGTGGTTCCGTTCTCAGCTTTCCAAGGAATCTCCATACTGCTTTCCAAATTGGCTGCACCAATCTGCAGTCCTACCAGCGATGTATGACTGTACCTTTTTCCCCCGCATCCTAGCCAGCACTTATTATTGTTTGACTTCATAATGGCTGCCATTCTTATTGGAGTGAGATGGTATCTTAGAGTAGTTTTAATTTGCACTTCTCTGATTGCTAGAGATGGTGAGCATTTTTTTCATGTATTTGTTGATTGATTGTATATCCTCTTCTGAGAAGTTTCTGTTCAAGTCCTTGGCCCATTTGTTGATTGGGTTATTTGCTTTTTTGTTGTTTAACTTTTTGAGTTCTTTGTATACTCTAGAGATTAGAGCTCTATCTGATGTTTGAGGGGTAAAAATTTGTTCCCAGGATGTAGGCTCCCTATTCACCTCACATATTATTTCTCTTGCTGAGAAAAAAGTTTTTAGTTTGAATTCGTCCCATTTGTTGATTCTTGGTTTTAACTCTTGTGCTATAGGTGTCTTATTAAGAAATTTGGGGCCTGCCCCCACGTGATGAAGATTAGGGCCAACTTTATCTTCTATTAGACGCAGAGTATTTGGTCTGATTCCTAGCTCCTTGACCCATTTTGAGTTGACTTTTGTGTATGGTGAGAGAAAGGGATTCAATTTCATTTTGTTGCATATGGATTTCCAGTTCTGCCAGCACCATTTGTTGAAGATGCTATCCTTACTCCACTGCATGTTTTTAGCACCTTTGTCTAATATAAGGTAGTTGTAATTTTGTGGATTTGTCTCTGTGTCCTCTATTCTGTACCATTGGTCTACCAGCCTGTTTTGGTGCCAGTACCATGCTGTTTTTGTTACTATTGCTCTATAGTATAGTTTAAAATCTGGAATCGCAATACCACCAATTCACTCTTCTTGCTTAGAATTACTTTAGCTATTCTGGGTCTCTTATTTTTCCAGATGAATTTCATGATTGCTTTTTTCTATTTCTGCAAGGCATGTCATTGGGATTTTGATGGGAATTGCACTGAATCTGTAAAGTGCTTTTGGTAATATGGCCATCTTAATAATATTAATTCTACCAATCCATGAGCAAGGTAAATCCTTCCATCTTCTAAGGTCTTCTATTTCTTTCTTCAGAGTTCTGTAGTTTTCATTGCATAGATCTTTCACCTCTTTTGTTAGGTGGATTCCTAGGTATTTTGTTTTTTTTTTTTGAGGATATTGTGAATGGAGTAGTTGTCCTCATTTCCATTTCAGAGAATTTGTCACTGATATACAGGAATGCCTTTGATTTACTGGTATTGATTTTATATACTGCCACTTTGCTGAATTCATTTACTAGTTCTAGAAGTTTCTTGGTTGAACTTTTTGGGTCTGCTAGGTATAGGATCATGTCATCGGCAAATAATGCTAATTTAAGTTCTTCTTTTCCTATATTTATGTCTTTAATTTCTTTCGTCTAATTGCTCTGGCTAGTGTTTCAAGAATTTTTGAATAGAAGTGGTGAGAGAGGGCATCCCTGTCTTGTTCCAGATTTTAAAGGGAATGCCTTCAATTTTTCTCCATTTAGAATAATGCTGGCCTGAGGCTTAGCGTATATAGCTTTTACCATGTTGAGGTAATTTCCTGTTATCCCTAATTTTTCTAGAGTTTTGAACATAAAGGGATGCTGTATTTTGTCGAATGCTTTTTCAGCATCGAGATGATCATATGGTTCTTATCTTTGAGTCTATTGATGTGGTGAATAACATTTATTGATTTCCGTATATTGAACCAGCCTTGCATCCCAGGGATGAATCCCACTTGGTCATGGTGCACAATCTTTTTGATATGATTTTGTACCCGATTTGCCAGAATTTTATTGAGGATTTTTGCATCTATATTCATTAGGGATATTGGTCTGAAGTTTTCTTTCTTTGAAGTGTCTTTATCTGGTTTTGAAATCAGGGTGATGTTGGCCTCATAGAATGCATTTGGAAGTATTCCCTCTTTTTCTATCTCCTGAAATAGATTGACGAGTATTGATATTAGTTCTTCTTTAAAGTTCTTGTAAAACTCTGCTGTATATCCGTCTGTTCCTTTTCTTGGTTGGTAATCTTTTGATGGCTTCTTCTATTTCCTCACTTGATATTGGTCTGTTTAGCTCATATGAGCATATGAGCTCAATCTGGGTAGCTCATATGCCTTAAGGAATTTATCGATGCCTTCACTATCCTCTATTTTATTAGAGTATAGGGTTTCAAAATAATTTCTAATTATCTTCTGTATTTCTGAAGTGTCTGTTGTGATGTTGCCTTTTTCATCCTGTAAGCTAGTAATTTGGGTTCTCTCTCTTCTTCTCTTTGTTAACGTGGCTAGTGGTCAATCAATCTTATTTATTTTTTCAAAGAACCAACTTTTAGTTTTGTCAATTTTTTTGATTGTTTCTTTTGTTTCGATTTCATTGATTTCAGCTCTGATTTTACTTATTTCTTGCCTTCTACTGTATTTGCTGCTAATTTGTTCTTCTTTTTCTAAGGCTTCGAGGTGTAGTGTGAGGTCATTCATTTGCTGGCTTTTCCTTCTTTTAAGGAATGAACTCCATGAAATGAATTTTCCTCTTAGTACTGCTTTCATAGTGTCCCAGAGATTTCGCTATGTTGTGTCTGAGTTTTCATTCACCTCTAAGAATTTTTTAAATTTAATCTTTGATGTCTTCTGTAACCCTTTGTTCATTCAGTAGCATATTGTTTATTCTCCATGTGATGTAGGATTTTTTCTTTCTTATTTTATTATTGATTTCCAATTTCATTCCATTATGATCAGATAAAATGCATGGTAATGTCTCTACTCGTTTTTATTTGCTAAGATTTGCCCTGTGACATAATATATGGTCTATTTTTGCGAAGGATCCGTGTGCTGCTGGGAAGAAAGTTTTGTTAAGTCTTGTTGGTGTATGGTTCCCTTGAGCAGTATGTAGTGTCCTTGTTTATCCATTTTGATTAACTTTGGCTTGAAGTCTATTTTATTTGATACAAGTATGGACACCCCTGCTTGCTTCCGAGGTCCATATGAGTGGTATGATTTTTCCCAACCTTTCACCTTCAGTCTGTGTATGTCTTTTCCTATCAGATGAGTCTCCTGTAGGCAGCATATTGTGGGATCTTTTTTTTTAATCCAGTCTACTAGTCTATGTCTTTTGATTGGTGCATTTAAGCCATTAACATTTAGGATTACTATTGAGATATGGCTTGTACTTCCAGCCATATTAGGTTATTTATGTTACTTAACATGATTTGTTTTTCCTCTTTGATTAGTTTTTCCTTTACTGTACTACCTCCTGCTATTGGTTTTCATTGTTATTTTTCATTTCCTCTTCCTGTAATGTTTTGCCAAGGATGTTTTGAAGAGCTGGTTTTCTAGCTGCAAACTCTTTTAACTTTTGTTTATCGTGGAAGATTTTTATTTCATCTTCAATCCTGAAGCTTAATTTCGCTGGATACACGATTCTTCGTTGGAACCCATTTTCTTTCAGTGTTTGAAATATGTTGTTCCAGGATCTTCTAGCTTTCAGTCTGTGTTGAAAGATAAGCCGTTATCCTGATTGGTTTACCCCTAAATGTAATCTGCTTCCTCTCTCTTGTGGCTTTTAAAATTCTCTCCTTATTCTATATATTGGGCATCTTCATTATTATGTGTCTTGGTGTGGATCTCTTATGATTTTGTACATTTGGCGTCCTGTAGGCTTCTAGTATTTGGATTTTTTTCATTCTTTAAGTCTGGGAAGTTTTCTAGTATTATTTCATTGAACAGATTGCTCATTCCTTTGGTTTGGACCTCTATACCCTCTTGTATCCCAATAACTTTTAAGTTTGGTCTCTTTATGTTATCCCATGTTTCTTGGATGTGCCGCTCATGATTTCTTAACATTCTCGCTGAGCTGTCTATGTTCTTTTCAAGTTGAAAAACTTTGTCTTTGTTGTCTGATGTTCTATCTTCTAAGTGTTCTACTCTGCTGGTAATACTCTCATTTGAGTTTTTAATTTGGTTTATTGTTTCTTGCATTTCCAGGATTTCTGTTTTTTTTTTTTTTAATATCCTCTATCTCCCTGTAGAGTTGATCTTTTGCTTCTTGGATTTGTTTATGCAATTCATTGTCAAAGTGATCTTTCATTGTCTGATTTTGCTGTCTAATGTCTTCCTTGAGACTCCAGATCATCTGAAGCATGTATATCCTGAACTCTTTATTTGACATTTCATCAGCTGCAGATATTACCTCTTCTAATGTTGAATTGACCTGCATTGTTTGTGTTCCTTTCATTCCTTGTCTTTTCATACTGCTCATGTTTCATTCTAGCTTTGTGAAACTGTTGTGTTAATGGTTTTCCCCTTATATATTTATATTGTTCTTGTATAGCTCCAAAATCCCTCATTTGCGGAGAAAGACAATGTTAACAGTTCCCAATATCAACAGTACTGTGTGTGTGTTTTTTTTAATGTGTCTACTTTTAAAAATTGTTTTCTTCTTCTTAATTTTTGTGCTTGTTAATTAATCTTCATTTAGAAACCAAATGGAAATTTGTTAATCTGTTTTAGAGTAGGATACTGTGTAAGATCATTAGGGCTGTGTTCTTTTTTTTTTAATATTTATTTTTTCTTGTAGTTGGACACAATACCTTTATTTTATTTATTTTTATGTGTTGCTGAGGATCGAACCCAGGGCCTCACATGTGCTATGTGAGTGCTCTACCGCTGAGGCACAACCCCAGCCCAAGGGCTGTGTTCTTAAGCAAAATTTGACAGGTTCTTAAAGAAGATCTGAGGGGGGTTCTTCTTTTTTAATATTCAGTTTCCTTTAATGACCTCCCATCTCCCTAAAGAGAAGGTGCAGGCAGCTAGACAATGGCAAGAGATATTCACTTGAGGCTCTTACCCTGATAAGGCTTTGCCCACATGCTGGAAGGCCCCTTCCCAGGAAAGGACTCTTGGACCAAAGTCTGGGTCTCTTGGCTGCCAGGATCCAGTTTCCGCCATGTATATGACTTGTAGTCCACCTGCCAATCTGGACTCAGCAGAAAGGCATGCTCCTAGCCTCAGAAGACCCAGACTCCAGAAATGGAGATGTTATTATTGGTTTCAAAGAGGATGACACTGGCCAAGGTGTTCTTTCTCAGCTTGTCCAATTGCTGAAACATTTCAGTGATAAGTTGCAACTCATGATGGCCTGAGTGAGCTCTTTAGGAAAGTGGTACTCAGTATACCACAAGGACCAGCCATCCTTATCAAAGTGCTCCCAAAAATATGGCAGCGCCACAGAAAGCGTGTCCTCCTTGGAGTATCTGCATTTAAGTTCATCCAACACAAAGGTACTCTTAGGCAGGTGAACAAAAGGGTCCTTGGCCTTGGGCTCAGCAGCCACTGCCTGGTCACAATAATCCATCTCCTCCTCTGGAGGTGGGGCAGCTGCCTTTTTCTCCTCTTTCCACTTGGCCTGGGGCTTCTGCTTCTCTTCCTGTGAAACCTCCTCTTTTGGGGCTGTCTCTCTGCAAACTTCTTAGAACTAAACTGAGCCATTTTCTCACACAGTTTCATCTTTCCCAAGATATCCTGGAACTGGGGCTGGTTAATGCAGGTGAGGAACCAGTGATTTGTACTGGGAAAAGCCTGATGGAAAGAAGTCTCCAAGACCTGTTTATAGAGTGACAGTGGGTTGCAGTCAACTGTGATATTAGTCAGTGTTACTTGTTCGCCCACCAGAAAAGTCCTTGTCTTCAAGTGAACATCCAGCAGCCGCAGAATTCACCATATCTCCTTCTTTGCATTCTCAGTGGCCTGTTTGTTGTGGTGTATGATGCTCAGGATAGGGAACACCCAGGTACTGGCTGGGGGCACTATGTCACTATCAGCAAAGCTCACCCACTGTACCGTCTGGGCTGCTGCTTCTGGAGTACTTTCCTACAGCTCCTCATTGCTCACATAGCAGGTGATGACATTGCTCTCAAACATACAGAATCCATCGTCATCCTCAAATGCTTAGAACCTTGCCAGTAGGAAATTTGAGGAGAAATTCAGGGGTCCAGTTGGTTTGGCCAAAGTGGAGAGCATGCAGACCTGAGTCCCACTGTAGTGAGTAGCGATGAGGGCCTTGGAGGCCCTCCAGTTTTGGGGATACGGATACAGGATCCCAAACACTACGGTGATTCCACAGAGAAAGGGCGGGTTCTCTCTTAAGTAAAGTCCAGAAGCATTTCTGTACCTTCGCTGAGACATCTATTTTGCTTGTTTAAAGGTCCCTGAATTATTTCCTGTACTTAAGATTGTTCTAGATGGTTGGGACTGCCAAACAGATAACCTTATAAATCATGTGGTATGTAACAGTGATTTATAGATTAAACTATCCTTAAAAAATGTCAATTGTCAACAAATCCAACCTCTTCACTCTCTGAGGGATATATGAAACTCAAAAAGTTCAAACAATTTGCCATACGTCACAAAGCTTGTTATCAGCAGAGCTAAGGTTAGTTAGAAGTCATTCAGACCAGTCAGGGTTTTTTTTTTTTTAATATTTATTTATTTATTTATTTTAGTTTTAGGCGGACACAACATCTTTGTTTGTATGTGGTGCTGAGGATCGAACCTGGGCCGCACGCACGCCAGGTGAGCGCGCTACCACTTGAGCCACATCCCCAGCCCCCAGTCAGGGGTTTTTAACTGGGTACCCTCCCCTGAGGATACTGGTAATGTCTGAAGACACACACTAGGAGGGTGCCATTGGCACCTACTTGGCAGAGGCCAAGAATGCTGCTAAAAGTCTTATAATGTAGAATAACAAAGAATTATCTGGTCCAAAATGTCAATAATGCTTTAGAACTACACTTTGTCAGATCTAAATAGTCAATTTTATTTATAATTCAACATTCTGAGAATAGAAGTGTTAAAGCAGGTTATTTCTCAGGCAAATATTCAGGCAAATTTAAGGATCTAGTTTAATTTATTCCCTGTGTAATGGAATATGATAAAAGAAGAAAACATACTTACCAGGAGCCAAAACCCAAGGGTCTCCTATCATAATCTGGCAGATCTGGAGCAATCTTACCAGCTTGTATGTTCAGGAATTTAAATATGTGGATTTTGCCTTTTATACATATCTAAATAAAATAAAATATAAGTGTGACAAAATTATTATTGAACACATTATTATTTTTGTTCTTTTTATAATCATAACCGGCTTTTTATGTAATGTAAATTGGGATTAGAAGGCATTTCTACCAAGTTTGTAGCACAATGTTAAAAAACTGATTATACTATTTGGTTCATTATTTGTTATTTTAGGTATTTTACTAGTAAATATAGGTTTCTGTCTTTTGGTTACCAGTAACTTTCAGTTACACACAGAAATAACTTATGATTATAAGCATTGTTAAAACACCAAGTAAATTTATCACACTAAGTTACATATAGTCAGGAATTTTAAGACTTCTCTCCAATAAATTATATTGACAACTTTTGATTTTAGGAATCCAAAAATTATGTACAATTGTGGTTTTGATCCTACTTTCTATAAGATTAAAATGACAAAATAGTAAAGTTATATATATATATTTTGTGACCTGTCCCAGAATTAAACAACTTCTTTAAGCTGATGAAATTCTTCTATACTTACAAGGTTTTTATACTACGTTTTTACAGATGCCATAAAGAGTACCTTAAGCTTGTGTAAAATCATCAATAAATTCCAGAGTTAAAAAAAAAATACTGTGAAAACTAGGGGTTGGCTAACATTTTTATAGATTGTAGGATAACTACGATCTATGTGAAAAGCTACTTTATAACTAAATAGTTTCATTTAAGTCCCTGAGAAAGAAATGAACAAACTAGTTAGATGGGGAACTTAAGAGTTTGGAAAATAGGAAGATGGTACAAAAACAATGGTCAAAAGAACACATTGATACATCTTTAATTTGGAAAGCTTTTTTTGTGTCTAACATTTATGTTCTCTATATCCAAGTTTTGCTAGGAGAAAACTGAGAGAGAAATTTCATATTTTATTAGAAAAAGAATTTTAGGGGGCTGGGGTTGTGGCTCAGTGGTAGAACACTGCCTAGAACACATGAAGCACTGGGTTTGATCCTTAGCACCAAATTAAAAAATAAATAATAAAATAAAGGTATTGTGTCCATCAACAACTAAAATATACATAAATATAAATGCATATAATTTTAGAAGAATTCCTCAACTTAAAAAATGCCAAACTGGGGAAAGGAAAACCATTTGTGAAAACATCACCTATCTTCCATTCCACTTATTCAAGGTTTCTAAAGAATATATATGTACATGCATTTATTTTAAGAAAATAACAGAAAGATAAATGCATATAAATTTAATTCTTTTGTCAAAACATGTATATAACATATTTCAACTAAGGTTTACCTGTGCAGGAGGTGACTGCAGTGGATTGTTATCTAGGGTGATCACTTGTAGGTGCCTAAGATTCCGATAACAAACAGGGATTGCTATAATTTTATTGCATGAGAAGTCTAACCGTATCAAAGGTAACTCTGCCAGCTCTGCAAAAAGGTAAAATGGAAATGAACAATTAATGATATTTTAAGTCTACATAATTTTTACAAGCACTTTTAATTAAATAACAATGGATTTAACATAGGTATTTACCTCCATTCTTGGTGACTAACTGATAAAGCAAAGTGATGTAAAATAAAATCTAGTTATCTATAGGTAGGAACACTAATAAAAATCAGGCAGTTTGACCTGATACAGAATTACAGAAATTCCCAGAAATTGGAGGCCCTGATACCAAAAAAAGGTGAGAAAAACAAAAGGAGTAGATGACAAGTCTTTATAAAAACGTAATCAGATGCCTAGGTCCCCAGTTCCAACTCACACAGTTGGAGCACTACTCTTCTCCAACCCTATAGAAGTCAGCCAGTTAATTCTCTAGTGAAATTGAACCAAAGCTCTGAACTCAGGGACCTCGGGTACAATGGGAAATCAGATGAGATGCCAATTGAAAATGGAGGAGTGAAAGACTATACAATCAATGGCAATTCCATAGCACATTCCACCCCACCCCACTCTCTCTCCAATTCTTGTAGGCCAGTAGATAGAAATACATACACTAATATACAAGAAATAGAACATCTTTCTCTAAAGAAGCTATACAGTGCATTATAAAAGGCCTTTAGACACTGTTAAGGCATTCTCCCTAATAAAAACACCCAGCTTGCCGTTTAATTACCCTTCTGCAGTTTACGCCTCATAGAATCAGCACTTTTAGTCGGCTGTGCATAGACAACATATGATCCACAGACATTTAGAGAAGCCAATGACACGTGAGAAAGAAATCAAAACCAACTAACCCACCAAAAAAAGGAACTTCGAAGAAACAAATAATTATAGAGGAAGCAGAAGAAAATTTTGAAAACTTAGAATTAATATCCTTAATTTCAGAGAGTGAGAATATTGAACCACTGAAACACAAAAGAGATTTTTTGGTGGGGAGAAAAATCGTAATAACAAGATTTTTTAGAAATGAAAAATATGTCAGAAATTAAAAATTCAGAATAAATTTCTGAAAGCAAATATCCAAGAATAGGCCAGGTACAGTGGCACACACCTATAATCTAAGCTACTCAGGAGGCAAGAGGATCAAGTTTGAGGCTAATTTGGGCAACTTAGCAAGACCCTGCCTCAAAATAAAAAATAAAAAAAGGGCTCGGGACGTAGCACAGTGAATAGAGCACCATTGTGTTCAATCCCTGTGTCCCTTGCCCCCAACATCCTCAAAATCTAGGAATGGTTGGAACTATTTTACAGGATAACACAAAAGGACAAAAAAGGGAACAATGAAAAAGATAAGAAAAATCAAAGGCTCAATCAAAGAGGTCTAACATTCAATTCCAAAAAAATGAACAGACACCAAAAGAGAGAAAATTACCAAAAAGAGAAAGAAGCAAATTTTTCAAAATAAGGCCTAGAGTACCTCAAGTATCTAGCATGGTGAGTGAAAACAACTCATACTATGGCACAACATCAAAAAGTTCACAGCAGCAGGGAAAAAAAAAAAAAAAAAGGAAAGACCTTAAAATCTTTCAGAGAGAAATATTTGGTCACAAAGGACTGGAATTAGAAGTATTTTCAAAAATCAATTTTTAACACTGGAGGCTAAAAAAAAAAAAAAAAAAAAGGCTTAAAAGTCCTAAGAGCAAACAGCCTAGAATCTATAATCTAATAAATTATCAATCAAGGGGAGTAGGGAATAAAGACGGATGGGGTCTCAAAAAAAAAAATAAAATGTTATCCATGACACATTCCCCTTCTCACAAAACAACTAAAAGATGTCCTTCAGCAAAACAGAGGAAAACTAAGAAAAGGAAGATCTGAAATCCAAAGAGTATTCAACCCAGAAGAAAATAGGCAGGGGTAGCACCATTTAGAGAACCACCAGCTCAGAAGAAGAAGAGAGAAAAAGGTCTTAGTGGGGAAGATATACAGGAAAAAAAAGTGATAGAAAAATCTGATGCATTTGACAAAGAAGGCTGCTGGATAAAAAGGGTAGAATTAGCCATGGATACATTTTAAAAAATTAAACAAATTTTTTTAAAAATAATCATTATTAACCCTAGAAAACAAGAACAAAATATACAAGAAAGAAAATGAAGGCTGGGGACATAGCTCAGTTGGTAGAGTGCTTGTCTCACGTGCACAAGGCCCTGGGTTAAATCCCTTGCACCACCAAAAAAAAGAAAGAACGAAGGAAAGGAAATGAAATCAGAGCGTATCACTTAAACTGGAAGGAATAATATTCATATATTATAGTAATATAAATACCGAATAAACATTTTTTTAAATATTTATTTTTTAGTTTTAGGTGGACACAATATCTTTGTTTTACATTTATGTAGTTCTGAGGATCGAACCCACTGCCTCATGCATGCTAAGTGAGCACTCTACCACTGAACCATAACCCCAGCCCCTGAATAAACACTTTTAATCAAAAGTGGTAACAAGATGATACTGGAAAGACAGAAGGAGGAAAATAAAGGTTATGATACGGTGATACTATAAGAAAATAAAAACCTGATTTATCATAACAGAAGTTGACATAGGTGTTAAAGTTGACAAACCAGCATTAGCTTAAGGTGTACTATTTAGAATATGTCAGCTAGTCAGGTGCAATGGTTCAATCTGTAATCCTAGCAGCTTGGGAGGCTGAGGCAGGAGAATCTCAAGTTCAAAGTCAGCCTCAGCAACATAGCAAGGCCCTAAGCAACTCAGCAAGACCCTTGTTTCTAAATAAAATGTTAAAAAAGGGGGGGGGGGTCTGTTGTTATAGGTAGTCTTTCACTATCAGTCCAT
>NW_026000240.1:372396-431731 GCF_001458135.2 Marmota marmota marmota
ATTCAATCCCTGATTCCCCCCCCCCCCCAAAAAAAAGTGAGCAAACAACAGTGGAAAAAGTCAAATAGGTTTAATGAAGGTAGATGCTCTGGCCATGGAAACTAGAGTGTGGGGAGTTTTAAGGAATGCCACTATTTAAGTTTTTAAATATCTTTTGAATGATGTAATAGTTTATTTAGTAAAAATTAAAATTAATTTAATTTTAAATCAAAACATCAAAATAGAAGATGTAATATGTTAATGACCAAACTGCAGTGTGAGATTACTAGTTAACACAAACTTCCATGCTAACTTGTGTACTGTTAGAATAAAGTGCCTGTTATCTCAGTTTAAATACATATGTTGATATTCAGTTTAACTCAGCTTAACTGTATATCCTATGACTCATAATTTTCTTGATAGTTTATAATCAAAATAAGTTAAGAGTTAAATTAGGTGATAAAATTATTACACTGTGATTGCCATCAGAAACCCCCAATTTTCATTTTCATCAAAAGCTCAATATTTTCATTAACTAATTTCATATTAATAAATCTTATTATACAAATAAGCTTTTAAAATCAACCTAAGTTGATTTTAGGTCCTAGTAGAGGGATAATCCTAGAGGGAATCTGGGGTTATTGGGTCATGTGTCATGATTTTGGTTCTGCTGAGGGTCTCAATGCATATTCTTGAGTTTGTAGCCAACACCAAGAAGAGAAGACCCTGAAGGTGAAAGGAATGAAGGTTACTGGACAAGTAGTGAGAGAAAAGATATGCAGGATGTTAGGTAATGTGGCA
The DNA here is from genome assembly GCF_001458135.2 of Marmota marmota marmota. Taxonomy (NCBI): domain Eukaryota; kingdom Metazoa; phylum Chordata; class Mammalia; order Rodentia; family Sciuridae; genus Marmota; species Marmota marmota. The sequence continues at coordinate 373,177 of NW_026000240.1, forward strand.
GTGACCAGTGAATAAAGGTGAACAGGGAAAGTCATTTTCTTATATGTTTACTTGGGATTCACATATGTCAAAAATGTTAGAACTAATTGTTATACTGGATCAAAATGGTATAAATGTTTTGATTCTATAGTAAGAGCAAAAACATCATTTGTTAACTCAATATTATTGTACATTCTGTCATGTTTTGTAAAAATCATTGTCATTAAAAATGCCTTCTGAAGATTTATCTTTTAAAAATACAATCTGAAATGATTATGAATGAATTTCTGGAATTTGTTTCAAATTAATCTACAGGATAAGGTGGGGAAAGTGGATAAGAGTATATGAAACAAGTGTTGCCAATAGCTGATGATAGCTGTAGCTGGGTGATGGATACACAGAAGTTCACTGTTCCCATTAATAAATGAAATTTTCCATATTAAATTAGAGAATATATATTTTGAATAAAATAATGGTTCTTCCTATTTTTACCTTCATTTATAGCTCCTTCCTTTTACAACTTTGTATTTGTGGAAGACTGATAAAATTACATTTAATTTATTTAATCATTTTTATCAGTCAAGATACGAGAGTTTATAGTCAGTCTAAGATAATCAGCCTTCTAGGACAGTCTCTTACCTCATTCATTATTTACTCAATACAGCACCTTCACATGGTTAATTAAGACTGAACTTTTCCATTGAAGGATAAAAATAAATTCAGTTCAAGGCCATTTGTAAGTCAGTGCTAAGTGCAAGAATGCTCTTCATGTTACTAGACTATCCCATTATCAAAACATGTTACATTCCTCCAACAGTCATGCTTACCAAAATTTCCAGAGACACTACCCTGAATTATTAATTATATTGATTGATAAGATACAAAAATAAAGTCATTTGTAAATAGTTACCTAAATTTTTCACTGAAGACTCTTTTAAAACTTCATAATAGAACAGATAACACTATTAAATAAACCACTGACTTTCAAAAATTCATCCTAACTCTTCATTTTTGTCTTGTGCCCATCATTCAGAGATCTCGTGTGTGTGTGTGTGTGTGTGTGTGTGTATGTGTGTGTGTGTGTGTTTTCCTGGGGACTGAACCCAGGGCCTTGTGCATGTGAGGCAAGCTCTCTACCAACTGAGCTATATCTCCAGCCCAACAAGATCTTAAAAATAAAAAGATGAATAATAATAAAACAATTGTTTCACAATTTCTTACCTTCAGGCAAACGTACTAAGTGATTTCTTCTCACATTAAGGTCTCTCAAGGCCTCTAGATTACCAATCTGGGAAGGTATAGTTTGAATTTCATTGCAGCTCACATCCTATTTCAAAAGGGAACAAAGTAATCATTGTTCTAATAGTAAACTATCTCTACAATGAGATTAGATAAAATAATACCTAGGGTTCTTCTCAGTTATAAAAAAAAATTATGATTCTCTGTTAAAGAATAATTCCATAATTTGTGCTCACATTTAATTTAAAAAATTTATGAGCCATAAATATTTCTCAAGAATATTGTTAATTAGATGACTTAAAATATGACTAGAAGGGCTAGGATATCAGATCAAATGAAAACACTGATGAAAAGGTAAATATAAAAAAAGTATAAAAATAACTATTTTATTATATATTATTCTAATAAATTAAAATTAAAAATTAAATGATAAAATTATTTGAAAGAAAAAACTCCATTTTCAAAACATCAGTTTCAACTGTTTGAAAATATAAAAATACAAAGAAGATTTCAAATTATCAAATTGGATGTGGATAAAAAATAAAATACACGTAACTCAAAGGTTATGGAAAAACAAGCTGTTTTATTAGCATACGATCAACCCAATTCCAATATATATGTTAGGTAGGCCTCTTTTTATTTTTTTGTGATAATAAGGATTGAATCCAGGGATACTTTACCACTAACTTACATCCCAAGTCCTTTTTTTAAAAAAATTATTTTTTAGTTGTAGTTGGACACAATATCTTTATTTTGTTTATTTATTTTTATATGGTACTGAGGATTGAACCCAGGGCCTCACACGTGCTAGGCGAGAGCTCTATCGCTGGGCCACAATCCCAGCCACCAAATCTTTTTTATATATATATTTTTGTTTTGATACATCAGGGTCTAATCTCACTAAATTGCCAAGACTGGCCTCAAAATTACAGTCCTTCCCTCCTGAGTAGTGGGATTACAGGCATTCTGGTATTTTGGTAACAGTTTTATTACAATGGTTCTGAAAAGAAACTACCCATAGGTTCTAAGATTAATAAATTCAGAATTTCATAATTCTGAGATCAGCCAGAATAATTCGTTAACCCATATCATGCATTATAGCAAGAAACTATCTAGGTTGATATAAAGCTCCAAGCTGCACATTATCACTTAAAATTCTTCCAGTATATAAGGCAAAGAAAATAATACATTTACTGTTTAGAGAATCAGACTACTGCCGGGCTTGGTAGCTCACTATTGTAATCCCAGCAACTCAGAGGCTGAGACAAGAGGATCACAAGTTTGAGACCAGCCTCGCAACTTATAGCAAGGTCCTAAGCAAGACCCTGTATCAAAATAAAAAGGGCTGGGATATGGCTCAGAGGTAAAGCACCTCTGGATTCAATCCCTGGTTCAAAAAAAGAGAAAGAGAAAGAGAAAGGAAGGAACAGGAAGGAAAGATGGGAAGGACAGGAAGGAAAGAAAGGAAGGGAAGGGAGGAAGAAAGGAAAGAAAAAAAGAAAGAAAGAAAATCAGATTTACCCAAAACTTCATTAAGCTCAAACATTATTTGTTAATTTCCTCAAAATACTCTTAGAGAAAACAATGCAATTTTCACTTTTCCTATGAATTAATGACTAAAGTAGAATCCGAAGCTAGACTTTTAAATCTAATGCTATAGGCAACAAGTGTCAAGAAAACTGGTTCTGAGCCAAAAGTTTATAGCAATACATAATATATCCCTAAGGAGGGAATAAAAGATATATGTGTATATGTAGAATATATATATTCCAAAAGACAGAAGTTTAATTCCATTTTTAAATGAAGGGGAAAAAAGAAAGAGGTAACATGGATGTTGCAGAAAGAACAGCCATTGGGAGTCAGGGGCTTTAGGGTTACTAATTCTTAGGACTCAAAGTATCAAATAACCTTTTTTGTAGAAAACTAAAAGCAGCTTCTGAAACCTATCTATCTTTGGAGTATTTAGGATTGACTAAGTATAAAAGTTTAAAGATTTAAAAATAAGAATCTGAAGAAATGCCCAACATACATACATTTTGGACTTCATTTCTACGTTTAACTGGCTCTAAAATAGTAGTCTAAAATCCAGATGCTAGCTCTAATATGTCTGTGAATTTTTACATATAACTTCCTATATTCAAAATCCACCTGAAAAAGAATGATCTAATCTAATTAGATTTATGTTGCGTATATTTTTTTTTGTTTACAATAACCCTCTTTGTTAATAAACCAGCATGGAACAATACACCTAAATCCCAGTGAACATGTTTGTATTGAACCATTTCAGAAATATTAAACATGGGCTTTAGTGTTAAGTTAGGAATGGTTTCAAATTCTTCTTTTGTTATGTAACCTTGAACAAGTTACTAACCTGAGTGCTAGTTTCCTCAGCTATAAAATGAAGAAAATTGTAGTACCAGCTTATAGTATTATTGTGGTATAATTACCCCAAAATGAGAAAAGTCTTATTCTTTTTATTTATTTATTTATTTTAGTTATAGGTAGACACAATGTCTTTATTTTACTTTATGTGATGCTGAGGATTGAATTCAGTGTGTCATGCATGCTAGGCGAGCACTCTACCACTGAGCCATAACTCCAGCCCAAGAAAAGTCTCATTCTTGTATTTGAACATAAATACACAAGAGATGCTTTCTTATAATTTACAAGGAGGGTAGGTAAAGTTCAAGTAAATGTCTTAGAAAATATGAGGCAACAACAAAGCCCAACATTATGTATAAATATAATGCATCCATAAAAATATGGAAAAAATATAGGGCAGTAAAATATACTGTAGAGTTTGAGATAGTATGTGTGTGTGTGTGTGTGGGGGGGCTGACTTTTGAAGTGCCCACTCCCATAAAGGGGCTAACAGAAAATTAGAATATTGATGGTATTAATAAAATTTAATTTGAAAAACCAAATGCATTATTACCTTATATTTCAAAAAATTAATAACAAATCATTTAACACTGGTTAGAACATAATTCTAAAGACATTTTCCCATTTTGTGTGGGCCTATTTGACTTATACTTTCAGTTCTTTTTTAATTCAATGTCAAGAAGTTGAGTTACTACTCATTCAGCCAAGCTTCAATACCAAAGTGGAAAATAGCTGAAAATACATATTAATAGTAGATCTTTACCACGTATAAGAGTATAATATGACTACAAAGACACACTGGATGAGCAAAAAATGAAATATTAACTTACAAGTTCTGTCAAATGTCTGAGATGTCCAATTTCTTCTGGAAGTGATACCAATTTGTTATTACTAGCAATTAAAACTTTCAATGGTAAATTACACAAGTGTACTGGCAATGTTGACAGTTGGTTCCGACTAAATGGGTAAGTAGAAAAAGAGGAGTCAGAGCCTACCACTGTGGAAAAAAATTCCATCTTTCTTATTCTAGACTCAAATATAAGTCTTACAGGGAACAAATAGGATATTAGATTTCAGTTCTAGCTTTCATTTTGCAAGATGTCATCTTTGTAATTTTAGGCACAACACTGAACTTATAACTGTATCTTATGAAGAGTCCTCACGGATAATTAAAGATTTAATATTTTCCTAACTATCTTACAGGGCTCTTACACAATAAAACTCTTTTATAAAGAATGAATGCTATATGACCATGACATTATAATTTTATTAAAGTAATATTTACATAAGATCATCCTTTCTTTTTCCTCCTGAAGATACAGAAACAAAATTATTTGTATTCTACTTCACTCATCATTACAATATTATAACCAAATGTACAAAAATGATTCAAATATTGCTCTATGGAAAACAAGTGATAGACTATGATTTCATATGTTATACCAAATAAATTATAGGAAAGGAATCTTTATTTATACAAAAACAGAAAAATTGTATCTAAAAGTAAAATAACAAAACACACATGTAGATTTAACCTCTTAATCCTTAATATCAATTCCCTCTCCATTTTCAAGATGTAATTAATGTAGATCATGAGGCCATGAGGCTTAAAACTGGTTTTTTTTTTTTTTTTTTACTGGGGATTGGACCCAGGGGTGCTTAACCATGAGCCACATCCTCAGCCCTTTTTTGTATTTTATTTAGAGACAGGGTCTCGCTGAGTTGGTTAGGGCCTCATTAAGTTGCTGAGGCTGGCTTTGAATTCATGATTCTCCTGCTTCAGGCTCCTGAACTGCTGGGATTACAGGCATGCACCACCATGCCCAGCACTAAAACTTTTTAATCCAATAATAATTCCACTCCTAGACACTTATCTTAAGGAAAGAGAAAAATAAAATTTACATACAAACTTCTCTAGTAGTGTTACTTTTATTGTGGTAAAAAACTGGGAGAAACTAAATATCTGGGAGGAAAATGGATTTTTAAAAGTAGATAAACTATGCAACAAAATGATTATCTATAAAAATATTTTTAAAGGGTATTTTATGATAAGGGGAAAGAAAACACATTTTAAAAATTGACTAAATCCTGGAAAAACAGAAAGTGAAGATCAATTATAATTATATAACTTAAGATACAATATTTTGTTGAATTTCCTTTGTGCTTCTTTACATTTATATATTTTCAGTTGTTTTATATTGAATTTTTTTTAAAAAGTCATTGTAAGATGTGAAGAAATAGAGATGAGTTGAATAAATGCATTTACACATTCAAAAGTTAATACACAAAAGTTCATGGTCACAAGAACCAAGTGAAGGAATTTCAGATCTACTATTTTTGTTTGAGGAAGCTACTTTAAAAATGTAATTGGAGAACCACTGCTACAAGCCTGTTAGACTAATGGCTAGTAGGGTGTGTTAATGATTGTAAAGCCAAAGATAAGCAGAGACACTAGAAGAAACAGGATATACTTTGATTTATCCTAAGAACATGTACAGAAACTGCCAATACAAACAGATACTGTAAATATCTGTAAACAGTTTAGTGAAAGAGATGAGAAAATTAGAAAGACCATATAAAACCAAGTTAAACAAACAAACAAAGAAACAATATGCTTACCTAATATTTAAGAATGTTAGGGCCTGCAGGTTTAGAATCGCCTCTGGGATATACCGAATACAATTTTGATATAAGTTGAGATTTTCAAGAGAAACAAAGTGACATGCTTCTATAGGAATTTCTGAGAGGCGGTTTCGTGACAGGTCTGAAAGAAAAGTTATTTTTTCAATAAATTTTTACTGAAATGTTAAACTAATATGCAGGCTTTGTAATTATTTGAATTCTCCAGTGTTCCTATTGTGAAGACTGGTTCAACATAAAGTTAAAACATCAACTGACTCAGTAAACTGTTTAAATACACACCTTTGAATCTATTGCTGGGAAATGTTGATTTCTTTTTGAGTTTCCATATACACTAAAAAATAAAACCACTATTCATTGCAAATAAAGCAAATACTAAGGCATCTCCTATATATTGAAGATTATATCACTAAATTCCTAAGAGCCTAAGAAACAACTGGATCTCTAAAATTCACCTTCCCACAGCCAGGTTTTTAGAATAGCAAAACAAAACAAAACAAAAATACTACCCTTTTCTTTACCCCAAATTATCAGGGTTTGTCAAAAGGACTCAGTAATTTACGGCTCCCACTGCCCAAAGGTGAGACAATTTGAACTTTAATAAAAATAATTGCAATGGATTGAAATCCATCACAAATATCAAACTACACGAGCTTATAACAACACACCTCAAAAAAGATGACAGAACAGCAATCCATTATCCTGTACACTGATAAAGTAAGGAGAAAAACCAAACATTTATCCTGCATTCCCTACATGACTTTATCAGTGAGCCAAATAGATGAAGAGAAGTATTCAAGGTTTTCCCAAGGGTCAGAACCTGTGTCTAATCAAGCTTCTGGATCAGTGGCAAACTTAATAGGAAATGCAAAGAATAAAGGACTATGTTGCTATAGTCATTATCCATTCAGATTTAATTCAGTATACTGTGAGATTCATTTGCTTACTACAGTTTTTATCTTTCTGTAGGAAATCAGAAAAATAGTTTTCTCCCTGCCCCCTCCATTGCCCTTTTTTTTTGTGGTGTTGGGGATAGAACTCAGGCCCCTGAACATGGCTAGGCAAGCAATCTACCATTAAGCCCAGCCAAGAGGAAATCTTAAGTCTCTGTTGGGAATCATTTGGAAGATCCTTAAAAGAGAACATTCTCTAGATGGAAGACTTGGCTAATATATCCTCTGAATACCTGCACATATACAAATACCTTGTTTTAACCATAGCAAATAAATGATATTTTGGCTAGATAATGACAGTTCTTTTCTTAGTAATCTGTAGATGCTATTTAACTATTTTCTAGTTTCTAATGTCCTATGAAAAAGTTCAGTGCATACCTTATTACCTTTCTTTTGTAAGCATCTTGTTATGCCTGCCTACCACCTTCAACACTTAGTCTGAAATGCAGTGAACTCATTTAATCCTTCTTTCCAAACCAGATTTGTCTATTTTATCTTTAGTGGATGCGTCTCCTACAATGGCTCTTTCTACTTCTTTCTGTTTTTCTATTTTGATATATACACTTCTAATTACTCTTCTAGATTATGAATTTGAATTTAACAAAAATCATTCTCTCCACAAATTACAGAAAAGTTTTCCCTCATCCCTTCTTGTTTCAGTTCTTTTATGGTATAATTAGAAGCATGCCACTTTGTTTCTCAGGAGAATCTCAAGATAGTTTTGTTTTGCTTCTTAAACTTGTCACAAATCTCTTCCAGGCGTTCTACTTCACTGAAGTTAACTCATTCTGGATGTTTTCCTTGTTCACCCTTTCCTTGGCTATTCAAATACTTTTATGAGGATTATGTTCTTTGATAATTCATGGCTCTCCGCTTCTTCAAAGCTCAGGTCAAGCTGCAAGGGTACAATGAATGGCAGTTAACACCAAATTAATAGAAACAACTTCTAAAAGAATTGAAATCAAGCTTTCCATCTGGGACAGAGCTAATTCTGTGAACTCACAAGTTTAAGATAACTGTCTTGTTTGTTTGTTTGTAGTTGTAGATGGACAGAATGCCTTTATTTTATTTATTTTTATGTGGTGCTAAGGATCGAGCCCAGTGCATTGCATATGCTAAGCAAATGCTCTACCATTGAGCTACAGCCCCAGCCCTGTCTATAGGCTTTTTTTGCCTTGTTTTCTGAGACCAACATGTCCCAAGACTCACACATTCCCTAAGGACTATGCCTGCCTGCCTTATGATAGTAACAGAAGTTGGGAAAGAGATCATTATTTTGCCAAAATGCCTCATCATGCTATATTCACTTGGACAAAATTAAAGCCCAGGTAATAGTAACCTTTGAGTACTTCAGACTAAAAATTTCCCAAAAAATCACCATGAATAACTTCTTTAATATGAAGTACAATTTTTATCAATTCCTATTTAAATTATATTAGTATACTTTTAAAAGTAGAAGAAAGAAAGTATTAATGTCAATTACAAACTGCTCCTTAAATATTTAAGCTGAATCCAGGAAAAAGATAATTTCAGGCAACAAATTAAAATTAAGCAGAGGTTACCTTAGCTAAGCAGAGAAAGCTTAATATTTGTGTTATAAACCTAAATTATTTAAAAGTCCAGTTTTGTCTCCAAACTAATGAGGGGAAAAAAAAACAATAGCTAGACATATACTAAGTTTAAATGCATGTCAATAAACAACTATTCTTTATTTTTTTAAGTGATTAGAGAATTTAAAACATAATATGTCTACTTTTTTTTGTGCCTGTGGTATTAGCAATGGAACTTAAGACCTCATGGATAGTAGGCAAGAGTTCTACCATTGAGCTATATCCTAAGTCCTTCTTATTCTGAGATAGGGTCTCACTAAATTGCTCAGGATGGTCTTAAACTTGCCATCCACCCAACTGTTAGCTGGGATCACAGTATGCCATTGTGCCTGACTAATTGGTCTACTTTTAAAATCATAATTTTTAAAGGTTCTCATGTTTTTGGCAAGTAGTTTCTTGTTTTAAATGAGTAATCTTTTAAAAAAATATTTTTAATTGTAGATTGACACAATTTTTTATTTTATTCATTTATTTTTATGTGGTGCTGAGGATCAAATCCAGTGCCTCACACATACTAGGCAAGCACTTTACCACTGAGCCACAACCCCAACCCCTTAAATGAGTTATCTTTTAATATGCTATAAAATCATAAATGAACAGACAGAATTAATAACTTGGGTAGATGGATCATCTTATGGAAAATACTACAAAATAATACTGGTTTGTAAAGGATATGTATTATCATAGTCTCTCAGAGGGAATAATTTTATAGCCAAAGAAATGTGATTAAGGAGGAAAAACAAATTTCATCCTTTTCAGCTAAAAAAAAAAAAAAAAAAAAATTGGATGTTTTATTCCTAAATCTTTTCCCACTTTGTATCGTGTATTGAATTATCATACTATACCTCATAAATATGTAAAATTATACCAATTAAAAAAAACTTTTCCAGTTATAAAAGCAATGCATTTCAACTTCATAAATATAAAAGACTGCATTGAAACATATATGCATTCAAAGAAGTGAAAAATATTCTATTCAATACCTAGAAGCCCCAGTGTAGCTGTTGCAGATGACCCCTTCCCCTCTCTCAAACATGTAACCAATTTACTAATTTTTGTGATAATTATTCTTTTTTTAAAAAAATACTTATTGTTTTTTAGTTGTAGATGGACATAATATCTTTATTTTATTTTTATGTGGTGCTGAGGTTTGAACCCAGGGCCTCACACGTGCTAGGCGAGCAATCTACCGTTGAGCCACAATCCCAGCCCCAGTGATAATTGTTTTCTTGATAGTTTTAGTTTTAACACTTTATAATCTGTAGGTTGGTCTTCTATATTAGTTTCCTATCACTGATGTGTCAAACTACCACAAACTTGGCTGGGGCTGTAGCTCAGTGGTAGAGTGCTCATCTAGCATGTGTGAGGCACTGGGTTCAATCCTTAAAACCACATGAAAAAGAAAACAAAGGCATTCTGTCCATCTACAACTACAAAAAAAATTTTTTTTAATTTAAAAACTAATAAAATTAAAAAAAGAAGCCTACAAACTTCTTACTTCACAATTCTAAACATCAGATGTTGGAAATGGGCTCCTTAGGTGAAAATCAAGGTGTCAGTAGTGTTAAATTTCTTTCTGGGGCCTCTAGAGCAAAATCCATTTCCTTCCCTTTCCAGCTTAGAAACTGCCCACATTGCTAGGCTCATAGCCCCATCCCTCCATCTTTATGGTAGTGCTGTTAAGCCAAATCCTTCCCATGCAGTTATCTCTTGGCTATTCCTTCTCTGCCTCCTTCTTCTACTTTAAAGCATCCTTGTGATATGGTCTGCCTCCCACATGTGCTCCTTCCTCCAATGGTAAGGATTTTCTTATTTTAAGGTCAGCTGATTAGCAACCTTAATTTCCCTTGCCATGTAATCTGATATATTCACAGGTTACAGGTATTCACAGGTTATAGTAGACATCTACATAATTCTGGATGGCACAATTCTGCCCTTCATACCTCTTAACTTTCTAAAAGCAAAAGAATACAACATGTGTATTCTTTTGTGGCTTTACTCAACATTTAGACCCATTCATGCGGTTGTATATTGCAGTAGTTCCTTCATTTATATTGTCTTCATAGTATTCTATTGTATGAATCTGCCACAATTTACTTAAGTATTCTACCAATGATGAGCACTTTGATTATAATACATTGATGTAGAAATATACCTAGAAGTGAAAATATTGTGTAATAAGATACACAGGCGGAGGCAGGAGGATCTCAAGTTTGAGGCTTGCCTGGGGAACTTAGCAAGACCCTGTCTCAAAATTTTAAAAAAAAAAAAAAAAATTTAAAGGGCTGGAGTGTAGTCAGAGGAACTCCCTAGTACTCCTCCAAAAATTATATATGAATATATATGTGTGTCTATATATATTTTTTCAACATCACAAGAGAATGCCTAACTGTTTTCCAAAGTGGTTGTATCAATTTAAAATCCATCAGCAGTGTACAAAGAGTTCTTGTGGCTGCACATTCTTGCCCATGCTTGTTAGTATATTTTAATTTTTGTACAGCAGCATCTCATTGTGATTTTAATTTTCATTTCTGATTATTAATTATATAGAACAGTTTTTCGAATGTTTATTGGCCCTCTAGAATTCCCTTCGAATAAGGTGACTGTTTTGAGTGTTTTTTTGTTTTGTTTTGCATTGCTGGAGATTGAATCCTGAGCTTTGTGCATGTCAGACAAGAGCTCTACCACTGAACTACTCTCCCAGGTTAAGCCTTTTGGTATGTAAAAGATCTTATAAATTCTGAGTCCTTGGTCAATTATATGTGTTATAAATATCTTCTTCCAATTTGTGGTTTAAAATTTCACTCTCCTTCTGGTATCATATGATGAAAGCCTTTGCTTTTAATAAAATTTTTTAAATTAATATTTTCCTTTATGGGTTTTTTTTTTCAGTTTTAAAAGAAATCTTTCCTCATCCCAAGGTCATAAAGATATTCCCTTCTATAAGTTTTATAATTGTTCATCTCATTTAATTTATTAGGAATTAATCTCCTACTACAATTTGAGGGAGGAAGGCAACTTCATTTTTTTCCCATGGGGATATCCAATTGTTCCAGTGACAGTTACTGAAAAGACCATTTTCTGCTCCACTATTTCTCTATAATGCCTTTGTCAATCATCAGGTCTCTATATTTGTGTGGGCTTGTGGGGGGCTCTCTAACTGGTTCCATTGCTCTATCTTTATATCAGTACTACACAAACTCTGTGTGTGTGTGCGTGCGTGCGTGTGTGTGTGTGTGTGTGTGTGTGTGTTGCTAAGTACTGAACCTGGGCAAGTGTTCTACCATAGATCTGTATTCCTAGCCCAGTACTATACAATCTTAATTACTATAGTTTAGTGATAATTCTTGATATTTAGTAATAGTATGTCACCATCTATCCCAGCTGGTGACCTAATGCTGGGTTCACAAAATCTGACTATTCCAATAACTCAAGAAAATGACAAAGAAAGCACACAACCACACAGAAATACTTTTTTCAAGATTCCAGAGACAGCTCTGCGACCTAAGTGTTCTTGGAAAGACAGCCACCGGAATTCTTTACTCTTACATAGGGAACACACGAGGGGAGGTTCAATGGAACACTCAATCTCAAAAAAGGGCAAAGGGGTAGGATTACAAAGGAACAGGTGAGTGTAGCTCAACTCCTCTGGGTATTGCCTACTCCTAGGGCCACGCCTTGTTACCTGAGCAAGGGAAAATTCGCCCAAGTCATGGCCCTACCATGCCAGACTACAGTGATCTTTCAGATCCCAATGGTGCATCAGGACTTTAAGGTGCGTGCATTTGGAGTGGCTCCCCACAATAATAGTGGAGTATTACTTCCTCTTTGTAGTTCTGTCTGTTTTTTTCCCAGATAGAGTCTCCATGTGTTGCCCCAGGCTGGCTTTAAACTCCTGGACTCAAGTGATCCTCATGCCTCAGTGTTTTTAAGCAGATGGAAGTACAGCCACTGAACTGGCTCCTTTATAGTTTTTAAACTGTGTCTTGGCTTTCTAGGTCCTTTATATTTCCCTAGAAAATTTTAAATGGACCTATTATCATAAAAAAAAACCTTTTGAAATTTTTATTGGCATAACATTGATTCAACCAACTTGAGAAGAAACAACATCTTTGCAATATTGAATCTTTCAATCTATGAACATAGTTTAGTTTTCCATTAATAAAAAGCTTCTTTAATGCTTCTCAGTGAAGTTTTGTAATTTTCCTCTAAGAGGTCTTTCAAAAAAATATTTTGGTATATTCCCAAGTTCTCATAATTTTATGGAAGACATGTTTAAAGTTTTATTTTCTAACCATTTATTACTCATATATAGAAATAATTTAGTGTTCTGTTATTTGCTACCTAAATTTTTAAAATTATATCTTCCTTGTGGAATTCAGTTTTTTGTAATTCTTAAAGTTACCTCTGTTATTCCTATTAATACTATTTGCTTTGAAATCTTTTCTTTTGTTGTGGTAGGCACACTTTAATGTGACTTCCATTATCCTTGTTTATACCTTGTACAATACTTCTCCTCTGTTTAAGGGTGGGTGGAACTTGTTACTTGCTTCTAACCAATATGACAAAGTGATATGATGTCACCTTGGTAGTATGTTACATTATATAAGATTCCATCTTGCTAGCAGAATTGCTTCAGTCCCACAGCTGCAAGTAAATAAACTCTGTCAACAACCTGAGGGAGATTCTCTCCCCAGTTAAAGCTCCCTATGAGAACTCAGCCCTGGTCAACAACTTGATTGTGATCTTGTAGCAGATCCAAAGGCCATGCCTGGAATTCTAATTCAAAGGAATTGGGACATCTTTTAAGCTGCTAAATTTGTGGTAATTTGTTATAGGGTATAGAAAATTTATACAGTAAATATTTCCACAGAATACTTTTTTCTATTCTTCAATTTCAACCTTTCAAGATCCTTATGTTTGAATGTGTTTCTTATAAATAGTACATAAATAGCTCTTCCTGTAAGCGGCCTGAGGTGATCTGTGAAAATAGTCAGACCCAGAAAAACCCACAAAATCATACAACTCAAGAGGTTCAAATCTTCATGTTCACTTTAACAACACCTGTGAAACTGGATATCTGAAAAGCCATCAAGTACCTGAAATGGCACTTTAAAGAAGCAATGTGTGCTATATTGGCGTTACAATGGTGGAGTTGGGAGGTGTGCCCTAGCCAAAAAGTGGGGCTGGACATAGGGACAGTGGCCCAAAAAGAGTGCTGAATTTTTGCTGCATATGCAGAGAATAATGCTGAACTTAAGGTACCCAAACCATAAATATCCTTAATGTATATGCAACTTATGTGGTTGCTCCAGATTTATATCATTGCCTTGCTCTCTATGATTAAATCTCTCATTTAAAGATTTATTTTAACGGGGTAGGAATCATGGTGGAATGAGTTAGACATCATTATCCGAAGTAATTGTATGAAGACACGAATGGTGTGAAAATACTTTGTGTACAATCAGTGACTTGAAAAATTGTGCTCTATATGTGTAATATGAAATAAATTACATTCTGCCATTGTGTATAACAAATTAGAATAAATAATTTTAAAAAAGATTTATTTTGAAAACTTCTGTCTCCAGCAGCACAAAATTTTGTCTAAAGATTTTCATAAACATGGTCTGCTGTCTCGCCACACTTCTGGTTTATCTTTATACTTTATTCCCCCAGTGCTTTCAAAAGAAACTTTTTCTTCTACCAACAGTCTTTAACTTTTTGTGTGCCATGGACCTTTTTGGTAGTATGGTTCATTATCCAAATGATTGCCTTATTAGTGGTTAATGTGGTTTGTTGCCTACTTTTGTAATGAGGGAAAATGTTAAATTTCAGAAGTTGAAACAATGATAAAGTTGACAAAACAAAAACAAAAAATAATTTATATTTAACATAATTATCCCTTATGTTTGGATTTTTAAAAGGGCTGTGTTATTTGTGACAGATGCAGTTCACTGATCTTTGAATATCTGTGCTCTCTTCTTTTTTACTATGAGAATCTCAATTGTGTTGAAAGTGTCAGGTGTGGAAAAATTGTGCTCTATATGTGTTATGAATTGTAATGCATTCTGCTATCTTATACAACAAATTAAAATTTTAAAAAAATGTAAAGTGCAAACTAAACCAAAACAGTCCCATTTTATTAATCATTAAAGTCAAAACTAAGGAAATAAAGACATAATTTTTATGAATTTTGACTTGGTACCTAACCTTGATACAGAAAATTCTCACTTATAGACAGTGTTCTGATTTTATATGTAAATTGAATGTTTGAAAGTTACCTCTTGTTTTACCAAAAAGGGAAAAAAATTTCTTAGCTTTGGGGACTAAATTTACACAATAATGTCATTGAAAATTTTATCTATTTGAAAATATGCTTCTTTTCCATTTTTTCCTATCTTAGTACATGATGCTTTTGTCCACACAGTTCCTTAAATCAGCATTTTGGAGTAATTCCAACAGCTTTCTCTTTCCCCCAATCTAATCTTATCAATAAAAAAAGTTTAGTGTCTTGGCCCAAGACATTATAATAATCCATGCATTTCTTATTCTCCTCTATCATTGCCTCTTAAGATTATTCTAATGAATCAAATCAAATAACACTTAGAAAATTTATATAGAGTAAAATGCAAAAACATCAGCATACACCAGATTCCTAAAGGTGACAGCAACAGATCAAAAATGAACAGCCAGGCTGGGTGATATACACCTGTAATCCCAGCAGTTTGGGAGGCTGAGACAGGAAGATTGCAGGTTCAAAGCCAGCTTCAGCAACTTAATGAGGCTCTAAGCAACTCAGTGAGACCCTGTCTCTAAATAAAATGCAAAAAAGGGCCGAGGATGTGGCTCAGTGGTTAAGTGCTCCTGGGTTCGATACTTGGTACCAAAAATAGAGAAAAACATAAGAACAAATAACAACTCCTTCCAATTATGCTCTACTTTTAAAAGGCAGAAAAATATATTATATAATTACATATATATTTAAGATTTGTATTAAAATATTTAAAAGTTTCCTTATCCTTCCTTATCCTGGAGAGGTTACTGTATGTTTGTGTCTCTAGAGTTAGCCCCTTTTGACTTCACACATACAGATAATACCAGTATGGTTACACAAGCCTCGCAAGTTTCCATCTCTGTCAGTGTAATCAATCTTAGGTTGTTTTCTAGACTGCAAGCTCAACTGAGATTTGCCAAGTACTATAAAAAGCCACAAACTGGATCATAAAAAATTTTTCAATTAAGCTATTAAGTTACTTCTATGTATCATATTCTGAATGTGGCCTTGGTCTTTCAAAAGCCATTCTCTTTTCTTCTAATGTGAGTGACACATGCCAACAACTCTTATCAATCTTTGGTATTGCCCTTGAAAGTATAATTCAGTTGACCAAAGCACAAAAAGCCTGTTTTGGCCTGATACATTTATAAATATGAGAAATTTTGGGGTACAAGGAAATACCACGGATGTTTCAATTGATTAAAATAAATATTACAATGAAAAAAGTTTATCTCTTTTGCAAACTCCTTATTATTTTCTTGATTTACAAAAAGCTTACCCTCAAAATTAAACTTATTCTAAAGATATTTAGGTTTTTAAATAATATGCTAAGCAAAAAAAAAAAAAAGCCTAAAAATTTAGCTGAGCATGGTGCTGCACACCTATAACCCCAGTTACTTTGGAGGCTGAACAGGAGGCTTTTGAGTGCAAGATCAGCCTGGGCAACACTCAAGAGTGAGAGTTAGGGCTGGGGCAGGGGTGGAGGGAGGAATCTAAACTACAGTAAAAAAAAAAAAAAATCTTCAATATAAATGGGAGAAGAAGCCTAAGTTTGATCACTTTATGCTCACACAGCAAATTTTATTATTATTCCTGATAGACAAATCATAATTGTATACATTTACAGGTTATACTGTGATATTTTATGTATACAATGTGGAATGATTAAGATACAATTTTAATTTTATGGTTTTTTGGTTTGAAGAAATACTATATAAGCTTCTGGGCATGGTGGTATACACCTGTGATCCCAACAACTCAGCAGGATTTGGGATCACAACTCAGGAGGATTTGGGATCACAATCCTCCTGCTGAGGCAGGAGGATTGCAAGTTTGAGGTTAGCCTCAGCAATTTAGCTAGCAAGACCCTGTATCTAAATAAAGCATAATAAAAAGGACTTGGGCTGTAGCTCAGTGCTAAGTGCCCTGAGTTCTATCTCCAGTACTGAAAAAGAAAAGAAAAGTACTTTATAACCTGGTTTGAAAATAACTTATTTTCTAAGGAGGTTGAGGCAGGCAAACTGCTTGAGCCCAAATGTTCAAGGCCAGCTTGGGCAATATACTAAGTCCCTATCTTGGGAGTGGGGGGTAGTAGAGAAGGAGAAAGAAGAAAAGACAAGTTATTTCCAAATAAGTAAGTTTTGTGGTAAAATAAAACAAATCTAACTATTAAGTAGAACAAAATGTTTACCTACAGATACATATTTTATGATTAAAAAACAGCTTCAGAGACATATTTCTTCCATTTTTACTGTAACACTATTCACAATAGCCAATAAATGGAAACAAGTGTCCATCAACTGATGAAAGGATAATGAAAATATGGTACATATACGGGATGGAGTATTATTCAGCCATAAAAAAGAAATGAAATTTTGTCATCTGTGACAATATGGCGAAACTGAAGATCATTTTATAAAGTAAAATAGGCACAGAAAGACAAGTACTGCACAATTTCACATGTGGAATATAAATAATGGTTGGTCTCATAGAAGATGAGAGTACAATAGCGGTTACCAGAGGCTGGGAGTATAGGAGGGTGGGAGGGAAGGGGAGAGATACTAAGTTATGGTTAAATAGAAGAAAGAGGTTCTGGTAAGCTCTTGCACAGGAGGATAGGAGGACGATATATCTCAAAGGCAGAAGACAGGAGTTTGAATGTTTTTACCACAAAGAAATAAAAGTTTACAGAGATAAATATGTTTAACCTAATTTAAACATTATACAATGTATAACATGTTAATATCACCTGATATTCCATAAATATGTACACTGTCATATGTATTAGTTAAGTAAAATTAAAGAAAAATTAAAATAAATGACTCAATAGATACACAAATGAAAACAAAAGATGTAAATAAATACATAAAATCTGAGATGAATTACAATTGTAAAAACAGAGTGCTTCAGGAATATTTACAATATAATGGCCTTAGGCTTTTTATCTATTCTGATGTACAAAAATGTTTAATTTATGATATTCCTTTCTATTTAAAAATATACATGCAAATTTATTTATCTATTTATTTCTTATCCGCATGGATTTACAGATTTTCATTTTACTCAGTGGTTTATATAATCCAGTAAAGTCCTTATCTATTTTAGTGTTCATATTGTCCCAGATTTGTGCTTATGGGAATTCTGCTTCAGACTAGCTGCTGTATCTTTTTGATATGTCACCATTAAAGAAAACAAAACAAACAAACAAACAAACAGAAATTCCTTTTATTCTGGTACAAGATGTTTCAGGCTTATTTTGTAACTTCTTTGCCCTAGTTCTGAAATCAGCTATTTCTTACCTTTGTGTAACAGAAACTTTTGTGGCAAGTAGATTTGGGTGTGGGGGGAGAGGAGGAGATAAACCAGCAATTCTGAAGGTAAATGCAGAATTAAATGAATGCTATTGTTTTAAACTACTAAATTTTGGAGGGTTTTGGAGTGGCTCATTAAGCATCAACAGAAAAGCAAACCAGAAATTGGTACCTGAAGTGGAGTACTACCCTAACAAAACCCTAAAACATCTGGCACTGGCTTTAGAATCTTAGGGGCCTCACAGGGTTAGTGGTCGCTGGAAGATAGTAAAAATAACAACAACAACAACAAAAAAAAAACATTGCTACTGAAGACCACAGAAGAGGACTCTAGTCCTGCTCTAGCAGAACAACTAGAGAAACAAACTATAACGAACAGTAAAGTGATATAAAAGGTACTTAATGGTTTTAAAATACCTATAAGTACATGTGGCTATCTGTTGGGAGACTTCTGTTTTTTGAAGTTAGGAAATACATGACAACAAAAATCACTAAATGTTAATCTTAAATTCTTGGGGATAGTGCTAGGGATTGAAGCCAGGGCACTGGGCATGCTAAACATGTGTTATTGAGTTTCACCCCAAGCCCTCTATCTTAATAATAAGAAAAGGTATGCACATATTTAGATATATACATATATAGTCCAGTAATTTTCTGCCTAATTTTTCTCCCCTCATTTATTTTTAGGTATTATTCAAATACATTATATATTTTTCCTTTTCATATAATGCAAAGGAAACAAGAAAGGGCAAACTTTTTTTTTTTTTTTTTGGACAGCATGCCTTTATTTTATTTATTTTTATGTGGCGCTAAGGATCAAACCCAGTGCCTCACACAGGCTATGTAAGTGCTCTGTCAGCTAAGCCTAGCTGGGCAATCAGCTTTTGAAAAAAAGAAGGGGAAAAAAAAAAAAAAGAACAGCAATTTCTGTCTTGAATGGGTTCTGGGTTCACATAAGCCTGAAAAACAGTTGGGCACAGTAGCCCACACCTGTAATACCAACTGCTCAGGAGGCTACGGCAGGAGGTTCCCAAATTCAAACTCAGCTTCAGCAACTAGTGAGGTCCTTAGCAATTTAGTGAGAACCCCTGTCTCACAATAAAAAATAAAAAGTGGGCTGAGGATGTGGTTCAGTGGTTAATCCCTGGTACCAGGAAAAGAAAAGAAAAAAACAGATTGAAAAACAAACAATGGACTCAATTTTAGAGTCTACAAACTTCTACAATAGTTTTTCCTCCTTTAAAATGTCTTAAATTGCCATGCATAGTAGTGCATGCTGGTTATCCCAGTGGCTCGGGAGGCTGAGGCAGCAGGATCTCAAGTTCAAAGTCACAGCAAAAGTGAGGCCCTAAGCAACTCAGTGAGACTCTGTCTCTAAATAAAAACACAAAATAGGGCTGGGAATATGGTTTAGTGGTTGAGTGCCCCTGAGTTCAATCCCTGGTACCCCCCCCAACCAAAAAAAAAGTCTTAAATCAACTTTCAAGATTGCTGATCACATAATCTGCCAAAATATTTCTTTAATTTTTTAAAATTTTTTTAGTAGTTGTGTATGGACAGCATATCTATACTTTGTTTATTTTTTTATGTGATGCTAAGGATTGAACCCAGAGCCTCAAATATGCTAGGCCCCTCTTCTTTCTTTTTTCCCTTTCTTTCTTTCTGATTTGGCACTGGAGATTCCAATCAGGACTTTATACATGTCAAGTAAGTGCTCTACCACTGAGCTACATGCTCAGGCCTTTTACAATTTTTAAAAATTTTCAGACAGAGAATTGCAAAGTTGCCCATGCTGGCCTTGAACTTCCAATCCTCCTATCTTAGCCTCTTGCCTCAACCTTCCAAGTAGGTGTAATTACAGGCATGTGCTAAAAAGGTTTTCAAAACCATACCCTGAAACAATTAAAGAAAAATATTTAATTGAGATGAATTGAGATTGTACTCCTGGCTCTACAATTTATTGCTATCTTAATCTCTAGAACACTGCAGAATCTCCCTCCCTAGCAAGTTCAGTGCCATGCTTTAAAGTATCTTACCTTTTTTTGGTAGGTGACACATGCTAAGAGGTACTCTATTCTAAATTATCTCTTTTACTAATGGTTCGATAGTTTTATAATTTTATTAATTAGAAGCTACTTTCTGGAAACAACATGCAACCCAAAGACATAACAGAAATGTATATTCGGGTTTTTGTTTGTTTGTTTGAATGGTGCTGGGAATAGAACCTAGGGCCTCACACATGCCAGGCAAGTGCTATCAATGAGCTACACACCAGCCCTAAATGTGCATTCTTAATCCTGGGAAAAACTATTGGGAAACACTTACTAACTGCCAAGGCATTTTCTCTCTAACTAGTTTCCTGTCTACTTCTGTTGGAGGCTATGAAGATCACAAGGAAAAGAAAGGCAATATAATTACTTTACTGATATGATACTGTATACTTCTCATAAGTGGCAAGAAAAAGAAATCTTTAAAAATGCTAGATTCCTTATATTACAATGGCTTGTTAATAGCAAAAATTTTTTAAATAATTACAAATATCTAAGCAATATTTCTATGTTTAGCTCAATAAAAACTTCATTTCTCCTTAGAAGCTGGCAAAATTTCAACTTTTCTTTCAGATACAGACACATTTTTCAGATGTAGTATTTCAGATTGTAGTGTTGCAATCATTACTCTTGATTCTTCCTAAACTGCCTGAAGTAACTTTCTTTTTTTCACAGACAAGTGACTTTTATTCCACAGGAGCCTGAGATCACAACTGACCCACTCTATCTAGTTATACTCTTTTTCACTCCTATTCTTCTTACTTTCGTTCATGAGCTCTCAGAAAAATTAATATGGTAACATATCTGTTAAAAGGAACCACTTATCTGGATCACAACCAAAGTAAATTCAGTTGAACTAATCAATACAAATATTTTCAATTTAAATAACTTATTATTCTATACACCCACAACAGATAATGTTGAAATCATTCAGTTCTACATGGAGTTCAGTTTTGCCAGCTGTTCTGTATAAGCAAGTAATATAAAGTACACAGGGAAAAGGAACCAAAGAACATACTTCCAAACCTCTTGTTTAAAAAAATAGATGTCTGGGTCATTGTGTACTGTGTGTTATCATAAATGTCTGTAGTCAGACACTTTTAAGTATGCTCAGTTCACAATGTTCTCAATTTCATTCTCTCTCATTCAGAGGTGCTGACCATTCCTCCCTCTCAGATTTTCAGTCATATGTGCCAGCCATTTTTAACCTTGGGATCCTCTCAAAGTAATAGTGAACTTTGAGCTCCCCAAGTCATGATAATTTGGTAAATTCCTGCCCCTCCTTCAAAGAACCATCTCTTTATACTTCCCCTGATTTGCACTCAGGTTCTCACGTTGTATTCCATTACTTTACCACAATCGTTATCACATAGTGTTCCTCATTAAGTTAAAAATTTCTTGAGACCAAGACGTTTTGTGGCGTTTGCAACTAACAAAACACATTATTCTCAGGCTTTTCAAGGAGATTCTGGGGACAGAACCCAAAGACTCACCCATTCTAGGAGAGCTCTTTACTACTGAGGTACATCCCAGCCCCATTTATTTGTATTTTTTTGAGACACAGTCTCGTCTGGGTCAGCCTTATACTTGAAATCTGCCTGCCTCAGCCTTCCAATCTCAGATTTATTAAAAGGTCAAGTTTATTTTCTGGAATTAAGTTAACTTAGTGTGCTAACACTGGATATTTCATGTTAATCAAATCTCTAAGTTGCTATTGTATATCTTTTCTTAAAAATTAGATAAAGTATTTCTGAATAAACAGTTCATTTGGCATGTAACTAAACAATTAATTTTTAAAATGGGGGATCCATGAACAGAGGCACCAGAAAGGATAAAGAATACTGTTATACAGAAAATGTTGTGGAAACACATCTACACATCCTGTCAGATACATTTATGCTGTCACCCAATGCTCTGCAATAGGAATTATAAATAAGGTGGGTAATCTGATAAAGAATTAAAATCCAGAATATAAAAAGTACCCCCTAAAACTCATAATAATAATATTTAAAAGACAATTTAAAAATGGGCAAAGGATTTGAACATTTTTCCAAATAAGATATACAAATGATCAATAAATGTAAGAAAAAGTTTCTCAGTATTACCAATCATTAGGGAAATACTAATCAAAGCCATAATGAGATACCACTTCTCACCCCATCAGAATGGCTACAGGAAAAAAAAAATCAGAAAATAACAAGTGACGGAAGGAGACGGAGACACTGAAACACTTGCATAGTGATGGTGGGGAGTAAAATGGTAGAGCCACTATAGAAAAGAATATAAAATTTCCTAAAAAAATTAAGTACAGAAATGTGTTTATGATAATTATGATCCAGCAATTCTACTTATGGATATACAACAAAAATATCTGAAGGCAAAAACTTGAACATTATTTGTATGTCAATATTCACAGCAACATTATTCACAAAAACCAATAGGTATAAATAACCCAAATGTCCATCAGTAAATGAAAGAAAAAACAAAATTTGGCATACAATATAACATTATTCAGCCTTAAAAAAGGAACATAGTTCTGATACATGTTTCAACATGGATGAACCTTGAAAACATAGTAAGTGAAATAGGCCACACCTCAAAGGATAAATATGTCTGATTCCATTTACATGAGGTGCCTAAAATATTCAGTCATGAATACATAAAGTAGGATGGTTACCAGGAGCTGGGGTGGGAGGAAGGAATGAGGAGTAGTTGTTTAATTGATATAGAGTTTAAAATGATGAAAAGGTTTTATAGACAGAGTCATGATGATTATACGACCATGTGACTGTACTTAATACCAGTAAACTATACACTTAAAATAGTTAAAATGATAAATTTATGTATATTTTCATCAAATGTGTTGTAATGAAAATAGAGAAGAAATGTAATCCATCTTTTTTTAGTGATATGTCTGTTACAAATCTCTAAAATCATAGGCTTTTCTAATAAATATGCTTCATCAATAAACTGAACATTACACAAATCACAGTACCAAAAATCCAAAGTATTCCTGAATTCCAAATCTCAAAAATTAGTACTACAATTGTATAAGAGAGACTGGAAGTTGTTTATTCAATTCTTTCCTTCCTAACTCCATCTTTCTTTGTAGGGGAAAAAATGTTTTAATATTTTCTTCTATTCAATCATGTAATTCTGACAGTAAGATTTATTTCTTCAAACCTCAATAACTAAGCCAGGAAAACTTAGGTTCCTTCCAGTCCAAATACAGTTTAATGGTTTGAACAGTATGGTATTTATTAAGAAATGCTAGCACTCAAAAGTCTTATGTTCTTCTAATAACTCCTTCAGGCCATCCCACACAATGACATCATCCTTATCAAATAAAGCCCTTCATGCAATATCCACATACAGTACCATCACTTTGTATGAGAACAGTCATTGCTATGAATGTAAAAAGTATCAGATATTATGAAAAATAATCTGTAAAAGATTTTTTAAACACTGAGCAATATAAAATTTAAAAGAATATTCTAGGAATAATATCCTTTAATACATAATAAAATGGTAAATGCAAACTATAAAAAAACTTCTAAAAACATTCAACATTCAATATGAAATATGATAAAAAGTAAAATTCTTAAGGTCAAATCTTTAGAGTATTATTTAACACTAATTATTTAAAATATTAATCTATAACTATCTAACAAACTACAATGATATTATTCATGGTGCTTCCCATAAGCTAAAGAATATCAGTCAGAAAGAACATAAAATTGCCTGTTAAATAAAGGTATTTTGATGACTGTTGATAGTTTCTATACTTTTGAAACTTTCCTTTCAAATCTACCACATTATAAAAACACTCTGTACTTAGGTATTTTCTTTTTGTTTTCAAAAACTATGTTTATAAAAATTTTGTTAATATAAAATGCAATAAAAATCATTTCATTTTAGCCATTATTATGTAACCCAGGAAGGTCAGAAAGAGAATGTTTTCTAATGCTTTTCATTTTGAAGTCATGTTATTTTTATATGACTTACAGTTTATCTTTTAAAAATTGTTAATTTTAATTAAAGAAGTAAATTTATTTAATTATAAAGAAATGCCAACTGGTGATTTCTGCTTCCAGGAGAAAGGATAGATGTATTTTTCCATATTGCTTCTGCTAAGTACAACTAAAAACTCTGGATATTATATATATGTCCATTATAAAATAGACATAAGATGACTCTAAAAGCCTGAAGAAAGATGGCTAGTGACTTTAGGATGCAAGGAACAACAGTGTTGAGTTCACTGGTTTGTGTTTGTTTCTTTTGCCTCACATATCCCAGACTTGGAGCTGACATCTCCAAGTTGCCAACCCCAAAACACCAATGGGCAGAAACAAGACAAAGAAAAGAAAACAAAAACAAAGTCCCCAACAAAACCCTGCTTTCCTTAGCCAAAAGACCAGAAAAGGAGCAGTTAGCAAAACAGAAAACTTTTTTTTTTTGTTTTTTGTTTTGAAGCCAAGGGTATTTAATGACTCAGTGATGATATTTTAAATATAGTCATGGTTTTTTTTTTGTTCATTTAAAAATTTTTTTTTTGTTCTTTTTAGTTATACATGACGGTAGAATGTTTTTTGACATATCAAACATACATGGAGTACAATTTCCCATTGTGGCTGTACATGATGTGGAGTTACACTGGTTTTGTATTCATATATGAACATAGGAAAGTTATGTCCAATTCATTCTACTCTTTCCCATTGCCATCCCCACTCCCTTCTCCCATTCTGCCTGTCCAATCCAATGACGACTCAGCATCTGATTCTCAGAGAGAACATTAGGACTTTTTTGGGGAGATTGGCTTATTTCACTTAGCATGATAGCCTCCAGTTCTATCCATTTACTGGCAAACCCCATAATTTCATTCTTCTTTATGACTGAGTAATATTCCATTGTGTGTATGTACCACATTTTTTATCCGTTCATCTACTGAAGGGCACCTAGGTTGGTTCCATAGTTTGGCTATTGTGAATTGAGCTGCTATGAACATGATACTATAGTATGCTGATTTTAAATCCTTTAGGTATATGCTGAGGAGTGGGATAACTGAGTCAAAATATGGTTCCATTCCAAATTTTCTGAGGAATCTTCATACTGCTTTCCACAATGGTTACACCAATCTGCAGTCTTACCAGCAATGTATGAATGTACCTTCTCCCCCACATTCTCACCAACATTTATTGTTGCTTGTATTCTTGATAGTTGCCATTCTAACTGGAGTGTGATGAAATCTCAGTGCAGTTTTAATTTCCATTTCTCTAATTGCTAGTGATGCTGAACATTTCTTCAGATATTTGTTGACCATTCATATTTCTTCTTCTGTGAAGTGTCTGTTTATGGATTGGTTGCCCATTTATGGATTGGGTTATCTGCTTTTTGGTATTAAGTTTTTTTAGTTCTTTATATATCCTGGAGATTAGTGCTCTATCTGAGGTGCAGGAGGCAAAGATTTTCTCCCGTTCTGTAGGCTCTCTCTTCTTATTCTTAATTGTTTCCTTGGCTGTGAAGAAGCTTTGTAGTTTGATATAATCCCATTTATTGATTTTTGATTTTACTTCTTGAGCTTTAGGAGTGTTGTTGAGGAATTTGGTTCCTAAGCTGACATGGTGGAAATCTGTGCCTACTTTTTCTTCTGGTAGGCATAGGGTCTCTGGTCTAATGCCTATGTCTTGAACCACTTTGAGTTGAATTTTGTACAGGGTGAGACGGGTCTAATTTTATGTTTTTTTACATATGGATTTCCAAGCAAAACAGAAAACATTATATTTTATTAGTTCTAATCAGTTACACATGATAGCAGAAAGCTCTTCAATTCACTGTATACAAATAGAGCAGAATTTTTCACTTCTCTGGTTGTACATGAAATAAGAGTTACACCATTAGTGCAATCATACATGCACCTACGGTAATAATGTCTGTCTCATTCTACCTTCTTTCCTATCCCCTTGTCCCCTCCCTCCCCCTCCTCTTTGCCCCATCCAAAGTTCCTCCATTCATCCTCTGCCCCACCCCCATTATGGATTAGCATTCACTTATCAGAGAAAACATTGGCTCTGGTTTTCTGGGATTAGCTTATTTGGTAAAATAGAAAACTTTAAAACAATAACTGCTCTTCTCTAATCAAATACCTCAGAAACACTGTGGCTTCACCCCCATTCATGCCAACAAAAACTGAATGGGGAGCCTAAGATTCTTTAGTAGTCTATTCCCTTTCCTTACCAGGGTAAGGTAGTATCAGAGAAGACAATTTAGGGAGCTGGAGACAGATGGTAATGAGGCTCTTTTTTTAAAGTTATAAATGGACACAATATCTTTATTTTGTTTGTTTATTTTTATGTGGTGCTGAGGACCAAACCCAGTAAACACAGTGCCTCACATGTATGAGGCAAACACTCAGTCACTGAGCCACAACCCCAGCCCGAGGCTCCCTTCTTTACCATGTGGAAAATGGTAAAGGTCTGTACCAGAAGTCTGTAGAGATCACGTCAGGACCCTAGGTTTCCATCTCTACCGAGCAGTTATGAGGCATCTTCTACCTCCCTCATGGTATAGTGTTAGAAGAGATAAAGAGTTTCTCCACCACCCAATAGTAGCAGTCTCTGTTCCTGTGGTGTTGTTAGTGGGAAGCAGTAAATTTGCTTATACCGCTTTCAGCCAGAAGGGTAATCCATGAGGCCCATTTGGGAGTTGGTAATGCCAAATCAGCCCAATAGAAACAAAGATCCTCCTGTACACTCTCTGGTTGTACATGAAATAAGAGTCACACCATTAGTGCAATCATACATGCACCTGTCAATGAAGGCCAAGTGGGAAATATGGATCTCTACCTCCACCTGGCAGTAATGAGGCAGCCACCTTCTCCCAGCAAGAGTGGTGCCAGACAACACCAACTAAAACAAAAGGTTTAAATAAGATCCAAAAAGTGCAGGTTTCAAAGGGAAATATTTGCAATGCCAAGAACCAAGTAAATCTCAAATTGAATGAAAAACAATCAATAGATGCCAACATTAAGGTGGCAGAGAATGTAAGCCATTATAAAACCACTTCAATGAGTAATTATAAACTCTCTGTGAACAAATGAAAAACAGAAATCCTCACCAAAGAAACAGAAAGAATCAAATGGAAAATTTAGAACTGAAAAATACAACAACTGAAAAAAAACTCAAAGAGCAGGATCAACAGAAGAATGAAGGGCATGGAGAAAAGAAGTAAACTAGAAAAGAACAACATAGATTATCTAATGTTAACAACAGAGAAAAAGTACACTGAAAAAAAACCAAGTGAACAGAGCATCACAGACCTGTGGGGCTGTAACAACCTAACATACCAGCATTCTCAAGGGGGTAGGGGTGGGTGAGTGGACGGCCTGAAAAACAAGTTGAAGAAAAGTGACTGAAAGTTTCCTAAATTTGGCAAATCATAAATCTATGGGCTCAAGCTGAGCAAACCCAAACATGATAGCCCCCCAAAAAATCTATAGTAAGACATATTATAGCTAAGCTTTTGAAAGCTGAAGATAAAGAAAAAAAAAATCTTGAAAGCAGTGAGAGAGAAACAATAGAAATGACAATGGATTTCATATTGGAAACTACAGAGACCAGAACGAAGTAGCACGTCTTTCAAATGCTCAAAGAATTGTTCACCCAGAACTGTATATCCTTCAGAAATGAAGGAGAAATCAAGATATTTTCAGATTAAAAAAAACAGAATTTGTTGCCAGAAGATCCAACTAAAAGAATGTTTCAAGAAGTTCTCTAAACAAAAAAATAATAAAAGACCCTTACAACAGGAAGAAAAAATAGAGTGTGTTAGTTGCTAGGGCTCTCATAATTAAATAACCATACATGGGGTGGCTTATGCAACAGAAATTTATTTTTTCATGGTTCTGGAGGCTAGAAATCTGACATCAAGATGTTGGCAAGATTAGTTTATTCTGAAGCCTATCTCATGGAATAACAGTTGTCTTCTCTCTGTGTCTTCATAGGATCTTTCCTTCTAAGGTGTCTTTGTCCTAATCTCTTTTTAAAAGGTCATCAGTAATACTGCATTAGGGCCTACCCAAATTATTCCACTTAATAACCTCTTTAAAGTTCTTATTCCAAACACAGTCACATTCTGAGGTACTAGGGATTGGACTTCAATATACCAATAATAGAGAAGGGGCCACAATTTAGTCCATAATGCATAGTAAGTAAAAATGAGTTAAGGTAAGAGTTTTTTACTTGAGTTTTCTAAATTATATTTGATGGTTGAAGCAAAATTTAACATTATTTGATGTGATATGTGATGTGTATACAGAGAAAATACTTAAATACAACTACATAATGGAAGGTAAGGGCACCAGGTTTCTATTCTCTCAAAAGGTACACTACACCTACCAACTGAAAAGTTAGGAATATATAATGGAACACCTAAGGCAACAACTAAAAGAGCTACACAATAAGATACACTCAAAAACACTAGAGATAAAAATGAAATTTTAAAAATATTCAGGAAGTCCAAAGGAATGCAGGAAAAAGAATACAGAAAGAAAAATAAGAGGGAACAACAATGACAAAAAAATAAAATGGAAGACTTAAGCCTTAACATATCAACAATTATATTAAATAAACATGATATAAATCTATCCAAAGACGAGATTAGCAAAATGAATACAAAAATATCCACATCAGGGGCTTGGATTGTGACTCAGTGGTAGAGCGCTTGCCTGGTACATATAAGGCACTGGGTTCAATCCTCAGCACCATATAAAAATAAATAAATAAAATGAAGGTATTGTGTCCCTCTATAACCAAAAAAAAAAAAAAAAATACACACACACACCCCTCCACAGTAACTATAGTTCACAAGAAACCGATCACAAGAAACTCAAGTATAAAGATACAAGCAAGCAGGTTGAAAGTAAAATATCAATTAGCACTCAAAAATGTGGATGTCTAATTTCTCCTAATTCCCAATACTTGTTTCCTAGAGGCAATCACTGTCTACTCTTAGCAATGATTCTGGTGTTTTCTGCTATGTTTATACATATTTATACTGCTGTTTCTAGAATTTCAAAATTTTAACATTCCTACCATGGACAATGCCTATTTTAATTTTTTATATCCCTCACAATCCCACTGTATAAATTTTCCTCCAACACCCTCCCTATATACCTATATCATCTTCTCTGAGGAAATAAATTAAATAATGTTTACATTTTGAGGACCGTATAAATACACATAAATAGGTAATGTACTATTTAAATAATTTTTTATTTCCCCTGAATTTTCCCAGTTTTCTATGTACCTATGAATTAACCCCAAATTCTAACAACTGAAATTCAATCGCCTCTTGTTTGAAACAAACCAGGCACTCTATACTGGTCAGCTCTTGATTACTACAAAAAATATCTGAGATAACATTTAAAGAGAAGATTTATTTTGTCTCACAGCTGTAGGGGTCTAAATCCATGACTGGTTAGCCTTATTGCTTTGGGCCTATGGTGGCACATCATGACAGGAGCAAATATCCAGGTAAAGCCTCATGGCTGTGAAGCCAAAGAAAGAAAGGGGGAGGGTACCCATATCCTCTGGTTCTAGGGCACATACTGAATAATATAAAGACCTCCAACTGGGCCCTATCTCCTAAAGGCTCTACCACCTCCCAACGGTGCTAGCCTAGGAAACAAGCCTGTAACACATGAGCCCTTATCCCCCAAATTTTCTTTAAAAAATGCTTATTGGTTAGTGTGGAACAAAACTGACAAAATTATACTCTTCTATTGTGTGCAAGTATGAATATAACAATGAATCCTACTATTATGTATAATTATAATGTACCAATAAAAAAATGCTTAATGGTATCCCCTGTCTGTCTGCTGCAACCCAGTCCACTTGTTCTCTAGGTCTGTTACAGTCACCGTTCTTGACATTTTTCTTCATCATCATAAGAGAATTCCTTTTGCTATTCTTCTGTGTTTGATTTTCCTACTTAGATCCCTATTTACCTAGATCTAGGTATATCTTTGCTTGAGTTGCTTCCTAAAAAAGGATATAGGTCTTACATGTCTGAAAGTGAACTCTAGCCTAACATTTGGCTGATAGTTTCATTCAGCATAACTTTTTCCCCCAGTACTGGGGATTGAATCCAGGGCCTCATACATGCTAGGTAAGTGCTCTACCACTGAGCTACATCCCCAGTCCCAGCATAAAATTTTTGATTGAAACTTTTTCCCTAAGAGTTTTCAAGGTTTGCTCCATAGTCTTCAAACTACCAGTACTGCTGTAGAAAAATCTGATACATTTGAGGCCTTTCTTTCCTTCCCTTTCTGCACACTGTTGGGATTTTCTCTTTATCCTTGTTTGACCTAGGGCAGATCACAAAGTCTGGATTAACAAGAAAAAAGCCATATAAACTAAATATTGCTTTCACTTCGGTACCTAAGCAGCAAATAGATAATGCAAAGGATATACAATTTAAAAATACAAGTTACTTTCTGGGTGCCTCCCATACCTGTTACAGAGGCCCACCCAAATTTAGTGGCTTACATACCTAATACAGAGTAAAAAATCAGCCTGGACTGATGTCTTTTATATGTCATTGGACTGGGGGAGAGCCATGTCACCATTCAAAAGTTTGGTTACCACTTCATTGGAGAATTCTTGCTGTACCAATCATATAGTTTCATGATCTATTTCATGCACCACAACCCTACAGCAAATTTGTCAATGCACTGTCTATGATATCAGTATTCTGAAATACCACAAGGTGCTCTGATGTAGATCTTTTTTCTTTCTTTCATTATGCAGAACATTTGGTGGGCTCTTTCAATCTAGATACTTGTGTCCTTGGTTTTGTATTCCCTTTTTTGTTCTTTCTACAGCCCTAATAGAAGTTAAACCTCTTACATTATATTTTTTTCTGTTTCTTTTTCCCTACTTTGTTGGAATGTCTCAACTTTATTCTGAGAGATATAATACTTCCAATTTCCCAGAGCCCTTTTTTGTTCTATGAATGTTCCTGTGTTCCTTTTTAGTAGGCCCCCTATTATATTTCATCCCTGCAATATCTTCTTTATTTCCATTCAGAATATCAATTTTAGACTTTAAAAGGTTCCCCCCCTTTCTTTTCTTGTTGTCTACACGGTGCTTTTCTGGGTCCCTTTTGTTCTAAATTACTTTGATGTCACAGATATTCTTCAAATATCTAGTGTTACTTAGTTTTCCTTTCGTATTTAAAAACATAATACTAAAATTTGGTTTGGAAGCTCTGTATGTATGTGTATGTATAGGTATATGTGTATGTATATGCATATACACACACACACACACACACACACACACACACACTAAGCCTTATTGATACAGACTTCCCTTGTAGGGTATAATATAGGCCTGTTTTCACTTGGCATTTATAAATACCACTATTCCAGAAGTCTGTTCTCTTAGGCTTTCCCAGAGATTCCCAAAAGAGAAAAAAAAAAAAAAATCCAGTCTTCAGCAATGTATATAAGCCAACTGGAAAAGAAGCCTTAAGTGATCTTACCATTCTGTTTTCCTTCCTTCCTCCCTCCCTCCCTTCCTTTTTTTTTTTTTTTTTTGTGGTACTAGGGGTCAAACCCAGAACTAGTACATGCTAGACAAGCATTCTAACCTCTGAACTATATCCCCAGTCTGAGATCTTACCATTCTCTACATCAACTGTCACTACGCTTTCAACTTGGGAGATTTACTCCCATCTTTAACTATGCCTATACACAAATACACACCCAGTTATAGTCTCAGACCTTTAGAAAATAATTCCCTGTTTTTTTGACTATATGTTCTTCTCTTTTAAAAGTATAATAGCTGTAAGATCTTTAAACAATGTCTTGTTAAAAAAAAGTTCTTAGGGATGGGATGGCATTTTCTTTTCTTTTTATCTTTTTTTTTTCTTAATAGGGTCTCACCATGTCCAGGCAGAACTCAAGAAATCCTCCTGCCTTAGCCTCCCCAATAACTGGGACTACAGGGATTTATCACTGTGAGCCCAGCTCACATATCATTGTTTTCAAACATTATTTTTTTTATCAGTTTGAATACATTTGCTCAGAAAAATTGCTTTTCGTGAATAGCAAATGATTTAGAAAAACAGCTTTTTCCCCCCACAGTTATATTTTTCACATAGAGAGTAGGATGCTGAAATATGTCTGTAGGCTGATAAAATTCTGGTGCATATTTCCAAAGCTAGCCTGTGAAAAAAATTATAAGGAAGTTTAACTACCGAAGTGAAAAATTAAATCAAACTCAGAGCTCCAACTGGATTTAGCTAAGAGATCTATTCTGCAGTCTGAAAATCTGGGTCTTGCTTTGTTGGTGACATACAAGACTGGGACAATGTAAAAGTCACTTAGTTGTGAAATATAAAAACCATGTAATGAAAATAGATGATAATTCTGGTGTTTGGAAAAAGGTATTTTATAAACAAAAGGCATTATTATAACCATGGAAATTTTGCTATCAAAATGAAATTACAAGATAATTCAAAAAAGTTCTGGATTCAAGTTGGGATTTCTGCACTATAGTTCCTTTTTCTGCACAACTTAGTCAAGGGTCCAGCTGAGCCAAGGCACAGTCCAAAAGGACTTGCTAACATCACATTTAACTCTAGCTATATACACATCCATGATGTACTCAGCACATCATATTCTAGGAGCAAGGTATCTGGTGTCATAACTTTTTTTTTGCCTTCAGCATCCCCAAAGTGGGTCCTTTTGTTTTTTTAAATAGAGGGGTGTTATTTCTTAGCACAATAAAAGTCATATACTCAATTTGGTCACCCCATGTTGTACTGGGTCAGATTAATTAATTAATTAATATACTTAACTCCAAGATTATCTGGGGGGCGGGGAAGCAAGTTTAATTACCTGTGAGTAATATTTTTCTTAATATTTTTTAGTTGTCAATGGAAATTTGTTTATTTATATGAGGTGCTGAGAATCAAACCCAGTACCTCACACATGCTAGGCAAATGCTCTACCACTGAGCCACTACACCAGCCCCACCTGTGAATAATATAATGGAATTCAATCAGAATATTCTCAAAGATAATACTAGTGAGTATGCTTTCTTTTGGTGTCAAAAACTCATATTCAGATCATTTTTAATTGGTGTCATAATATAAGAGTCAGTCCCTTAAAATATGACCATTGGCAATAGAACAATTTCTAGGTTTTTGCATAACTTTAATGCCTTGGTAATGAAGTGGTGGTTCTTGACCACTTGTACCTAGAACCATCAGGCTGCTTGTTAAAAATATAGCTTAATGAACTCAACACTAGATCTTCTGATTCAGACTCTCCAGGAGTCAGAATCAGGATTGCACATTTGTTTAAATAGACAAGAGTTGTTTCTCAACACAATAAAAGTCATATATTCAAATGGTCACCTTATGTTGTATTGAGTTAGATTAATGGAGTGAACTGTTTACCTAATTCAGAGACTCTGGGGAAAAAAAGGAACTTCAATTCCTGATTAACTTTATAGCAGTGTTTCTCAAGCTATAATGCAAACGCAGATTCTAATTCTGGGATGGTATCTCAAATTTTGCATTTCTTACATGATTCTGTGAATTCCTATATAGCGTGCCACAGAACCAAATATAAAATAATTAGTATCTTCCTAAATAAATTTTAATGAAAAGTAATAAAGTCTAAGGAATTATTTCTCAAGTGGTGGTTCTTGACCACCTATACCTAGAACCATCAGGCAGCTTGTTAAAAATGTAGTTTAAGGGACCCAACATCAGATCTTCTGATTTAGACTCTCCAAGGGTCAGATCTAAGACTGCACAATTTTTTAAAGTGCCACAGGTGATTTTATGCTTACTAAAGTTTGAGGCTACAGTTTGTCACTTGATGTCAGAGCTGGGTGGGAGGGGAGGGGGTCCTGGGGTTGTGGTTCAGTGACATGTGTGGCCCTGGGTTCGATCCTCAGCTCCACATAAACATAAATAAATAAAATAAAGGTATTGTGTCCAACTACAACTAAAAAAAAAAAAAAAAAGATTGTCAGAGCTGGGCATGGTAGTACACACCTGTAATCCCAGCAACCTGGGAGGCTATGGCAGGAGGATCATAAGTTCGAGCCCAGTCTAGCCATTTAGCAAGGCTCTAAGTAACTTAATGACACCCTGTTGTAGCGCATTGGCAAAACACCCCTCGGTTTAATCCCAGTACCCAAAAAGATTGTCAGAAACAACAAATTTACTAGGCTAAAAAACACAAAAACAAAACAAATAAACAAAAAAATACCATGTTATCAGGATTCTCTTAAACAACTGAGGGCTACATAATTATTAAAGTTGTAAACATTGAATAAACATACAAAGCCTACTTCGTTAAAAAAAAGGTTTAAAATTTTGCAAAGACCTAGAAACTGTCATACTGCCACTGGTTATATTTTAGGAACTGATTTTGATTTTCTATAACACCAATTAAAGAAGGTCTGAATACCTAAGAAAAGCAAAAAGAAGCATAGTCACTAGTATTATCTTTAAGAATGTCCTGAATGAATTCCACGCTATCATTAAAGTCCCAGGGATCCCCATTAAACCTAATTACACAGAAATCAGCTATTATCAATTCCAAAGTTCAGAGAGCCTCTGAACAGCCTCTTAATCATTTCCTTTTTCCTTTCTTATTCATCCATCCATCCATCCATTCATTCAATAACACTCAAGGATTATATGCTCAGTACATTGGAAGAGGGATACATTTTTAAGAACATACAACCTACCAAGACTGAATCATAAACAAACAGAAATTTTGAACAGATTGATAAAGAGTAAGGAGACTGAATCAGTAACAAAAACTCTCCCATCAAAGAAAAGTCTAGGACCTGATAGTTTCACTTCTGAATTCTAAGAAGCATTTAAAAACTATCTTCTTAAACTCTTTTTAAAAAATTTGAAGAGAAGCAAAACTTGCAAACTCATTTTGGAAGGTCAACATGACCCTATCAATCCAGAAAAGGGCACAAGAAAAAAAAATTATACGCTAAAATCTCTGATGAATATAGTTGCAAAAATCCTCAACAAAATACTAGCAAAATGAATTCAATAGCATATTAAAATGAAAATTTACTCATCAAGTGGGATTTACACTTGTGATGCAAGAATGGCTTAGCCCAAGAAGTATTTGTACACTGAAAACTATAAAATGCTGTTGAAAGAAAATGAAGAGGACAAAAAAATGAAGATATTCCTTGTTTATGGTTTGGAATAACAGTAAAAATGTCCATATCATCCAAAGCAATCTTTAGATTCAAAGCAACCTCTGTCAAAATTCCAATGACATTTTTTTAGAGAAACAGAAAAAGTAGTCCTAAAAAGTTTATATTATCACAAAAGACCCTAAATAGCCAAAGCAACCTTGAACAAAAAGAACGAATGTAGAGAAAGACATCATATACTATGAAGCTATAATAAATCAAAACATTATGGCAGTAGCATAAAAACAGACACATAGATCAAAAGAACAGAATAAAAAGCTCATAAATCCACATATTTTTTGGTCAATTGATTTTTGAGAAAGCTTCCCAGAATGTACTGGAGGAAAGACACTATCTTTAACAAATGGTCTTAAGAAAATTGTAAGCAGGACAATGAAATTAGATCCTTATCTTAAACCATATACAAAAACCAACTCAAAATGGCTTAAAAACTTAAATGTAAGACCTGAAACTGTAAAACTACTAAACGGAAACAGGGGAAACATTGGTCTGGGAATGATTTTTTTGTGGAAGACCCCCAAAACAAAGGCAATAAAAATGATTATACCAAACTAAAAAGCTTCTACATAGCAAAGAAAACAATCAATGACCTAGAGAATGGGAGAGAATATTTACAAACTATACACCTGTTAAAATGGCTATTATCAAAAAGACAAAAGCTAACATATGTTGGTAAGATGTGGAGAAGATGTAACCCTTGTACACTATTGGTGGAATGTAAATTAATATAGCCATTACGGAAACAATATAGAGGTTCCTCATTATTTAAAAAACAGAACTACCCATATCATCCAACAATTCCACTATTGGGTATATACCCCAAAGACAGAAAAAAAATGGAAGAGATAGCAGCATTTCCATGTTCACTGCAATATTCACAATAGCCAAGATATGGAATCAACCTAAGCATCCCTCAATGATGAATGGATAAAGAAAATGTGATATATTCATTCAGACATACATACACACAAACTCTCTCTTTAAAAAAAAAAAAATTATGTGGTGCTAATAAAACCCAGTGCCTCACACATGCTAGGCAAGCGCTCTGCCACTAAGCTACAGCCCCAACCCGCTCTTTCTCTTTAGGGAGGGAGGGAGGGAGGAAGGAAGGAAAGAAAGAAATCCTGTATTTACAACATGGATGAACTTGGAGGACATTATATTAAGTGCCATATAACTAACCTGATTTAGCCATTCCACAATGTATACATATAAAGACATAATTTTGTACAACACAAATATATATATATACACACATACACACACACATATATGTAATTTTTATCTCTCAATTAAAACAAACACCAAAAGGCAGTAGGTACTGTACAATAAAGAGATAAGGCAGAACCTGTTAGGCGGAATCCTAAAATTCCATCCCTCTGTGAATTTCTCATCTGCTATGGTTTGAATATTTGTCTCCATCCAAACTCATGTTGAAATTTAGGTATCACTGTAACAGCATTATGAGATGAGACCTTTAAGAGGTGCATGCTATGATGTAGGAAGAAGAATCTTGTCAGAAGCAACCCTCTTAGTCGCTGTCTTCCTGAACCATGAATCAATTTCTGTCAATTATAATTAACCCAGATTGTGGTATTCTGTTATAGCAGTATGAAATGGAGTAAGACACCATCCTAACACCTGATCTGTGAATTTAAACATGGCATATCATTCTCCAATTATCTTCTTTGTGGGAAGGTATTTTTGCGTATTTTGCAATTGAAATTAAGTTTATTAATCAGCTGACCTTGGATTTAACCAAAAGAGAGATACTCTGGGATGAGGATATAACTTAGAGGTAAAGTGCTTGCCTAGCAAATATGAGGCCCTGGGCTCAATCTTCATTACCAAAAGATAGAAAAAGAGAGAAAGAATGAGAGAGAATGAGAGAATGAATATGGATAACCCCAAATTCATCACAAGCCCCTGGACAGTAGCAGAAGAGGAAGTCAAAGATACTGAAAGCATGAGAAGGAATTGACATATCACGGCTAACTTGAATATAGAGAGGGTCATGTAGTATGGAATGCAAATGTCCTCCAGAACCTTAAAGTGGCATGAAGCTACAATTAGCAAGGAAATTGGAACCTCAGTCATAACCACAAGGATGTGAATTATGCCAAAACTTGAATGAGCTTGAAAGCAAACTCTTACTTCAAACCTCCACAAATAAAAGCCCAACCTGCCAACATTGATTTTGGCCTTGTCAGACTGATTAATTTAGCTGAGTCTAGACTTCTAACCTATACAACTGAAAAGTGGGTGTTGTCTTAAGCTGCTAAATTTTCAGTAACTCTTTTTTTAGTACTTAGGATTGAACTGAGGGCCTTGGGCATACCAGATAAGTGCGCTACCAATCTTTTGCCTCTTTTAAAAATATTTAGTTGCCCAGACTGGCCTCAAAACTACAAGCCTCCTGCCTCAACCTTCTTGAGATTACAGATGTGTGCCACCACACCTGCTAAATTTTTGGTAATTTTTTAAAATACAGCAATAGAAGGCTAATATATTTCCTACAAGGAAATACCACAAAAGACAATATTGTTCATGACAATAGAGAAGTAAGCACAGGGAATTAATGAAGCAAGAAAAGAAGTGCCTAACTGAGGAAGAACGGATGGTAGCAAGATGAGGGAGAAGGAAAAAAGTCAAAAAGAAGAGTTGCTATGAGAAATATATAAGTTAAGAATGTAGAAGTTAGCTGGGCTCAGTGCACATGCCTGTAATCCCAGCAGATTGGAAGGCTGAGGCAGGAGGATCGTGAATTCAAAGCCAGCCTCAGAAACTTAGCAAGGCTCTAAGCAACTGAGATCCCGTCTCTAAATAAAATATAAAAAGGGCTACGGATGTGGCTCAGTGGTTAAGTGCCCCTAGATTCAATACCCAGTACCAAAAAAAAAAAAAAAAAGAAAGAAAGAAAGAAAAGTAGAAGTTAGCCTAAACAAGCAGAACATAAATGAAGAAAACTGAGTAAATCATAAATGCACAATTTAATTTTACAAAAAATATAAGATGAACAACCATGTAATCACCACATTGCTTAAGGCATAAAACAATTCTAGTGATTCAGAAATATATCCTGACCCCTAATCAACAGAACTCTTTCCTAATTATAACTCTCCCCTTCTCCCATGAAGTAACCACTTATTTTTAAGGTAATCACTCCTTGCTTTTCTTTATTTTAGAATTTGTGTTTTTTCCTGTTTTTGAACTTCATTTGAATATATTTGTATTCATATATATGAAAACATATATTGTGTCATACTTCATTTGCTCAACATTGTTTCTATGATTCATCCATGTAATCGTATGCAGCTGTAACTCACTCATTTTCACTGCTGTGAAATCATATAAATAGGTATACCACAATTAATTTATCTACTTTTTTGATGAATCACCTGAATTGTTTTCATTTTGTCAAATATAAGAAATGCTCTAAATGTTCTTATACACATATCCTGGCATATATATACATATATATATATATATATATATATACACACACACACACACACACACACATACACACACACACAAATTTCTTTGGGGTATATATGTCAGAGTAGAATTTCTGGGCCATAGAATATATGCTTTTTAAAAACTGTTCTAAATAGTGCCTAATTATTTTCAAAATCAATTTACCAGTTCATACTCCCATCAGCATTGTATAGGTGTCCCCACTGTTTTACATTCTTTCTAGTACTTGTATTATCAGCTTTTAAAATAGCACCTCAGTGTGGATTTATTTTCCATTCCTTTAATTACTAGTGGTTGAGCACTTTGGAATTCTCTTTAGTTCTACCATTTCAAGTGTTTCCTCAATTTTCTATTTGGTTATCTTTTCCTTGTCTGAATAAATTCTACATATGCTCTGCATATTTATTTGTTGTATTTATTGGAAATAAGTCCTCTCTTACATTGTAACTTATTTTCACTGTCTATGATGTACAAATCATTTTCTAAAACCTCTTTTAGCCTGGCATCATGGTGTACACCGTAATCTCAGGGATTTGAGAATCTGAGACAGAAGGACCACACAATTGAGGCCAGCCTGTGCAATGTAGTGAGACTTTGTTTCAAAACAAAAAATACAAAGGCCTGAGAATGCTGCTCCATGGTAAAGTGCCTGTGGGTTCGATCCCTAGTATCCAGGAGAAGAAAAACCACCACCACCACCACCAACAACAACAACAAAAACACCTGTTTTTAATGGAAAAACCTATAATCAAATTTTTGTAAGAAAAAAAGTTTAAATAAACCAATTTAAATCCTTGGTTTAAGACTCTTCAGAAAACAAAAATCTGGAAATTTAGAATAGCAAAGAAGAAAGTTAAAAATGAGTAAGGAAATACCTTAAATTTTTAGGACTAGTTTATGATTCTAAAATTAGCAGCATTATATTTGATACCCCTGGCTTCATCAGGATTTCAAAATAATATTCCTTTGTGTGAATGACTACATTTACCAAACATTTTTTTTCCAAGTATGACTGGAATAACTCATAAATGAACTGAAAATAATAAATTTATATGCTACTATACTACTTTAAAGTATTTGATGTTATGAGATAGCATTAACCATCAGCTCCCTAAGACAGGCACTGTAAAAATTATTGGAACTTAAGAAATTCTTGGCTCCAATGCTGTTGCCATTCTTCTTAGTCTCAACATGGATTCTGTGGTCCCTATAACTCATCTTTCTCACCTTTCCTAAAGGCATCCATCCTACTATTTATACTTCCTATTTAAAAAATAATTAAAGTACAACGAAGTCTGGATTTCCCCAAAATTTAAATTTCAATCTTATTTCAGTTTTATATTCAATAGCCATGATCTCCCTGCCCTCCCTGTGACCTTGTCTTTTTTTTATAAAGCACACATATGTGTGTGCATGAAACTTAAGTAACACAAGTCTTTTACCTCTTAAGTCTCTTTCCCATTGTTTCAATACCAGACTTGTACTTGTTTCTGAGGCAGAAGAGAAAGAAAGCATGGGGATGAGAATATAGATACATAGAGAGAGATATAGATCCTTCATTTTAAATGTAAATGGTAGACACAGTTGTAAAATGAGTCATAAAAATTATAAATGTTACACGTTCTGAAATGTATTCTTAGTATCCCATATTTGGCTTCTGAATGCACATTTCCATAAAGGCTTGGTTAGAACAGTACTTCTGAAACTGAGGTATGCAATGGAAAGTAGATTATGGAAAAACAAAAAGAATAATCACTATAGCAAATTACTTCTTTTGGTCATCCCTAATGGTTAGTTTACACTTGATCTTAGCCAAAAGGCCGAGAAGCGATCTAATGGTTAGTTTAAAACCATAGATTTATATTAAAACAAGCATAAAAATTTGGAATGAAGTTCTTAAAACAAAACAAAACCCAAGCCTCTAAATTGCAAGTTTCTTACATAGCAACTTCAATCACTGTAGCCCAGATCTCTATGGCAGGGGTACTTCAATAAAGTTTTTTATCATTTTCTCCCCTCTCCACCACACTCCCTCTTTCTTTAATTTGGGGGGGGTGATGGTTACCAGAGACTGAACTCAGGTGCACTCAACCACTAGGCCACATCCCCAGCCCTATTTTTTTTTTTTAATATTTTTTTAGTTTTAGATGGTGCTGAGGATCAAACCCAGTGCCTCACAACAGCAAGGCAAGCACTCTACATACAGCCCCAATCCTTATTTTGTATTTTGTTTAGTGACAGGGTTTCACTGAGTTGCTTAGTGCCAAGCCATTACTAAGGCTGGCTTTGAACTCACGATCCTCCTGCTTCAGCCTCCAGAGCTGCTGGTATTACAGATGTCCGCCACAAAGCCCAGCTCCTCTCTCTTTATAAAGAGACATGCAGGAGATCATGGCTGTCAAATATAAAGAGGTATGAAATAGGAGTTAGGCTGACTATCATGTTCAAAAACAAGTGTTTGTGGGTAGCCTGTAAACATAGCCAGGCTTTAATATGTAACACTTTCGATGAGGAATTGCTTTTGACCTCTGCTTGTAAGTTAAGTTTGCATAAGTTTTTAAAATTGCCTATTATTTGTTCAAACAATTCCAATTCTGGGAATTTACTCATTGGCAATAATAAGAGATATAAGAAAAGAGTTATATAAAAGGATACTCAAAGTGTTATTTTATAAAAATGCAAAATAAGAAATAGCCTAAATGCCCAAAGAAGTATGATTTATAAAATAAATAATACAGAAGCAAATTTCATTTCTATTCAAGACATTATGTCTCAATATCTGCTACTACACCCTCAGTCCCCAACCTTTTAATTTTAAATAAAATTTTTTTTAGAAGTGATCCCACTATATTGCTCATAATGGCTTCAAACTCCTGGGCTCAAGTGGTCATCCTCCTGACTCAGCCCTTCAAATAGCTAGGACAACAGATGTATGCCACTGCACCTGAAGCCAAAAATTTTTATTAATAGCACATATAGCTAGTGAATATCACACTGGAAAACACAGTCCTAGAATAATTTATAGTATATGTATCGTGACTGATACAAAGTAGACAACAATGAGGATCCAAGAAGAACCCATATTTCCACTTAAGACCTGGCACTCCAGTGCATATTTCCAGGAATTACAAAACCATAAATTTGCGAGTTACAGATTGCATCCTTGAAAAATTAAATGGTATTTTAATATCATCATCTTCTTACCTAAGAAACAAGTATTTATTTCATAAAGTCTCAATCTTTATGACTTTTAATAATACTGCATTACTTTGGCATACCCCCTACATCTTAATTTGTTTTCTTTAGTGTGTGTGTAATCTTACTTAGGTCTCTCTCCCCAACCCCATCCTATGCTCAACCATATACTTTCTCCCAATGCTGAGTGCTTGGTTTCTTGTTTTCTATCTTCCACTCAAAAGAGGTTTCTTACAGCTTCAATTATGACTCCTGCTTGCCTTCTGTGAAACAGTATACCACCTCACTACAAAACCTAAGCACATCATTTGAGAATGCTTCTTTTACATAAAATAACTTAGATGGTTTTTAGGCTTTATGATTCTATAAGTCTAGAACAAGTCTGGTTATGGAATCTCATTTCTGTTTTTTTCATCAGGTTAAAAAATTAGCCTTATAAATGCTGGCAATTGGCTTTTCTATTCTTTTCACTTTTCCTTCAAGAATCTTAAAAATTCTGTGATTCTTGAATTTATTGATGTAGCCCTACTATACTCCAAAACTTCAGATTTACATTTCTATTTGCTGCACATGATTAACTAGAGGTGTTATCAACCCTTTAAAGGTATCACACAAATCAAAGAAATTCTATGATTCAAACTTCTTTGACAGTGTGACTTGTGTTCAAAACCACAAGTATCTGTATTAGAATCCTCTTTCTATCACTTATTAGCTATGAGATCTTGATTAAATTACTTAATCTCCTGAGTCTCAACTTTTTTAGGGATGAAAAACAGTACTTACAACTCATATGGTTGCTATAACTTCATGAGAAATACTTACATCTTAACACAATATCTGAAATATATTAAGAGCTTGTTATAGTTTGGATTTGAAATGTCTCCTGCATGGAAGGATTGGTCCCCACTCCGGGTGTTACCAAGAGATGGTGGAACCTTTAGGAGGTGGGAATTGGTAGAAGAAAGTTATTGAAGGTGCCCTTAAAGAGAAATTGGGACTTCAGCCCCTTCTTGTTTCTCTGCTTTCTGGCCACCATGTGATAAACATCTGTGATAAACCATGGGATAAACTCCTCTGCCACATGCTCCTGTCAGGATGCACTATGCCACCATAGGCCCAAAGCAACAGATCAAGGGACCATAGTCAAAAACCTCTGAAATTCAGAGCCAAATTAAACCTTTCCTCTTTATTTATTTATTTTTATTTGTTTGCTTGTTTGTTTATGTGTGGTGCCATGGATTGAACCCAGAGCCTCATATATGCTAGGCAAATACTCTATGACTGAGCTACATGCCCAGCCCAACCTTTTTATCTTTTAAGAATATTATCTCAAATATTTTGTCACAGAACAAGAAAGCTGACCAACACAAAGCTCAGTTTTAGCTTCAATTAGCAACAGCATTACCAGATTTAATGGTTCAGATATTTTTTAAGTAAACTCAATCAGCATTTGTACATTTTTTCATTGTCCATAATGAACTATTTTCATTCCCTTGTAGATTTCAATTATTTCTGGAGCCAACCAACTTATTAGATTGTTAAATACCCATGAGGCCTCTTCTTATTTTTGCCCCCCCCCCAATTACTTAGCACAATACCTAATACATAGAAGTTCTGCTAGTAGTTAATTCAAATAATCTTTACACCTACCTATTTCTTTTCAAGATTACTTAAGTTCTTGGTCCTTTCTGTATACCTACAACTGTCAAAGTCCCTTAATCACCAAATATGAACAAATAAATGAATAAATGTTGACCTGTGTCTAAATCTATCATCAATCTAGCTTCCTAGATATGTGAAAGGGTGCTCTTTTATTCTCTGATCCAATAATTTCTTCTGACCAAAATGGCCTCACCACAACATCGAGCAGTCTCGCTGTTGGTTTATTTTGTATCAAAACATTCTACTGAAATTAAGCAGAAAATGGAATTTATTAGCTCACATAATTTGAAAATCCAAGTATAGCACTAACTTCAGGCATGGCTATTGATCCCACTGTTCAAACACTGTCTCTTAGAA
Organism: Marmota marmota marmota; assembly: GCF_001458135.2. Classification (NCBI taxonomy): domain Eukaryota; kingdom Metazoa; phylum Chordata; class Mammalia; order Rodentia; family Sciuridae; genus Marmota; species Marmota marmota. Next base: position 417,570 of record NW_026000240.1, read on the forward strand.
CATGGTGTTTCTTTTCATCTTTTGGCTTTGCCTTCCTTTTACTGGCAAGCTCGTATTCTATTTTCTAGGGCTCAAAGCATGCCTCTTTCTCAATAGTTCAGAAAAAAAAATCAGAATTAACATTCATGTGTACTGATAGAAAAATGTGCTCATCTCTGAACAATCACTGTAGCTAGAGCAATGGACTATACTGATTGGCCAACAGTTAGAACTGAGTCATGTGAATATCCTGTGCCAGGATGAGATTCATGTAACTGAGAGGGGTGGTTCCCTAGGAAAACTGAGTTATTGCTATCAGATGAAAGGGGAATGAACAGTGGATTGGCAAAACTAACTGATGACTCCTATACCCTAAAACTTTTTGCATGCTGTCCACTGGATCTGGAATGGCTTTCCTTCTCATTTCAACCTACCCAAACCCAAGTTATATCTTTTCTGCTCCAAGAAGTTTTATGCAATTTCCTCTAAGATTGATCCTTGATCCTTGTTCACTGGATGCAGTCACCTATTCCCATATACATTTCTCTTTTCCTAAAGATCTATTTAAAAAAAAAAAAAAAAACAAACAGGTGGAGAAACTTTAAGAAAATGTTCCTAATAAGTTATATTCAGGTCCAATTACAAACAGATTAAGTAATATGTTCTGTTTCCTAGGATATGAACTCTTGAAAGACAGCAGCTCTACCATGAATACTCTATACACTACAAAAGAACAGTCTATGAAGCAATTTTGATGTAATTTTACTTAGCTTTAAATTTCCTGCAGTGTCTAAGCAAAATATTTTAGCTAGTATAAATCTGAATTCATCAAGTACATGCAAAAAAGCAAGACTAGATTTGGGAGTTACCTCAAACAAGGCTCCAATCCTGACTAATATTCTCTCCCCTGCTGCCCTTTAGCTACAGGTCTTTAAGCAAATTATTTAACATTTCTAAACTTTGGTTTCATTATCTGTAAAAACAGGAAAAGTATACCTATTTGCACATGGAAAGGCTGCTTCACATAATAGAGAAACTAGATGTTTCTGGGTTGAAATTCTACCATTAATACTAGCTATATGACTTTGAGTTAATTTCTCACATGTAAAGTAGGAATAATAATACTTAATTCATGGGCTGTTGAAAGCAATGTGTTCTAAAATACCTAACAGTGAAGGGTAAATAGTGAACAACCCAAAAAAATGATGTTATCAGCTTTAAATTATCTGTTAGAAGCTTTTTGTTCAAATTACCAAGGTCTGCCAAAGATGTTAGAAGTAAGTCTATAATATACTTTGTAATCTTCTTTTCAACACTTTTGACCAGATAAAGTATCAACCAAAAATACTGGTTTATATAGAAACTATGGTATAAAAGTGTGGATAATAACATGTATAAAAATTCAGAGCACAATGCAGCAATTATAGCACATGCCTGTAATCCCAGCTCCGTAGGAGACTAATACAGGATTGACAACTTTCAGACCAGCAAGACTCTGTCTCAAAATAAACTAAAAAGGGTTGGGAATATGTAGTGGTAGAGTGCTTGCCTAGCATGTGTAAGGCCCTGGGTTCAATGCCCAGAACAGTTAAAAAAAAAAAATCATACCATAGTAACATAAAACTTCCTTGGGATTACATATTAATCTTCACAAACACCCTTCAGTCTTTTGTTAATAAAATATTTCTTACAAGCTCAACATATTGCTCCTAAAATGATTTAAAAGTAGGTAAGATAATGATCTAGATATACTCCTATAATCAACTTGTTCTTTAGATTCAGGTTTAATGTAATACTAAAATGACTCACAACAACATGAAATCACTGTGTCACATAGTCAGGTCCTCAACAGAACCAAAAAATTTGTGGTCTGAATGACAATTTAGATTCTGTCTGGCAGAACACATACAAAAGACAAGTAACTGCTCACATTGACCTTAGCAAGAAAGTTTAATTTTAATATCATTCACTTAAAAAACACAAATTCAGTACAACTGTTCCAAAAAGAGAGTAGATAAGCAGGCATTTAATTTCTTCCACTTTACACTACGGGAAAAGTTTCTTTGGAAGAATTAATTTCTTGAAGTAGTTTAACAGTTCTGTTTGTTTTTCCAACATGAGTGAATCACATGTAACACTTAACAGTCTTTAATGAGTGCACAAAGATAGGAAAGGTGTTAACTGCAAGATTACAAAATAAATAAAAAGGAATGAATAAGAGACAAAATACTGCACATTCCCTCACTGCAAAAGCACTACATAAAAATAAGATATTTTACTACATCATGTGTAAGCGATTGTTTTCCTTTGTGTAAAGCATGAATAGACTCAACTTTTAATCTACTCCTTGAGGAAGCTATATTTTAAACACAAGAGAAACATATTACAGTATGTTGAGTACTTCAGTCAACATTCAGTCAGACATTGTTTCCTACCACTAAGAAAACCAAAAAGACCTAATTTCCTATTTTCTTTTCTGTGTTCAAAAATATGTAGAAAGCAAAGTAATACTTCAAGTAAAAGGTAATAACAAATATAGGCAATCTATCTTTTCTAAGTAATTTTCTTCCCTTCATTTTCCCCCTTTTTTTCTGGAAGACATTAAGAGTGGGGTTGGAAAGTAATAGGATTCTGAAGGGTGGGCTCTAGTTATTTTTACAAGTAATTTTGGCGAGTCAACCAGACCGAGGCGGAGAAAGAAGTTGCGGCTTTTGAGTTCACATTGAACACGCGCACATACACCCACCCCAAACAACACTTTCAAAAAACACCAGGGCAGAGATCGTTCCTTAGCGGACAATACAGCGACCAGAGACGACACTCCTGCTACTATAATCTAAGAGGGTGCTGCACTCCCAAGTCTCAGCGAAGTCAATGTGGCACCCCAAATCCGAAAGGGCCTGCAGAAACCGGCGGGCAAAGTTCTACCTCAGCAGTGGCAGCTGATTTATTTTCTAGGAGAGACTAAAAAGTCATCCCCTTCCCTGAGAGATGCTGCCGCGCGCCGCCTCGCGCCGAGACGTCCGGCCCGCAGGCCCGGAGGGCTGGGTGGACTGGGGCAGACGTCTTTCCCCCGTTACCTGGGTCCCTACCACAAGCCTGTGGGACCAGCTGCTTTAACTACCCCGAACCCCGCCTGAGTGGGAGGGCTCCCCCGGCGCCCGGATCTCAAGCAGTCAGAGATGCCGCAGCCCCGCTCACCCGCCCGGGTGGTGTCCGTCAGGTCGTGGTTGGCCGCTCCCCGGGGAAACTCCCTCAGTTTCCGGCCGCTCAGGCTCAGCACCCCGGTTACTGCCGCTTCCTCCAGGGCTCGATCGAGGGAGCGGCTCCACGAGCCTGGGCCAGGACCGGAGCCCGCCCCGAGGCTAGGGCCGCAGTTAACGCCGGAAAGGTTACCACCCGATGCCACTGGGCCAGAGTACTCAGCAGCCGCTGCAACAGCGACCAAGCCCGCGGCCGCCATTTCCCAGCAGACAACTCTCCGGCCGCCGCCTCTGCGCATGCGCAAACAGAACTGATGGGTGGGCGGGGACAGGGGCTCCCAGACCCGGGACAATTCCCTTGATAGGCAGAGCTTTGATGCCCCTTCGCTGGGCCGGGCTCCTGCCCCCGCCCATATGGAGGTTTTTCAAGGGCAATCAAAACAGAACCCGCAAACCTTCAGTAGCCCCCTACATGGCTCACAGTATATATCTAATACATCTCTACAAAAATCTTTAACGCTCCTCACCAAAACTTCCTTGCCTGCCTCCCTCAGGAGTAGAGGATTAGGATTAAAGATTCTTTCTTAGCACTGTTGCTGCCAGAAACTTGGGGAGTGTGAGTGAACTCTGTATATAATCTAAAACGTTTCTCAACTTGTCATTGTACTACCAGATGATCCAATTAGAGATTTGCGGGTTTACTATTAGTGATTGAGGGAAAAAATTATGTGCTAATTTGGCTCTAAATTCCATCACTCTTGTTGAAAGGGTTATATAAATATCCTCCCTTTTATAAAAGAACTCTTATGAGGACACACAATCGTAATTGTCCTTTAAACAAGATTTTATGGTTGTAAGAGCAAGATGAATAATACTAAAGTCTAAAATGCATGTCTGTTTGGAAACATAACTGAGAAGAGAAATGCTCTGACTATAATCTAAACGTGGGAATTAAAGGTAGAACCAAACGCTCAAAATTTGAAACCATTCAAGTAATGTAAAAGTGGAACATATCCCTTCATTTTAGACCAATTAGACCTCGCTAATATTGCAATCAGGGTCTAGCATGTTTTTCAGTGTTTTCACTGAAAAATACAAGAGCCTGTCAGATTCAGTCATTTTCCTGAGTGATTATAATCTAATCTTATTGTGAAATCCAGACATAAGTGCATAAGAACATATAGACATATAGTGCATAAGAACATATAGTGCATAAGAACAATAAAGAGGGAGGATGAAGTGGGGTAGGAAGGGATCATCTATCGGAGTTCAGAGAAAAGGAATCCGCGTTATGAATAAAATTTTCAATTAGTCCTGAAGAATTATTAAGTAGAATAGGCTAGAAGCTGAGAGCAATATTCCATATTGAAAGATCAGCATAAACACATCTGGCTATGATTTGTGATGGTATATATAGAGAACATTGAGGTCACAGATGGGAAAGTTCATGTCAGAGAGCAAAAGAAAACAAGGTTGGAGATATCTCATCCATTATTCAAGGCCCAACTCTTAAAAAAAAAAAAAAAAAACCTTGATTAACACTTCCCTGAATTCCTAAATTCCTATTTGCATTTAGGAATTTTGGCAACTCAGTGCCAAAGTTGATTAGTAACAACTTTGCTCAAAGAATGTTTCTATGAACTCTTAATACTACATGCTAGTGGTCTTCAGCAAATTTCATAATAAATTACTGATGTCTGTTATGAGTGTGGGTCAATTCAATGGCAATATAACATACTTAATATGTAAAATTAATGAATGTTTTGGTTTCCATTATACTAGTTTTCCTAAAATTGTTATTTTTTGAGCAGAACTTCATTTTATAATTGAGACTTCAACCATAATGACTGTTTACTCATAGATTCCATATTAACGCTACAATGTTATAGATCAGTTGCCAGATGTTTCTTTCCAAAATGTACCATCATTACCTTCCACATTTACACATTCTGACAAGTTCTTACTAATATGGCCTCATACACACATATCCCTTTATATTTGCAACATACTATGCTAATCCTTAACTGACCAAATTTATAGATTGAGTTTTATTAGACTAGATTTAAGGTCCTTAATATATTAAACGCTACGCTGTATCTCATACCTCAGAGCTGATGTTAATAGGAATTAAATAGAAAGGATAAATGGAAAACAGCAGAGACAGAAAATAGGTTATGTACTCACACAGGAGAAAAGTTTGGGAGGAGAGAAAAACTTTGTCTTTTTCTTGATACTGAGGCTTGAACCCAGGGGCACCTTACCACTAAGCCACATCCCCATCCCTTTAGACAGGGTCTCGCCAAATTGCTTAGCCCCTAAGTTACTGAGGCTAGTCTTGAGCTTGAGATCCTCCTTGCCTCAGCCCCCCAAGTCTAAGATTACCTAAGTCTATAGATATTTGAAGACCAAAAGAAAGATCTGTGGGCTTCCACAATGGCGCACACCTATAATCTCAAGTGACTCTGGAAGCAAAGCAGGGAGATCCCAAGTTGGAGGTTAGCTTCAAAACTTAGTGAAACGTTGCCAAAACATAAGTAAATAAAAAAGGTGGGTACTGTAGCAAGATGGTAGATCACCCCTGGGTTCCATCCCCAGTACCACAAGGGGAAAAAAAGGACTGTGGATATGGGGGAAAATGAAGATGCTACATATACTATTTGTGAAAACAGTTCTAGGTTTAAAACAAAACAAAAAAAGAATGCCAGGAAAAATAGATCAAGGAGTAATTTTTGAGATGTTTAAGGACTTGAGGTTTCAACTGGTACCTCAAGAAAATTTAAAATATAAGGGAATTCTCTCTATTCCCTTAATTTTCTCCAAAAAGGTGATAGCATTCTACGAGAATATCAGAAATGGATTCTTTAGAGGGGAAAGGGGAAAGAAAAGAGGGGAAGGGAATCATGAACTGAAATAGATTTCCCTGCATGTATGAGTTAGTCAGAATGAATCCAACTACTACATATAATAACCATTAAGCTCTTAAAAAAAAAAAAAAGAAAGAAAAAAAAAAAACAAAAGTAATGGGAATCTTTGTAGGGAGCTCACCAGAATCTGGTGATGAAAAGTGATTAAGATGGTTACAAAAAGGCTGTGAACAAAAGGGCTACAGGGATCTACAGCTTATTCAACTATTGCTCTAGGGGAAAAGCTGAAAAAATAGGCAGTGTGTGTTATTCAGTCTTAACAGTGAACTTCCCTGCTTCATTCATTTCAGCCTGTTTTACAGGCTAAAAGTTAACTCATTCAGTAACAGGAGCAAAGGTTTTACCCAAATCTCATTTGCTCTTTTCAGCTCTGCACCTTACTACATCAAGCAGAAATAAAAGTCTTTTCCTGTCTACTATTCATTAGAAATATATTATGGTTTAAGACATAGAAACACTGGGATTAAAATCTTGGTCTCATTCTTTTTTAATGTAACAAATAAGAAGCACTAATAATTGATTTTTTAAAACTATATACAAGAAAATTCAGATAATATAGCTGGGTGCAATGGCATACACCTGTAATCCCAGTGAATGAGGACGTTGAGGCAGGATTACAAATTCTAAGCAAGCTTCAGCAATTTAGTGAGGTCCTAAGAGTAGCTTAGCAAGACCCTGTGTCAAAATAAAAAAATTAAAGAGGACTGAAGATGTGACTCAGTGGTTAAGCACCCGAGTCAATCCCCAGTACCCCCCCCCCAAAAAAATGACATACCTTGCTTGTTTTACCAAGCTTTTCAGGTAGTAAACTGACATGGGTGAGAGGAAATATTAGAAATATGTAATTTCCAAGCAAATAATCTTTAAATCCCCACAAATGGTTTACAATAGTAAAATTCTTGTCAAATGCTTGGAGTTCATATTGAAGTGTCATTTGCAAAAAGATTAACGGGGCATAGTGGTGCACCACTTTAATACCCATCACTTGGGAGGCTGAGGCAGGAGGATGGCAAGTTTGAGGCCAGCCTCAGAAATTTAGTCAGTCCCTCAGCAACTTAGGAAGATTCTGTCTCAAAATAAAATTTAAAAAGAGCTGGGGATATAACTCAGTGGTTAAGCACTCCTAGGTTCAATCCCTAGTACCTGTCAACCCCCCCCCCGCCCCCAAAAAATAACGACAAAGACTAACTCCTATGTCCAAAATAACTCTTTAAAGGTAAGTTTAAATCATATGCTTGGTTGTTTTTTGTTTTTTGTTAATAGTGACCAAAAAAAAAAAAAAAAAAGTCATAGAATTCTGGTAAAAGTTAAAATTTTTCATCAGGAAAGAAAAGATATCGTTGCCTGCATTTGGAATGTATGGAATTCATTCTCTATAGTGCCAAGTGAGCTAGTTTCCTTATTACCACTTTGTAGAAAAAAAGAAGAAGAAAATAAGCAAAAATTAGCCTGAAATTGCATATACTAAGTGAATTACAAAGCTATTGTCTGTAACTTACAATAAGCTTATCTAACAAAAACATAGAAGTGTTTTATGATTTGCTTCCAATTAAAATTGTGAAGTTTATGCATGTTTAAAAAAATACATAATGTCTGATTAGAAAGAACACTGACCTTTTCTAATAAGTCTCCCTAACTCAAACACCAAAGTAATGAAGTACTGGTCAATACTGGTATAGGAGGTTTACTTACCATGTTACAAATGCTAAAATGTGGCTATAACCAATTCTTAGATATCTGACAAGCCTTATAACACTCTACTTTCGGTGGCTATTCAATTCACAGAAGCAGTTTATTATAAACTGAGAATTATAAGATCTGAGGCTCAACACAATTGCTGCATTCAATGGAATATATTGGGTCTCACTTTATTAAGATGTAAAAAGAAGAATTAAAACTGGGTGATCGATAAAGGTTCATTGTAAGTAATCTGATTTCCTTCTTTGAATTACTCCTGGATACCTCCTATAGGAGGCTATGAATGAAATGGTCAAAAGGAGTTAAAAGGAAGCCAATGGAAGAGACTAGACTGATTTGCCAATTTAGCTGGTAGGTAACTTTCCAGTTCCTAAAAGTTATAAATGTAAATAAAAGTTCTTCACAATTGAGCTGGTAGTTAACACTTCAAATCCTAAAAACTATATATGTAAATAATTACTACAAAGTTGTTTATAATATAACACAATCTAAAAACCACAACTCAATCTTCATAGCTAAGAATAAATCATGTGAAACCTGTTACATTTTATTTGTTAAAAATGAACAGCTTCAGAATAGATCTAAATGTAACTTTTCCAAAAAACACCAAAAAGTACAGTGTAAAGCACCTCCTCATTAAATACAAACTTCATTTTGTGATGCACTGCATCAATGTTTTGCATACACCTTGATGCAAAGGAAATTTTAAATTGCATCCTGTTAAAATAAAAACAAAAACAAAAACAAACTTTAAGAACTGAACAAGGATGACTACAATGACATTCCAAGGAAGGATATTTTCTTTCAACATTGTATGTTTTTGTTTATATCCAACATGTTAGCACTCAGAAGAGTTTTAATTTAGGAAAAATTTGAAAGAAAATTAAATTACAGATGCATGAAGAACAAGTTTAATATACCAAAGACACTTTGTTATTTGATGCACTTACTTTCAATATTTGGGGCAATTCTTCAGGTTTTCCAAAAAATGGAATTAATAATACCTCTATATAATAATATTTAAAATAACAGAAAAATGAGAATACTTTTATACTGTTTTTCCACAAACTGTTCTAAAAACAGAAAACTCATGCCCAGTTGTTTTTCCTTTGCTTTAAAATAAGATACCAGCAATTCTAAACTTGTATAAAATGTATTGTTCTTGGGTCCAATGTAAGTATTTAAACTTGAAAAATGTTTTGCAATGAGTCCTTGGCCTCTATGAAAAGTACCGAATAGCTAAGGAGAATTATGTTTATTTTCAAATTCTGTGACCGGTTTCCAATAATCCCTTATCAAGTAGAAGTACTGGCAGAATACCAGATAGTAAGGATCAGATATAATTCTTTGGTATAAGCATGAAACTGTTACTGATAACTTTCCATGACTAGCATAAACCAGTAAGTAAACCAAGGAGCATGAGACAATGATGTGTAGTATACAATGCAAGGTAGGCAGAAGTGATAACCTAAATGTTTTCTTTTATAGGAAAAGTCAACACTAATAATATATGCCAGAGAAACTTAATACTTCCTTAGAGGTTTGAACATCAAAGGAAACCAAAAGGTCAAGTTTCAAAACGACCAAACTTCTAAACTTGTAGCTGGAGCATTTTGCTGGATTTTGGCATTTTACTATAATTTACAGTATACATCTAGCTGGGGACTCATAGCACTATCTTGGCACCATAGAATTACTCCCTCCACCCCTCCAAAGTAGGGAAAAAACTTTCCTCATATATTTGAACTTTGTATTTTACAGGAAATCAAAGTGAAAGGTATACAAGGTTATAATGTAATTCTATTACAATTCTGCATTTTTTTCTTTGTTACATTTACACTATATTTTTGTTTCGGGAGCTATAAACTGTTTAATTTAGCAAGCTTTAAAATTTATAAAGAATTGTAGTACTTTATGGCTATTAATTTTACTATCAAAATATCTAAGGGACTCAATTCATTTTTAAAATTATAAGGCTTTTATAGTATTACCTGTCAAGAATTAGTGGACATTAGAAAGACTTCACTAAATCCAAAAAGTATACCTATAACCTGGATTTTGAAGTTTTTCACTTAAGTTTCTGGTCCTTCAACTTACTACTTTCCTTTCATTAAATGCTTTCTTCATTTAATAAAACAGAAAACTGTCAGGTTTTTACATCAGATCTTCTCCAACGCCCTATCAGATAACTTCGTAAATATGCATTTACAGCCTTGAAATGCCAATATTTTAAACTGAGAATAATGCCAAGAGCCACATTTCTTGTTAAAAGTTCATCACTAAAGATTTACAACTCTGGGGGTTTAATCTAACACTAACTGAAAAATGAACCAAGTTCCAAATATTTCCATACATCTTAAAAGCCAAAACTGAAATTCTCATAAGATTTTTAAAAAATATATCTATTGGAGAAAAGGCAACTGCACTTTTTACATCCACACTAATAAAGGATCAGTGACAGTAACAAAGGGACCTACTCAGATTTCTGAAGACCAAGATTCACCACGGTGAAATCTAAAAAAATGAGCAAAGGTGATGAGATCCTAAATACCACTATCATAAAAATAATCAATTTCTATCTTTCTGTCTTCCTTCTGCTGCATGAGGAACCAAAGAAGTAAACAGAACTGTTTCATATGGGCCAACCGTGAAATCTTTAAGAAGAGATAGGTATATTCCCTGTTATTTTTTCAGGGCATTATTTTATACATGTTTAAAAAAAACTTCAAAAATAAAGAGTTATTTAGCCTTGTGAATATTTTGAAGTAAAGTTTCTTGAATTTCTGTGATGAACTCTTCAAGCAATCCAACTTTTCAACCAGAGTCATCACTCAAAAGTTCCTTTGACATGTGATCTATCCTACAGTTACAAAGCGGCTTCCTCCTTTGTTGAATGTCAAAGTGGCTCTTTGTTCCTTTAGGATTCCAAACCGTTCATTCAAAGTCATCCCTGTCTATAGAAAAGAAAAAAAGAAAATTACTTGACAGAAAGCTATATTTTCTTTGGAATAATAATGTGACCTTATGACTGATTAACAGTAATATTAATAATAGTTAACATTCTGAATGTTTATATATATGATCTCATTTGAACCTAACAACATAAAATAGGTGAAAGTAGGGAGGGTTGGTTAGGAAGGTAGTTAAGCTGTCTACTAACAGCTTCAGAGTTTAAACTGGCAATCTGACTCAGATCCCCTATCTCCAAACAATCAAAATGTCCACATTACACACTACATAAACCACACATATATGTATATTATAAAGCCTATGAGTCGTATACTTAGGATACTTCTATCTGAATTATTTTTAGGCTCTGGAAACACTGCCACCAATTTTAGTGATGTCTCTGATAAAAGTAAGAGTTATGTGGCCCAGTGATAAGAGTGATTGCCTAGCATGCTCAAGGCCCCAAGTTCTATCATCACTGCACGAATAAATTAATAAATGTATTGTTTTTATTATTTATTTTTTAGTTATAGGTAGACACAATATCTTTTATTTTTATGTGCTGAGGATCAAACCCAGTGCGAGCACTCTACCTCTGAACCACAACCCCAGACCAAAATAAATGTATTTTAAAAAGTAAAAAAAAAAAAAAGTTTTTCAACTTGTACATATTTAAAAACAAATTATCTTGAATTTCTAAGTTCACAATAGAAATTCAAATAAAAATCTGGTTTCTGTTTAACAATTCACAAAATGTTCCCAAAGTAACAGAATAAAATAAAAATAAAGTAAGTTTGACCCAGTTTTATGAGCCATATCCCCAACCCCTTTTAAATAATTTTTATCTTTTTCTTTTCTTTTTTTGGTGGTGCTGAGGATTGAACCCAGGGTCTTGTGCGTGCAAGGCAAGCACTCTACGAACTGAGCTATATTCCCAGCCCAATTTTTTTCTTTTGAGACAGATTATTACTAAATTGCTGAAGCTGGCTTTGAATTCTCAGTCCTCCCTCCTCAGCCTTTCAAGTTGCTGGAATTCCAGGTATGAACCACCATGCCCAGCCCAGATTCTTATTTTTAATGGATATCAAAATAACATATGAACTCCAACATTCATTCATGATAATAGTTCTCAAGAAATTAGGAACAGACAGAAATTCCCTCAATCTGGTAAAGGTAATCTTTGAAAAATTTGACAACATCATACTCAATGGTGAAACATACCAGTGAGTACGATGGTGAAACATTTAATGTTCTCTCCTCAGGCTCTGAACCAGGCAAACACACAATGTCCTACTACTTCAACACTGTACTGGAGGTCCTAGCCATTATAATAAAGCAAGAAAAATAAATGGTTTCAAGATTACAAAAGAATTTGGAAACTGACAGACTGTTTTTGTGGAAAATCCTAGGGAATCTACAGATTCATTAGAAAAGTAAGATCACAAGATGCAAGTTTAATACAAAAACTGTCAGAACAGATATAAATTCACACTCATTAGGATGGCTACAATCAAAAGACAATATGTCAAGGATGTAGAGAAATTTAGAAACCTCATATATGCTAGTGGAAATGCAAAATAGCACAGCTACATCTTTGGAAAAAGCAGTTCCTCAAAAGGCTAAATATGGAGTTACCACACAATCTACCACATTTATCAAGGACAAATGAACACATGTTCACATAAAAACTTTTACACAAATGTTCAAAGAATCATTATTCAAAATAGTCAAAGAATAGAAACAACTAATGAATGAATAAATTAGATGTGGTATATAAATGTGATGAATTTCAAACAATAAAAAAGAAATGAAATACTAAAATGGATGAACCTTAAAAGCAGTAATGTAAATGAAAGTGCCAGTCACAAAAATGAATGGAATTATAATAGATATTGTATAATTTAATTCATGAAATGTCAAAACGGGCAATCTACAGAGACAGAAAGCAGATTAGTGGTTTCCTAGGGTTGGGGTGGAGGACTTAAAACATCCGTTTTAATTTGCTATTCTACATTTTTGTTATTAAGATACTGTTAATGAAAGGTCTGAAGAAATACAGAAAACCTTTTTACCTGTTTTCCAACACTATTTATGTCAAATTGTAGAGGGACACCTTTAGGAACTTTCTTAACATCAGATTGCTCCCGTTTTGTTAAGAAAGAAGGTACAGCAGTCCGAGTTAATCGTGGTTTCTGAGTTCTATTAGAAAAAAATATAAATTAACAATTAAAAGCAGATAAATCATTTGGTACTTAAAATATCTTGATTTGTGAACATGTTCAAATGTATTTAAGTTATCTTACTGTATTGTCAAAACAAAGTATTTGGGGGCTATGGTTGTGGCTCAAGTGGTAGAGCGCTCGCCTAGCACACGTGAGGCAATGAGTTCGATCCTTAGCACCACATAAAAATATAATAAAGCTATTGTATCCACCTAAAACTAAAAAAAAAAAAAAAAATTCTTTAAAAAAAAGTATCTGGTTCATAACTATAGAGATTAAAATTTATTATTTTTCATAGAATATCCTTTTAGGTAGAATGAGAAGGTTTTTAACAATTTCAAATGAATGGTGATATCCAAGTTTTGGTCTTCTACTAAAATAACTTGTAAGCTCTTAGAGAACCATCCAACATTCTTTTGATTTTAATCATCAAGATGGCAAAAGATCAGAAACTCCATAAATCTAGAAAGTTTACAGTACAATAAATAAAAGATAAACTAAATTAAGTTCATCTAGATAAGAGAATGTGCCATGAAGGCTTTAAAGAGTAAAGGTAGGTCCATGTGGTCTGAAAAGTAGACGTCCAAAATAGAGGAAGAAGAGAGTAGTATGTGTAGTATCATCTCATTTGTTATCATGTATACATTAAAAATACACATTTACTTTATATGCATAGAATTTTTTTTATATATATTTCTTAGTTGTTGATGGTCCTTTATTTATTAATTTATATGTGGTGCTGAGAATCGAACCCAGTGCCTCACACATGCTAGGCCAGTGCTCTACCACTGAGCCACAACCTCAGCCCTGCATAGAATTTTTAAAAATAAAAATATAAAAGAAACTGAGGGTAGCTGCACATGCCTATATATAATTTCAGCTACTTGGGATGCTGAGGTGGGAATATAGCAAATTTGAGGCCAGTCTTGGCACTCATTGAGACCCTGTCTCAAAAACTAAAAAGGGTTAGAGGTGTAGCTCAGTGGTAGAGGTCCTCTGGTTTCAATTCTCAGTACAGTAAAATAATAATAATAATAATAATAATAATATAATCCTAATAATAAAAATAGAAACTTAACAAGGAGTTATTTGAGGCTACAGAACCAAGAGGTTTTTTTCAACTTTAAACTTTTTACTATACTATTTCCAATTTGTGTCATGTGTATTACTTTTTTTTTTTTTTTTTT